>NC_051404.1:9700644-9700921 GCF_015228065.2 Penaeus monodon | reverse complement strand
CTCCCCCCCCCCCCCCATAAAAAGAAAAAAAAAACATATCTGCACCACGATGATGTGCAACCCTCGATTACATCCTCGGTCAGCCACGCCCATATTACACATAAATTAACACCAGCGCGTTAGAACAGCGAATACCTGGTACCCGCCCATCTTATACTTATCATACCCCCTTATGTAACATTATATCTCCATTCTACCATCAAATCACCTATTCCATTACCTTCTATCTTTCATCCTTCTCTTTTTCATGTGACCGCCGAGCCTTTAGTAAGAAAAA
>NC_051404.1:9700484-9700600 GCF_015228065.2 Penaeus monodon | reverse complement strand
AAAAAAAAGATGGGAAACACACGTATCGCTCTCATAATGACATCTTAATGAAACCTGCGAGATGGGCTTTCACGTGAGGTCATTTATTTATCTGGCGTGTGCTGAACCTTGGCTCA
>NC_051404.1:9699568-9699779 GCF_015228065.2 Penaeus monodon | reverse complement strand
ACGTATTCGTTTTCCGTACATATGTAAACGTTTTTGCAGTCATGACACATATCTAATGGAAGAATTTACATGATGACATACTTGTTAAACAAATTTTCTGGACAAAGACACCGACTCAGAATGAATCAAGATGCACCGAAACAATAAACACAGAAATTAACACACTTATTTAGTCACAAAAAAGACAAAAATATTCTCATTTGCCTGTTTT
>NC_051404.1:9699269-9699486 GCF_015228065.2 Penaeus monodon | reverse complement strand
ATCACCCACCCTCACCCTATCCACAAAAAAGTCTACCCACATCAACCCTCACCCTATCTTCACTCTTTCTCACCCTTTCTTACGAGTTCAGTTCCGTCTCTCAGTGGTTTAGCGATCCCTCACGATTTTCTGAGAGAGAGATCTGTGCGACTGTGCTGCCATCTGTCATTGTCAGTGCCCTCTACCTTGGAGAGTGTGACGGTACGTAACCCTGAAA
>NC_051404.1:9697904-9698220 GCF_015228065.2 Penaeus monodon | reverse complement strand
TTAAAGACATACCAGAAATACCTTTAAGGATATCAGAATTGTTAAATGGTCGCTGATTCCGATTATAACAATATTAATGTTTACAATAATGCGACCCTAAAACCCAGTGAAATAATTCTTTTTCTTACATCCTGTTGAAATTATCGTTATCAAATGTCTTGTTATTTTCTTTCGTTATTCTGTTCTCTTTTATCCAACAAAGAATACTGAACAAAGCAAATAACAAGTTGGAAAAAGGCAGAGATATAATATCATGAATTCATCTATGTGTTTTTATATCAATGAGAAACGACCAACTTTATACAGTGACTTTCAT
>NC_051404.1:9697699-9697778 GCF_015228065.2 Penaeus monodon | reverse complement strand
CATACAATAAATCCCTGCACGAATACAAAGAAAATCCTTTTGATGTTTATATTTTATTATAATTACATAATCAGCCCTT
>NC_051404.1:9696636-9697675 GCF_015228065.2 Penaeus monodon | reverse complement strand
TATCCAAGAGCACAATCAGAGATCCGAAGGTGACCAACCGCAAACAAATTCAAACCGTAACGAGCGAATGACCCAAACAGCCAATCACAATGCCGACTGCCCACTGACCTCCCCGCCTATACCCTCCCCCCCATTATTGTTAACAGCCTAAGATGGATGTGATTTTGATGAGGTGAGGTAAGTGCAGGTTTTGACAGCATATAATGAGATGGTCCAACATAAGTGTTCTAAACGTCACAGGTAAAGAGGGATGGGAGACAGCCCTAGACGTTCCCCTAATGAGGTCTGAGCCCCTCCTTCTTCCACGCCCTCTGTCCTTCCCGTTTTCTGTGTGTCCCTCCTTTCTTTCAGTACTACACTTTTTTTATTCCGTCTTCTTCCCACCTTTTTCTTTTTCTTCTGTCTCCGTTTTTGGAACCGTAGTTATTCTGTCCCTTCTTTCACGCCCTCTGCCGTCCCCATCTTTTGCGTGTCCATCCTATTTTTCAGTAGCACATTTTTTTGTCTTCATTACGTCATCTCTCCCAATTTTCTTTCACCCAATCTCCGTTTTTTAACCATACTTACTCTGTCCCTCCCTTCCCATCTTCTCTTTACCCTATGTATGGCTTTCTTTCCCACTTCCTCTGTCCTTTCCGTCTTTTTTTCGTGACCCTTATCTTACTTTTGCTATTTCACTTTCTTTTTCATTCCATTTGGTCTTCCCAATTAGCGGTGTCTATTTTCAATCTTAATTTCCTCCCTGGGCTTCCCTCTTTCTTCATGTCCCTTCTGTTATTATTACCACACTTCTTTCCCTTTCTTCTTGCAACGTACTCCATATCCCTGCTCCTCCTTTGCACTCACTCTTTACTCTTTCACTCTTTCTACCCTTGCCATTTCTCTATGCTCTTTCTCTACCCATAGCTCCAGGTACCTGAATGAGACCCACATCACGCGAGTAGAATAACATTATAAGGACTGAGGACAAATATGATGAATCATTGCATTATATGGTTAATGTTTCGAGATATATAGTTTATGGTACTAGGCGTTTACT
>NC_051404.1:9696071-9696523 GCF_015228065.2 Penaeus monodon | reverse complement strand
TCCATGCACAAAAAAGAACACGCATGCATGTCTAGTGATGTACAACTTTGCATGCTTGAAGTTCGCTTCCAAGCGTTACTTAATGAACACGGGGGTGCAAGTTGGCTTGGAACAATATCACATTTGGATATCTTATTTTATAACCGCTATTCTAATGAGCTGCATCTATGACTATAAATGAAGCACATCTAGCCTATTAAAACCATTTTCTCATTTTCTATTACTTTTTTTGTTTTGTTTTATAATGGGTATAATAAGCATTCCTATAAGCTGCATTGTCAAAGATAGTCATAGATAATTGTTTTATATAAAGAAGAAAGAATATCAGTGATTGATTTTGATCATATTTCTGCTGAAAAGAAAATCGAAACATTATTTACCAATTAAAGGTTACTCTACATATATATTCATACCTTTCTCACTGCCTTTTAATGACCACAATACATTTTACT
>NC_051404.1:9694070-9694656 GCF_015228065.2 Penaeus monodon | reverse complement strand
TCTCCTAAAGAATTACGACTTGACGAAAGCAAATTAAGACGTTTCGCATTAACGATTCAGAGCCGAGACTTGAACGAATGATATGCCAAGATATACAAGGGGGATAAGAATGCAAAGCGAACAATGTCATTTGTTTTAAAGACGGTCTGTGCAAGATGTTGGTTTTTGCAATAATGCCTGACTTGTGAGGGTAATTCTGAACACTTTGGGAAGATAGTGTTTGGTATATCGTGAAGAAAAAAATGAAGAAATTTGCATATTGGTTTTTGGTGAGGAAATATTGTGGGAGATATGGCCTTTGTAAGCATGTTTTTCTTAACTCTTGTGTATTTTTTCTGGATTTAGATAAATGCAAGGATAAAAAGCCAGACACAGTATAGCAGATACACGTGTGAATATGTGATATCGATAAGGAGATAGACTGTGTAAATAGATTAAAATGAAATGTCATGCACAAGTACCTCTAATGAACACCAAAATATGCTCACAAAATGCAAATGATTTAACGGTAAGAAGGGGGGGGGGATTGGTCGGTGAAAGGGGAAAAAAATCACATTCAAAATGCTTATGTATATAAGAGAAAAGC
>NC_051404.1:9693427-9694014 GCF_015228065.2 Penaeus monodon | reverse complement strand
TCTTTACGTGTCAGCTCTTTGAAAGTCGAGGTTTTAAATTGATTCTTGATTATCACTTGGTGTTAAGTTGACTTAAATTACATTTATATAGATAAATATTAATATAGATGAATTAATATAGATCGTTAGGAGAAAGGCGGATAATAGCCTCTATTCCTTACTAGCACTATTCCTATATAAATGTATATCTGAAAACAAAAATCATTAACAAGCTATTATCATATCTTCCTCTTTATTCTTCTCATGACCGCTCCTCGATTATCATACTCCATTACCATTGTCAATATTATCAATATCTCCTTCATCATAAACTCTAAAGTATCATACGCTTGTGCATTATCATTGTCATTATGATTATCACTACTATTCTAATTAAAGGTAATTTTAGATCGAGTGGCGCGTGTCTCATCGCTAATACTTTTGCCCGGTCATTATTTGCGTGGATCGGTAATTAAAGACAATTAAAGCTGATGGCCATTAGTGAGCATTAATACAAATGTCAACAAGGCAATCATTTTAGATGCCTTAATTAATGACAATAATCTCATCAGGGAGAGATATCTGCGATACAGGCTTTTTTGTGTTTA
>NC_051404.1:9692302-9692705 GCF_015228065.2 Penaeus monodon | reverse complement strand
ATTAAGGTTTATTGTTCCATTTCGTAGCGTTTTGAGAGGACGAAAACAAAAGTGACTAATGATAAAGCTTGTTACTAATACCTTTACTAATGCGAATAACTTGTCACAGCTTGTCACAAGAACAGTTGAACAAAAGGACGAAGAAGTAGAACAATATACTATAGGTTACAGGTTATATGTCTACCCTGCAGTGCAATGACGGAAATATGCACACATAAAGATGCTCTAATGCCTTCTTTTATGTGAGCTTAATTACCTTGCTGCTTTCATAGACACTGGTTAAACACGTTTTCTAAACAGAGTCTGAATTGATTTTTTTTTATTTATAGATACACAAGTTTAAACATATATACAGCAAAATAGAGAGAGATTAGCAAAGTTTGTGTGGGCGTTTATGTGTTAT
>NC_051404.1:9691298-9692191 GCF_015228065.2 Penaeus monodon | reverse complement strand
CTTACAGATAAACAGAGATTGAAGTTGAAAGCCATCAACTTGATAAAGAGAAATGTAGCGGTACAGCCGTACAGCTTTATTAGCAAGAGTAACAACAGTAGTGGCTGTGCAGGTATTTTATATATCTAATTTTATTTATAGTTATAAAAAAAATATTTCGATGTCTCTGGCTACATTAATGCCTTTGTTATAATCCAGTGTTTATATTCCACACGACTGCTACTAAAAAAACTAATTATCAATTATCAGCATTAACGTTTTCATTGCATTCATTATCGCTCTAATACTACCTACCAACGATGCCTATATGACGTTACTGATGACTTAATAATCAAAATTTATTGTTATTACGGTCACATTTCAAACACAATTGCCATCTGCTAGCGTACACGTCTAACAAGTATGCCATAAAATGTATATCTGATATACCTACTCTGTGATAGTGGTGATATCAGGCTCTTCTCTAATGCCATCACACCCCCCCCCCCTGGTTTTACCTCTCCTCCTCCCTCACCCTTTACCTTAGCTCCCCCCCTCCCCCTCCCTCATGGTCTTACCTCTCTCCCTGCGCCTGCCTCACCCTTTACCTTATCCCCTTCCTCCTACCCTTACCCCATAATACCTATTCCTGACCCTTGAACCCTCACCCCTCCTCCTTACCCACTGCTCCCTGCCCACCCTCCTCCCTCCCTTCGCCCCTATTCCTTTCCCCTTCCCCCTTAGCTTCCAACTATCCCCTCGTCCTTCTTCTCCCCCTCCTCCTTCCCCTCCATTTAACCTCCCTCCCTTCTAAATGATCCCACTAAAAGGTTTACTGCATGTGTCCAGTGATTTACAATTTAGATCTACGATATACAGGCCGGGTCTCGGTACTCTGATATGTTCTAACGATG
>NC_051404.1:9690876-9691021 GCF_015228065.2 Penaeus monodon | reverse complement strand
ACCTTTACCTCCCGCACAGCAATATTAAGACAAGAAAATATAGGACCACAGGGTTAAGAGAGTGCCTCTTTCATTCTGGGAAAATATATGGAGGCGCATAGGATCTGCAGAGACGGGTTGTATATATTCTTACTAGTTGTTTTTG
>NC_051404.1:9690549-9690660 GCF_015228065.2 Penaeus monodon | reverse complement strand
GCAAAACTGCAAATACTGAACAAGGTATTGCTCCGTAGGCAGCAAGTGAGTGAAAAAGGTGACTGAGTCGTGGGTGATAATGACTTTATTGCTAAAAGGACGTGGTGGATA
>NC_051404.1:9689686-9690000 GCF_015228065.2 Penaeus monodon | reverse complement strand
ATAGAATAATGAAAACTATACTAAAACGAAGACTCAGGTTTAAATGTTTACTGTCTACTGCCATGGGCGTGTTTCAATCTCTGTGAAGGGGAGTTGGTTGAAGGTTGTTTGTCCGACTACACTTTGTCAGAACAAATGAAGTCATATTTACAAAACGTTAATAGAAAATGGAACAAGACAAACAGACAGTAAAATATAATGCAAAAATTTACCAGTCAGGGATTGCGATTCCAGGTTCAATCTAAATTATCATTTTTCTTGGATAGTTTTACATTTTTTTACGCCTTTTAATTTGCTCAATTCCTTTTTTCTCC
>NC_051404.1:9688419-9688884 GCF_015228065.2 Penaeus monodon | reverse complement strand
TATCTCTCAACACATTCATCTTTCATCTTTCTCCTCTACATAAATATTATATTTTGGACACCGCAGTTAATCTATATATACAAGTGCAATTTTTTACCTAGTAAACAAAAATTTACTTACATAATCCCCTGCTTAAATAAAACTTTTTCACGAAGTCGCTTATGCAAATTCTAGAAGCGATCCATCATCGCAGTAATTTACAAATTCGTAATTACGTTCCCTTATTACGAATTAGGGCGAGGCTGTTTTTTCCCTCCTACTTTAGGGGCATCTGTCTTATACCATAATCTCAAGATGTTTAACGAGTTACGTCATATGTGAAGAATTTTTTTTCGTATAATGATGCTTCCGTTAGCACCAACTCTCTCTTAGGAGATGTAGTAGAAAATCTTGATCAATGATCAAGGGGAAAATGATGTGGACTTAATATAAACAAATGATGTGATATGCTAATTTCGTTTTTGT
>NC_051404.1:9688250-9688384 GCF_015228065.2 Penaeus monodon | reverse complement strand
GTTACCGGATCTTCTTGCAATTTTTACCTTGTTTCAATGTTTTTCTGATTTATCTTAGATTTTTTTTTCTAGGATAGATAGACACAATTGAAAATTTGGTTGTATGTCATTAGTTATTTGATAACAATATATAT
>NC_051404.1:9687894-9688117 GCF_015228065.2 Penaeus monodon | reverse complement strand
TCAAATTTTTACCCAAAATGACATCACCTCGTGTATAGTTTTCGCCTTTCGTCTCAAATGTCACTTTCTCCCCCCCCCCCTTTCCCCGATTCATCCTTTAAGACCTTTACGGTTGATTGCAATTCATCTGTTCCTTCTTTGTCATTTCTCCTTTGTCTCTCATCATCCTCCCTTTTTCCTCTCTCACCAAACCCACCCTTTCCACGTCTATCATTTCCCATAC
>NC_051404.1:9687672-9687800 GCF_015228065.2 Penaeus monodon | reverse complement strand
GTCCGTCCCTCCCTGCATGTCTTGCCCCCCCCCCTCTCTCCCTGATAGGGCGTGGCATCTGGATCATGACAGGTAACAAATAAGACTCGCGCACCTGAACTCTCCGTCAGAGCCGTTTAGGAGAAGGG
>NC_051404.1:9686245-9686483 GCF_015228065.2 Penaeus monodon | reverse complement strand
AACACTATAATTTCCTGTCATTTAGAGAGCATTACTATTACCTCCACTTGTGTCCGTGATGGAGCATTCGCCAGTGAATCGGAAAGGGGTGCAAAAACGAGGAAACAAGGAGAGAATGATGTTAATGATGCTTCGACAGACACCAAAGTGAAGGACTAAAAGGACATGGGGATAAGAAAGAAAAGGGAAAGACAATAGCAATGAAAACTGTAATAAAGGAAACGACAAAAAGACTTGC
>NC_051404.1:9685844-9686216 GCF_015228065.2 Penaeus monodon | reverse complement strand
CATATAAGACGGAGATAATATGATGATGAAGATTAGAGAAACGCCAAAAAGGTCACTAAAATAAAACACAAAAAACGAACAAATACAAAAAAAGCTAATCTCCTGTCAGATAAATAGTCATGCTTTTCGGACCAAAGTCCGAGCGAAAACAAGCGTTGAGATTAGTGTCAGAAGGAGAATCGATATCACAGTGATAAGCTTCTGAGATGCTTCTGATCTGGGCAGCGGTATTAGTCCAAAAATAAAGGAGGAAAAAGTGCTGAGGGGAGTAAAGAGTTATATTACATAGATCAAGTTGAATAATATCTATGCCCTTTATATATATCTAGATATATCTAAGATGATAATGATAAGGCACGTAGCCTCGACCAA
>NC_051404.1:9683876-9684117 GCF_015228065.2 Penaeus monodon | reverse complement strand
AAGAGATGCAATTATCATTATATATCAGACAAGGAGCCTTAGTCTAAAAGATTACAAGGCTGCAGAAGTTGCAGCCTTGACTTAGCAACATCCCTTGTCAATTATCTCATACATGTTCCGCGATGTTTAATCATTTTGAACGTGAAAATAAAGTGATGTTCAAAGAAGATTGATGATCTTGAATAATGCAGGCTAGAAAGGCAATCTCTTTAGGAATAAATATATCAATAAGATAGCAAGC
>NC_051404.1:9682594-9683032 GCF_015228065.2 Penaeus monodon | reverse complement strand
GCACTGCCTGTGGCCCTGCCTTGCCCACGAAAGTCTATTTTAGGGAAATTCACAGATGTGATTATTTTATGCATGATAGCGCCCCGTGCCACAAGACAAAGACAATCCAAAAATTCCTAAAGAACAATGGAATTAATCTAATAGACTGGCCAGGTAACTCACCTGATTTAAACCCAATAGCAAATTCATGGAACAGCATGGAAAACAAACTGCAAGAAGGCAGACCTTGCAATATCAAAGTTCTGCTGGAGAGACTAAAGAAGCTGTGAATTAACATGGATGTTTTCTATTAAATCTCATCTGAATCGATGCCAAAACAACTACGGTTGGTATTGCAGGAGAAATGTATAATTGTTAATATTACATGTAAGATAATATTTACATAAAGAGTCAACCAAACCAAATATTAAAATCTTATTCCCTCCAAGTGTCAATATT
>NC_051404.1:9682245-9682563 GCF_015228065.2 Penaeus monodon | reverse complement strand
TTGTTGACCTTGTACTCATATCTATACATGCATGTTAATTTTGGGCTTTTTGTTACCTATTTTGTTATATTTACTCCAAGCAAATAATATATGTGCTCACGAGTAAAGATGTTCATCTTTATAATGGCTTACGAAACTATAGAAGAAATCCCCTACATTGTATTTTGAAAAAAAAAAAAAAATCGCGTGTGAATAGGGCGCCCATGTAGATATACTTACACTCATGGGTATGTGTATGTTTACATTATATTAACATATGTATGCGTGTGTTTATACACGTTTATACTTAAACTTAAGCTAGTGTGAACGCATCAACGC
>NC_051404.1:9681727-9682119 GCF_015228065.2 Penaeus monodon | reverse complement strand
AATACAGGTATACTCCGAATTCCTTAACACAATGAACTCTCAAGAGGACAATTGAGGAGGAAAAGGAGGCGAAGGAAAAGAATGAATTTGAAAAAGGAAAGAATAAAAGGAATTCAGTAAAGAAAAAAAGGATGGGTAACAGAAAGAGGAAAGATAGAATGACACCTAAAAATCGAGGAGAAGAAAAAATATGAATTTGAATAGGAAAATAATAAAAAGAAGATAGAGGAGAAAAAAAGAAGAAGATTAAGAAGAAGCAGAAGAAGATAAAGGAGAAAAAGAAAGATTGGGTAACAGTAAAAGAGAAAAGTTTTATGTACTATCCGAATTACACTTAACATAGGGAGCGTTCCAAAGGACTGTCGAGAAGGAGAAGAAAAGGTATGAATTTG
>NC_051404.1:9681596-9681663 GCF_015228065.2 Penaeus monodon | reverse complement strand
TAGTTATATATACTCTCCAAATTACACTTTTCACAGGGTGCGTTTAAGAGGATAGTCGAAGAGGAGG
>NC_051404.1:9681006-9681561 GCF_015228065.2 Penaeus monodon | reverse complement strand
TGGAGAGAAAAGAAGGGACAGATAACAGAAAAAGAGAATAGATAGGGAACGTTCAAGAGGACAGTCGAGGAGGAGAAGAAAGAGGAGGAGAAAAAAAGTATGAATTTCAAAAGGAAAATAATAAAAAGAAGAAGAACGCAAAGGAGAAAACGAAGGAATAAGTAAGAGAAAGAGAACGAATTAACACAGGGAGCGTTCAAGAGGACAGTTGAGCGCGTGACAACAAACCCCAATCTACATCCCAGGAGACATGAATGAATCGGAGCGTCCATTACCAACCAATGAAATATCCACGCCCCCTTTATTAAAGCGCAGAAATCCGTAATTAGTATGGATGTTCACACTCCTTCATCCGAGGCGTATTAGGGAAGGAGCGATTCGCAGCGACAATAAAAGATGAGACCTTAACTTTGTTCATTAGGCTTACTTAAAAGATAATTATTCAGAGCCGCCATTACCGTGAGGTTTCATGAAGTGATTCGGGGGGGGGGGGGGGGTTAATGGCCGGCGTCTCGTTATGTTGGAAATGGGATTCTGGCGGATATGGTTTTGCTT
>NC_051404.1:9680065-9680570 GCF_015228065.2 Penaeus monodon | reverse complement strand
TACAATTAGTACTTGATCATGTTTCCTTTCCACTGTAAAACCATCTGCGGCCAATTTGGCATTGACTGAGCAAGACTGTCAAAATAGGAGACAACCTTATGAACCGCTATCTTCCTCAGTGTCTCCATCGATTCATTGGTATTGTTAGGTCTGGTTTCTTGCACTTCGTTCGTTATGATGTTCCATGTGTTTTTGGGGTTCAGAGGAGGCAAGTTAGTTGGCCTGTCTAATACATCAATTAAACTGTCATTTAGAAACTTTTAGACTTTCTCTGACTGGTGGCAAGGGGCGTTATCGTGCAGAAAAAAAATCCTATTCATGAATTCCCCAAAGTACTGGCAAATATTCCCTTATACGTTAATGTAATCACTTCCCCTCACTGTAACATCCTTTAGAAGAAAACATAGACCTCGGCTGCCCTTATTTCTAAAGAAAGAATCCCAGTCCATCACACTGGCCGTATGTTTATCTGTCTCGACTGTGTATCTTGGATCTCAGTGCGACA
>NC_051404.1:9679394-9679976 GCF_015228065.2 Penaeus monodon | reverse complement strand
CTTACTGAAATATTTTTTTCTCCCTCTCTTTTTCATAGCTTTAGTGAATAGAGGCTTCACAGTTACGCGCCGGGTCGGGAAACACCTTGGAGGAGTTCTGGATTCTTGTTCTTAAGTGCGGATGGTCCTGTAGTAAGTACAGACTTCACGTTAGGCTTCCGCATCGTGTCTGGTAAAGTTTTCCTTGGTACTCCAGAACCATGTTTCCTCTGTATATCTTCTCCGCCTATCGGTTTGGCAGCAGCCTTTTCTGGCCATAAATCGCCTGTTTTGATACCTTCTGCAGGTACGCGTATTAGGGACAATATTGTTCTAATAACGTGAAAGAACGTGTTTTCTCGTGTAATGTCTGTGTGTTTCGACTCATTCTGTTAGACTGAACTGGAAGGACAAGTTGTCAGACTTGCCATAGTATAGAGAAAATAATTCATTTATTGTAGACAGTTGCTCTATGGTGTGAAATAAACCTTTGGCGAAAAGCCAGGAACATTGGCTGGTCATAGTCGCAACACAAATATTCTGAGTATTCTTCTCGAAACGCGATGTAAGCTTTTTTTGCGAAAAAATATTTTTGCGTCACTG
>NC_051404.1:9678231-9678723 GCF_015228065.2 Penaeus monodon | reverse complement strand
AACGACTGAAATTTGAGACAGCGTCACGGTATCCTTCAGAGACTTATCTCCATAAAATCATATCATTGTGTGCGTCTCTGTGTGCGTCAGTTTAATAGGAAACAAATACAACGACCGTAAACAAATAAAACAAATTTCAAAAGGAGAGATGCCAGCCACGAACGTCAAAATATTTTAGAGCCAAAACAACAGCAATTCCGAAATTTTTGTGCATTGGGATCCGGACGAGAGAGAAACAACAGGTGATTCCTAATATGTAAATTTCTACCTTTCGCGGCTGCACTCAAACCCTTTCAGGTTCTATCTTCACATGTTCCCGACGTTTATGGCAGCCCCTAGGATTGCTGACGGGCTGATTTGCATAAATTGCTCCTGCCATACACGCGGTTCCTTAAGACACTTAACATAAGATCACATACAAGTAAATTGTTTTCGGTTTAATGGCTCTGAAAGTTGCGGTCAGTGATGCCATGTCAGCGGCATTTTTTTTTT
>NC_051404.1:9676254-9676338 GCF_015228065.2 Penaeus monodon | reverse complement strand
GGGGATCCTACGGCGTCATGCCAACAGGTCCTGCACCTCTTTTGCCTTGCAAGTCACCCAGAAATGTCCTCATGGCAGTCCTTG
>NC_051404.1:9675848-9676084 GCF_015228065.2 Penaeus monodon | reverse complement strand
TCGAGTGTCTTATTTCACTCTTTAATTTAATCTGTATTTATTGTCTTGTATTATTTGTTTATTACTAATGACCTTTCTTCTTTTATTAATCACTAGCTCTCTTCTATGATATCGTCTCACTATTCATTATCTTCAATTTTAATTTTTTTTCCAAATCACTGTTTTTTTCAGTTCTTCCTTATCGTAATATTTGTTAATCATTCTGCATATTCTGTATTGTTAACCTTCCTCTCCTG
>NC_051404.1:9675457-9675626 GCF_015228065.2 Penaeus monodon | reverse complement strand
CACTCATATTTGTTCATTTCCATCGCCCCTCCTCCCTCCCCCATCCCCATCCCTCAGTTCAGTGGGTACGAAGAGAGGAGAGGGGGAAAGGGGGAGGAACGGGGATCATGGGCTACATAAGTGATTGAGGATTCAGATACATTGAGAGATGATGAATGGTCTGGTTCAG
>NC_051404.1:9674662-9674905 GCF_015228065.2 Penaeus monodon | reverse complement strand
CCCTGGTACGAAACAATATATGCACATGGAAGGTTCGCAAGTGAATGTATAAGTGTGTGTGAAGAAGACTGAGGAGGATTTTTCTACAGATCAGATGCAAGGATTTGCAAGGATGCCTGAGTTCTTCTTTGTCTTGTTTCAGTCGAGACGTGAATCGGCATTGATTTGCTGTTTCAACCATATATTTTTTCTCTCTCCTTCTGCAGCAGTTATGAAATGTTTTATAGATTTTTAGCATTGTAT
>NC_051404.1:9673217-9673326 GCF_015228065.2 Penaeus monodon | reverse complement strand
TCTACCCATTCATTACAAACAAAACCATTACACCAACAAACCTCTTGTCATTCCCGAACACACGATCCGACAGTCCCCGAATACTCCTCATTTCAGATCGATTCAAAAC
>NC_051404.1:9672236-9673177 GCF_015228065.2 Penaeus monodon | reverse complement strand
ATATGTTATCAAGTTGAACACGAAAGCATCGTAGGCAGGTAACAATGGCATCTATGAGAGACGTCACATAAACAACTCACTTTTCGATCTGCAAACGTTCCTCTTCAGACAAGATCTGGGTGGATGGCCCCAGCAGAGAACATCAGGATAAATAGGCTGGGAGATGGATAAGTCAATGGATTATCGAATAAAAGAGAAAGTGATAAGATAGATAGATAGTTTACCGATTCACGAAAGTAGTAAATTTCCCTGAGCACAAGATATTAAAATGAATATTCTAAGAGAAGATGTAATATAATAAAAGTTAAAACTTGAGAAGAGAAACATGAGAGAAAACGAATGAAGCATCATCATCAAAGAACGAGAGATTAAGCTTCTTTGGAGTCAAAATGTTGTTGTTTTTTTCTTGTCACGTAAGATGGTAATGGCAGAAGAATGTTGAACATCAGTCCAAGCAAAGGAACAGACAAACAGACTCAAAGATAAGACGAAAACACAATATTCTTTTTTTTCCGATCTCGTTCCCAAAGTTCTTCCAGCGGTGTACGATGCATTATTCTTAGTGAAGGCCACGTAAATTCCTGATTTTTAGAGGGGAGGTTAAAGTGTCTCGCCGGGAGTACCTGACCATCATTCACATCCTCCAGAGGTCGACGGTCTGCTGATCGCCCCTCCGCTTCTCTACAATAAGGTCCAAAGTCGCGACTCGTTCCCCCTTCGAACCTGAGTGTGCAAGATCGGAATTTTCTCTTCCAGTCATAAATATTAGATATGCCATTTGCTACTATTGTGCCGTGCGGGAATTGACACTCTGATGGTTGATTTGATAAAGCGAATGACTGACATTCTGACCCAATCAGCCCAGGTGTTCGCGAGGAGTCCGAGATAACGCTGTGTGACACTCGAGTTCAAGCCATGCATGCCCTCAGGGGACTGTCATG
>NC_051404.1:9671500-9672140 GCF_015228065.2 Penaeus monodon | reverse complement strand
TCGAGATCCCATGGAAGCCCGAGTCAAAATGATTCGCCAATGAGAAAATTAAAAGTCAATATATTTATTGGCCGTTCATTTCTGGGATGGAAATAAGGTACAAGAATTTTATGATGAATGCTGAGTGGCATCAGAATTTATCAGATTGTATCTCCATGACAAGGCTTTGTTGATAAGTTAAATGAAGCAAACTTGTTTTGTCTTGGGAATGTCTGTAATGCAATCTGCAAGACAGTATGAGGTTATCTTATATAATAATGATAGTTTACTCAAAATGCTCTTGTCAACAGCAGAGAGATAAAGGAACCAAACAAGGCCTTAGACTTTTGGATTCGAATACTCCCCGAAATATGCTTTCTTATTAAATTATATTAATTTGTACATAGTAGAAAACAGAGTAATGATTACAAAGAGATACAAATTAAACTGAAGACCAAATGCCTGGAATTACTTCTTTTTCACAATAAGTCTATAAATCTATAATCTATAAACACATGTCGGCTGCCTCTAAATATGTTATAATTACCAGCACATGATATAAACATGA
Organism: Penaeus monodon; assembly: GCF_015228065.2. Classification (NCBI taxonomy): domain Eukaryota; kingdom Metazoa; phylum Arthropoda; class Malacostraca; order Decapoda; family Penaeidae; genus Penaeus; species Penaeus monodon. Next base: position 9,671,593 of record NC_051404.1, on the reverse strand, counting down.
TATACAGAACGATTAAATAATGATAATAAAAATATATATAAACTGAAGGCAAATCAAGTACCAGACCCCAGTCTCTGAATGAAAATCTTCTTG
>NC_051404.1:9671109-9671216 GCF_015228065.2 Penaeus monodon | reverse complement strand
CCCAATGGGGCAACATTTCACATTAATATACAATATAATCATGAGTTGACGCGATGAAACTTACATATAGTTGACGTAAAACCGTAGATTACTTCATTCATTACAAA
>NC_051404.1:9670702-9671088 GCF_015228065.2 Penaeus monodon | reverse complement strand
AAATGTAGAAGTGTAAGTGATAATCTTAAAAAACGAAGTACTGGATTAATTAATCACGCGAAACGGCTGACTGAAATAGCAAATGTGCCTCGGGCCGCACTTAGGAGTGTGGTGGGCCGTGTGTTTGACATCCCTGATCTAAATGGTTTCTTGTTTGTTGTTAATTTTCACTGAGCTTTTAAAACGCTAAAAAAGCACAGAACTAAACCTTTCTTTCCTTTTCATTTGTTGGTAATATTTACGCGTCTTAACTTTTTTATGTTACACTCTTACGCAACATGCAAACAGACTTTCGACCTACACGGAGCTTAATTACATTGTTTTTATTTGATATTGACAATTTTAAGACCCTCCCCCCCTCCCTTCAACACTTCTCTCTATATCAA
>NC_051404.1:9670501-9670675 GCF_015228065.2 Penaeus monodon | reverse complement strand
AACAAACAGAAGAAAACACAAACACAGTCTGTTCAGCCACCTACATGAAATTAATTCTTGGAAGGTTTGACAAGGCTCAAAAATGATGTCAAGGTATGTGGGAAATCCATTGGTAATAACAGCCATGACGTTGTTAGCTGGAGCTTACTCAAACACTGGACTATCGCGGCAGTC
>NC_051404.1:9669403-9669748 GCF_015228065.2 Penaeus monodon | reverse complement strand
GTATATAAATGCCATTAAAAAATTATAATGATATTATTTATTGATATTCGTGATATTTTATTCTCTGCATATCGTACATTCCTTCTCTCTCCGTACTTCTTCTACCTCAATATATCATATCTGTTGCTACTTCCTTGATTTCGTAGATATTCATATATTCAAGCAATAATATCATTTTATGTATTGATGCATATCTGAAAATTTTATATACGCACTTACTCATATTCACATTATGCATCTATCTGATTCGGTTTATGTATATCTGCATATCTATCTGCGATTGTCACAGGGATACATATTCATATATCATCTGTGTGATATAAGAAGAATGTCTTTCTGTTTGTC
>NC_051404.1:9668844-9669377 GCF_015228065.2 Penaeus monodon | reverse complement strand
TGGGTGTCTTTCTCTTTAATAAATAAACGAGGTACTTCCTTGTACAAGCATCTGTCTCATCTTACATTCATATAATTTTATCTTGGAATTTGAGTAATGGATATACATATTTCTTTGGAACGTAACTACAATGTGAAAGAAGATATCTTACTTGCATACAGAAGATACTGAACACGAATATCAGATGTGTTAGTATGGGGAAATAAACATGATTTTATTTGTATAGTTTATGCTAATTATTCATTATGGTTGTTGGTATGCATTACGAAAGAAAAGAAATGGTTGTGCAATTTACATTAACTTCAATATATATAGAACAGTCTCTACTAATAAACGAATATTAATAAACTTCAGTATAAATGAATGTGTAACATTAATGCCAATATCGACAACAATAACATTGATGATAGTTTTAATGAATATTAAATTTCCCTGATTATCACGCTGATGATGTTTAGATGGGATGTAGAAACAGCAGCACTGACAGCGATTTTGATGAATCAAAAAATATTAATTATAAGAGTAAACAATAA
>NC_051404.1:9668092-9668453 GCF_015228065.2 Penaeus monodon | reverse complement strand
CCTCCTATACCTATTACTATTAGTATATTAAATCCAGAGAAACGGATGTTTGAATTTTACCCACGTGTCTCATCGCCAGAAACCACTTACAAAAGGAATAAACAAAGATGATTTTATTGTTCACTTCAACAGAAATTTTATTCTTTGACTTGATATCATCATTAACAAGCCCCTGAAGTAAGAGATAACCGCGCTTTAATCTATAGTATGAAAATAGATCCCGGATGACGTAATGGCCCTCCTACTGCCGACCGTTATTTCAACCCGATAGAATTGATAGAACTGATATACGTACATGCACACTTGCTTACTACTAAAGTAATGCTTAACAGTTGAAATAAGGAAAGAATAAGATGAAGCC
>NC_051404.1:9667889-9668040 GCF_015228065.2 Penaeus monodon | reverse complement strand
ACCCATTGACCTTTCACCTAACTAGACGACCTTTTATCACCTGGTTTGGTTCTGCAGCATGTGAAAAGGAAGAGGCTGATAACCTCATGAGGAATAGATGCAAACAGGAGATAATTGTTTGGTAATTATGACATCATTTGTCTGTAGACAG
>NC_051404.1:9667641-9667806 GCF_015228065.2 Penaeus monodon | reverse complement strand
CAGGCTTCATCTTCCTCTGTCCTTATTTGAACTGTTACGCAATACAATAGTAGTAGGCAAGTATGTATTACCACGATATATAAGAAAACATTGCGCTAATGTCTTTAGGTAACATCCCTTACTTAAAGGCAGCTAGAACACCTGGCTTCTGACTCGCTTTGATGT
>NC_051404.1:9666700-9666972 GCF_015228065.2 Penaeus monodon | reverse complement strand
GTTTGATGTTTCCCTAAGGGATACTGATTATAATTATGAAATGTAATTCTATATGACGAAAGAATATATTTAATCCTTTCTCTTATTGATTGTGAGATGGATATGAATACATTAACGATCATGAGTAACAAAGTTATTCACATATTTGTGGGAAATCTCGAATATTCATACATTCATCATCCCTTGATATCAACACGCATTGTTGACACTTGGAGGTGGATCCTTCCCGACTTAAAACCTTAATTCCCATTTCAAGATCCATCTGGGACAGA
>NC_051404.1:9666478-9666671 GCF_015228065.2 Penaeus monodon | reverse complement strand
CACACATTACCAGAGCCATCTCCAACAACACCAATACCAAAAAAAAGCAACAAGAAAATACCATTCAAACCTCGAAATGACTAATTAATACCACGGAGTCTCAAAACACGTGATACGAGCAGATGAATGATCATCATAATGGTCTAGCCTTAATCTTGCTGCTCCTGTATCAAGGGGGAACAAGGACCGTCCC
>NC_051404.1:9665805-9665979 GCF_015228065.2 Penaeus monodon | reverse complement strand
TTATTTTCTTCTTAATTCTCCTCAATATCTATGGACGCTGACCATGACTACAGCAGAAAAGGTCCTTGTTCCTCCTCGATGTAGGAGCAGCAAGAAGTTCAGAGAGATGGTGATGAACATTCGTCTATGACGTTAGAGGGAGATTGTTTTCAGTGTGTGTGGTATCTAATGGGG
>NC_051404.1:9664888-9665132 GCF_015228065.2 Penaeus monodon | reverse complement strand
TGATTAAACAAGATTGATAAAATAGATGTTTGGTTTCATTATCAGCAATGAACTCTTCGAAGCATCATTATCTATGTTAATAAAACTTGTTTAACAACTTAATTTGTACAGAACAGAGGAATAATCTATCATCATGACGGAGTAATACTAAGAAGATTTATTGAACATAATCTAATACATAAGAGATTTATGAAGAATCTGAGTTTTTCAAGATGTTTGTATCATTTTTGTGTTAAACTTTCAC
>NC_051404.1:9661874-9662088 GCF_015228065.2 Penaeus monodon | reverse complement strand
GGGATGCGTGTCAAAAGCTGTTATATAAGTGAAATCGGGATTTCCTGTTACTTTCATGGCCAACAATACACATTCTGTGGAAAGAAAGTAAATTCGTGGCATGTCCGGTGATGTTAACTCGTCTCGTGGTTCGTTAAAGAAATTCAGGAGAATCATATTCTTTTCCTTTTTTCTTAAGTAAGTTTTTACTCTTGGGTGAAGCGATGTGAAAGGA
>NC_051404.1:9660862-9661146 GCF_015228065.2 Penaeus monodon | reverse complement strand
GGGAACAACTCAGAAATCATGTTAACAAGACGTACTTATGTAAATGCTTGATAGGTGAAAGCGACTTCATTTTTAATATATTAATTTAAAAAAGATTTTTTTGCATTTGGACCTTTATATTATGCTAATTGATTGCGTACTTAACAAGTAAAATATTCTCCACCAATTCTCTCAGTGTGCTTGAAAGTGTCAGTCAGCTGCATCGAGACAGGAAAAACTCGATCCCCTGCTCTCTCTTCACTTATTTGTCCACGTCAGTTATTCCCAGCTATTTTACATTAATT
>NC_051404.1:9659083-9659306 GCF_015228065.2 Penaeus monodon | reverse complement strand
CGCCCCTAATCTCACGCAACGCCAAGACACAACGACATGCCTCTCCTCGTGTAATGAGAACCTCAGGTGTATATCTGTGGGTGTTTGTGTGTACCTGAGCCAACTTTGCGTTACATCAAGGGGGACTCGGATAACATTAGGCAAATAATCCCCTTCACTATTCATGGCACATAGGGGCTGATAGGAACAAGCTGTATCTCCCTCTCGCCAACGTTTTCTTCCA
>NC_051404.1:9656150-9656531 GCF_015228065.2 Penaeus monodon | reverse complement strand
CAGTTGCAATTTTCGACAATATCGATATTTTCGAGAAGGAAATATTAATACTTAATGTCTGCACAACACCGATGACATTGATGATAGTAACGATAGCAACAAACATGATATAAATTCTTCCTGTACCCTTATTTAATATTCATTTATATACCAAATACAAATTTGTTTCACATTCAAAACATGAAGCAGTAAGCAAATCAGGCGCCAAATCTCCGTATTTCTGAAAGCAAAAAGACAAAACATTTCTCTGTTGCATTTAGGTCACAAGATCCATTAACATCAACAATAAAACCGCCGGAATTTCTTTTCTCTTGCTTCTCTTCTCTGGTATTCGGCTCCGATTTGGCAACACTGGATCGCGATTTAATTCTGGTATCACTG
>NC_051404.1:9655996-9656093 GCF_015228065.2 Penaeus monodon | reverse complement strand
CTAACACTGCTACGTGTTTTAACGATGGTAACACTATTTTTCTTTCTTCTTTATCGGCAATAGAGGCTTTGGGTTTGATTTTGGTATCACTGCGTTT
>NC_051404.1:9655836-9655934 GCF_015228065.2 Penaeus monodon | reverse complement strand
AATTAAACGTATATCGTATATCGGCTCTACAAAACGCTAATATCATTTTCTAAACTGAGTTTAAGCATTTCCCTAGCAAAATATTATTCACTTAAATC
>NC_051404.1:9655494-9655636 GCF_015228065.2 Penaeus monodon | reverse complement strand
AGAGTAACACAAGGAGCGTCTGGCAACATCTCCCCACAATTCCCTGTTCTCGGATATTTGCATTCTCTCATCAGAGTGCGAAACTTGGTCCCTTTTTTACGTGGCGTCGCGTGGTTGGGAGGTTATGGTGTGCAGGTGGCGG
>NC_051404.1:9653397-9653721 GCF_015228065.2 Penaeus monodon | reverse complement strand
CCAATGGTCGAATCAGACCTCCTTTGTATTATTTATGCTGAGATATATCTCACACTTTTTATTAATCAGAAAGTCTTAGATACTTTATATGAGGAAATGACACACGTTGTTTTTAGCCTAATTAAAAAGAGGTGCAAATTCAAATCAAAGACATTGGTGCCTATTAATGCAATCAAAAACTACATTTCTGGTAGGTTAGCAGCGAATCAGTAGAAAAATCTTTTGTCAGAATTCCATGAATGACTTAACGGTAATAGTGAACCTACATTCAGCACATTCTTATCATATCAAATAAAAAAGGCAGAGGGAGAGAGGGAAGAAAGG
>NC_051404.1:9650959-9651120 GCF_015228065.2 Penaeus monodon | reverse complement strand
AGGGAATACTCCTAATTTTCCTTTTCCTCATCGCAGGTCAAGAACCTCAGTCGCTTTGCTCCCTCGTCACGTGACCGCCGGTGAATCTCCCTCGGCATCGCGAAAGTGACGTCCTCGAACAGGGTGACCTCATTCTTCGAGTTCCTGCCGACTCCGTAGGC
>NC_051404.1:9649339-9649549 GCF_015228065.2 Penaeus monodon | reverse complement strand
TAATAAAATGCGTGAATGCAAAATGCAGTAGTGTGCCTACTGGCTGGAACGGAGAGAGAGAAAGGGTGAGTCGCAGATAAGATAAGAAAGTCATAGATTGCTAATGAGGAGGTATAAACTCTGGTTGTCCTCTGAGATTCTTGCAAATGCCTCCTTCCTCTCTCTTTCCTTGTCTACTTCAGCACCTGTTTCTGTCTTCCTCACTTTGTT
>NC_051404.1:9649071-9649193 GCF_015228065.2 Penaeus monodon | reverse complement strand
AATATCTATTTGTCTGTCCGATCCTGCCTCTCCCTTTTGTCCTATACGTATAGCTAAAATAAAATAAAAGTTTAGCTCCCTTTATAAGGTGTCGTCTGCCTCAAAATATTTTCCAGACTAGC
>NC_051404.1:9648748-9648958 GCF_015228065.2 Penaeus monodon | reverse complement strand
GATTCTCTACACGACATACCAATAAATCCCAGCATCAGGAATAATCGGATGTTTTGCGCCGAAGAGAAAGAAAAATAAAATCCTTCAACGAAACTGTTTTTTTTTCGCTTTTATGAAATTATTGGTTGTGTTCGTCCGGCATTAGTCACTGCGGGGCCGGTAATATGAATGTTAAGTAGTCCGGTATTTGGCGAGGGCGGAAGGCAAGAC
>NC_051404.1:9648262-9648348 GCF_015228065.2 Penaeus monodon | reverse complement strand
CGAGGCTGACATCCCGGACCTTCGATGGGCTGTGTCTCATCAGCTGAAAACTGTTTCCTGCTTCAGTTTATTTTCGGTTTTCAAGA
>NC_051404.1:9647395-9647625 GCF_015228065.2 Penaeus monodon | reverse complement strand
TATTCGCTAGTTCTTATCCTCCTATTGTTAATTATCTACGGTATCGCCGATTTCATCATTTTTTCTCCTCACAATTTTTTTTTTTGATGATTATAAAATAATTCGCAAGCTAATGGCTGTATGTAGAGAGAAATCTCTAAAATACCGAAGGCGAAACTTGATTTCACACTTTATCATTAATTTACCACTAAATATTTTTGATTATTGATGTTGTACGTCTGTAGAATGTT
>NC_051404.1:9646982-9647196 GCF_015228065.2 Penaeus monodon | reverse complement strand
ATAAATATTGGCTAAGTATCCCCGTTACTCCTCTTGCTTCCTTATGTTTATTATCTGTTTTTTTTTATTCATTCTTATTTATTTTCTTTGTCCGTTATTCATCTCAACTTTTTCTTCATTATTTTTTTTTCTGTCCATTCATATTGTCTCTCTCCTAATTTTCAAATCTTTATTCCTTTTTCTCCGTCTTCACTAACTATGCATAGTATCTAAG
>NC_051404.1:9646228-9646728 GCF_015228065.2 Penaeus monodon | reverse complement strand
AATCCTCATGGCCGGTATTTAGAATCAGCATAACAGCCAGTCTACAAAGACCCTCCCATGGCATGATGCTCATCCTACAACCATCATATTTTCGTATCATCATCGTTTCTGTAATTACTGTCGTGATGAACAGCGCTTCATTACATATTCATTATTCCGTTTGATCGTTCCTACCGGGAGAACGGACCCTGTCTATGCCGCCTCTCATTATCTGCTTATCTGCAATAATTATAATCGCCTTCATAAAGTCGGTAAATACTTTGCATAGAATAGAATTCATCACGTACTTATTCATTTTCTTTTTTGCAAAGAGATACTCAAGCAGAGGGCCTTTTATAGCCACGGGGATGCAGGAGTCTCCGTGTGTGTATAATCGGTCAAAGCCTAACGGAATCACTTGTCGATTTGATGCCTGTGAAGGTCATCTTGAAGCTTTGATATGTGTTTTGTTTACCTTTCTCTTCTTCATTTCTTTCTCTTTTCTGTACACTGTCTACATA
>NC_051404.1:9645291-9646198 GCF_015228065.2 Penaeus monodon | reverse complement strand
CTACTTCGCGCCTGGTTATTCGTTCTCATATTAGTTGTCTTTATTTTTTTTTATTTAGCTCTTTTCTCTTTTTTCATCACATTCTTTGGCTTTTGCGCTCGGAAAGACAGCCAAACATAGCTTCATTCAAGGTATAACGTAACCAACCAAAAAGGATATTAGCACAATCTGGCAACTGCTCGTACAAGATACGATAAGTGTAATGCAACTGTACCCGTAATAATTCTCTGAAAGACAATGTAACTGTAAGATAGGTTAAATGTTCTGCAAATGTACTAATGCGTACAGAAAGCAATGCATCCCGTAAGAACTATCAAGTACAGTAAAGAGTTGTAATAAGACTAATGCACCTAGCAGTGTTAAGGGCAACGGAGCTCTGACTATAAGTATGCTAAGTGCAGTGCAAATGTACCAGAACCATTTGATCAAGACAATATAAACGAACTTGTAAGACGTGCCTAATGCCATTCTACTCTACCTTAAAATATGTTCAATACAATACAAATGAACCTGTAAGACGTGCCAAATGCTATTCTATCCTACAGTTTAGCAGCTAGGAGAGAGAAAAAAGAGTATCATTGTCTCCCCAGACACGTTTCCCACCGCGTCTGGGGAACCGTAGAACCGTGCTTGGTCGTGGCATTGTTTGTGGGACTTTCATGGCCTCGTTGACAGTGCCTAGAAGCGAGGCAGTGATGTGTGGCACAGTCCGGCGACGTTATCATGCATGAGATGGTGCTAAACACGGACAAACAACGGTCGTACCCAGACGATATATGCAGTGGTTTGGCGAGACTTCTTATAAACAAGGTTACCCTGTATTCTACAGTATGGTGTTTTTGCCGTCGAGGTTGTGAGGGGCCTTTCCTGACGCTCACTCAAGTGACTAGAAATGAATTGCATAAAA
>NC_051404.1:9643255-9645250 GCF_015228065.2 Penaeus monodon | reverse complement strand
TAGCTAAGGTTTCTTCTCTTCGTTTACATGCTTTACTAACATTTTCACATTCAATATTTTGTGAGCTCATTGTTTAATCCATTTGAATACCATTAGAATATTCAACTGAAATGAGATTTTCAATAATTTGTCGAATATCAATATTGGAAGAACACCTGTACTGCATATACAAATGTAAGCAAGTATATGCATATTTCATGCGTGCGTGCATGGTGTCCATTTACTCAATCCAGTTTACATGACCTTTTTGACCTCCTCCTGTGTTCCTTACAGGATGACGGTCAGTATACCAACCCAGACGTCCTTCCTTGCGTCTCTCTTCGTGGTGGCCTGATATACCTTGCTCTTCTGGTTTGAAAATAGCCTTCCTTCCAACCACGCCTTCGATTTCCATCCTTGTTTTATTGGTCTTGTGTATCCTATTTATCCAGTGCGTTTTATTTTTTTTCCACTGATTATTATTACTTTTAATGTACTACATCTCCGATTCATAATTTGTAATCGTGCTGTACAGTTTTCAGTATCACTTCTGTCGTTATCTGTAGCAAATTTAATAGCAACTTCTTAACGTAACCACGCAGCCATCAGAATGATTAATAGTTTTCTATCTCTGCCTCTATGTATTTAATATATCAAATAACTATTGCCCTTATTTCTTCACAGTTAATATCGTTTCGTGCAAGAAGCATTGCGTTTGCTACAGCTCCACTTTCAATAGACTCGTTCGCAATAGACCCCGTTGCAGCAAGCTCATCTGTTACTGTGCCATAAGCAACTGATGCATTTTCATCCAGATGTGTTTTGGGCTCAAATGGTGTGCAATATATTTGTCACAGACCCATTTGTAGTGAAAACATCCATTACAAATGGAACAGACCCATTTGCAGCAAACCCATTTGTAACACTCCCTTTGTAACATACCCATTTACAACACTCCCTTTGCAACAGAACCATTTGCAGCAAAGTCTTGTGCTACACTCCCCTTTGCTACTCTCCCCCTTGCAGCAGACCCTTTTGCTATACTACCCTTTGCAACTTTACAACACTCCCCTTTGTAACAGACCCATTAGCTACACTCCCCCTTGCAGCAGACCTATTTGCTACACTGGTCTTTGCAACAGGCCATTTGCTACACTCCTCTTTGCAACACAACAGAACAATTTATTACACTTCCCATTGCAACAGACAAATATGTTACACTCCTCTTTGCAAGAGACCCATCTGCAACACTCCCTTTGCAACAGACTCATTTACTACGTTCCCCATTATAGCAGACCCATTTTCTACACTACCCTGTGCAACAGACCTATTTCCTGCACTGTCCTTTGCAAAAGACCCATTTACTAGACTGCCCTTTGCAAAAGACCTATTTGCACCACCCCAATTGCGATACACAAAATTGCAACCCTCCTATTTCCAGCATACCCATTTGCTACATTCGCCTTCGCAACAGACCCACTTGCTACGTTCTGTGTATCAGACCCATTTAGTACACTGCCCTTTGCAATAGTCCCATCTGCAACATACCCCTTATCGAAGAGGTGGTATACAACACGTGTACAGAGCGTAATCGTGCAAAGATCTAAATGCAAGACACAAACAGACAAAGGATACAACGTTAATAGGGTGAGATCAAGACGAGATATGACAACCTCATGCTTTTTCTCGTACCTTTTGTTGACAAATAAACTTACGCAAATAGGAAAATGCATTCCTCAACATCCTACGTAAGAAAGAATGCAACACTAAATTACTAAATGAGGCAAAAAAAAATGGTAAATAAAAAGGATAAATATTTGAATAAGTTATTTTGTTCGTGTGAGGCCAACTGCCTGTCCATCTGATAGCTGAAGGGATAATTGTGTGAAGCTTAACATGTGCATGTGATTATCATGTTTATCAAGAACAAACCTATTCTTTGGCCCGTAAATGTGTAAGTGAATTTATAATGAAGTCGAAAAATATCGAAGTATATATATTCTTATATCAATCAGT
>NC_051404.1:9643013-9643114 GCF_015228065.2 Penaeus monodon | reverse complement strand
ATGAATTAATGAACGTGTCAAATAGAATAATTACGATACCGATGAACAGCCTATAAAATAATTAAGAGGTAACATTATTTCGCCTATTAAGAGAAACCTAA
>NC_051404.1:9641312-9641446 GCF_015228065.2 Penaeus monodon | reverse complement strand
TTCACTATTTCGCTCACTTTCCCTCACACACTTTATCTCCTTTCCTACTCGTTACATAATTATCTTCGCCTTCTGTTTCATCCTTGCTTCTACTTCCCTCCTTTCGTAAATCCATCTGTTTCTCCAACACTAAT
>NC_051404.1:9640313-9640867 GCF_015228065.2 Penaeus monodon | reverse complement strand
TCCAGCATCACTGCCTCCCTCGCTTAGTATCGCAGGCACGACCGAACGCAGATGGCCACGGCAATTTTATTTTGAAACGGCGCCGATGCTATAGCCATAAAAGGTACCGGGAGATACCGATGTTCTGAACTCACTTGCGGGAGATTAGTTATCGCCGAGATATTGTTTTTTATCGGGGGAAGAATAACATAAGAAATCTGACTGGAAGACGACACGAGAGCTGGCGACTGATAGGAGCGCAAACAGCATACCAAATGAGAGAACAATGCAAAATATTTCGGGGGAGACTGTAAGGGTAATGGTATTCTATAATCACTATACACACACACGCGCAAATTGTACTAAGTGATAGACATCTTATTTTCACTTTTCGATATTGTTGTTCTTTTGTTTAAATGGCAAGTAACTTAGAAACGGCGATATTCAATCAGTAAGAAAGACCGAAGCTACAGAAAGTAAAGGAAAAGAAGAAGATTGAGTAGAGAAAATTCTGAACACTCAGTCAATATATTATTCTCAACCCTGCAAGACGTTCTCAGTGACATCATGCTGCA
>NC_051404.1:9638669-9639799 GCF_015228065.2 Penaeus monodon | reverse complement strand
TTATAGAAAGAGATGAAAGAGACAGACAGACAGTGAAAAACAGAGGGCATGAAAAAAAAAATGTCGGGTACCTGCCTTCGATCCAAAAGGAGAAAATTCACAAAACCATAATGATGGAAATCTTATACAACTTCCATGTCCCTCCTGTTCCCCTTTCAAACCTGTCAACTCCCATCATGTCTTCGCAGTCTCCCCTTTATCTCGTGATCTCGTTTTCCTTTACCTTAAGATATCCTTAGTTTATCATTCCCTTTCCTCCCCTATATCTACCCCACTCCCGCTCCCCCATCTATCCATCCTTTACTCTTAGATATCCTTAGTTTATCTCTCCATCACCTCTCTCCCTTCCTCATCTTTTATCCAATTCCCTTATCCTAAGAAATCCTTTGTTTATCACATCCCCCCCTCCCCCATCTTCTATCCATCATTTACCTTTAGATATTCTTAGTTTATCTCTCCATCACCTCTCCCCCTTTCCTCCCTCCCCCATCTTCTATTCATCCTTGACTCTTAGATATTCTTAGTTTATCACTCCATCGCCTCTACCTACCCCTCCCCCTTTCCCCCCATCTTTTACCCAACCGTCTCTGAGTATCACCTTGTTAACCCTTTCCTTCCCACACGCCCCGAAACTAATACAGTACTGATGCCTCCCCATAACAATAGTTAAAGTCTATTATCCGATTTCCCGAGTGAGTCATTATCCAAACGCCAGGATTCCTAACTACCTTACGGGTTACGTCTTAACTTCTTCCCCAAAAACCCACCGTGATAAAAGGAAGAACTGCTTATCTCAGGCCAATTAACAAGGCAACAAGAGGGGATTATTGTATATCAACATGTTCGCCGAAAAGGAGCTTCTGAGAGCCACCCAACCGCTTGTTTGATGCTGAGCTTTTCTTCTTTATTATATCTCCTGTTCACATTTCTTCCTCTCTCGTTCAACAAGGAGGTAGGCGAGGTAATTAGAGGCAGATGATGATGATATCGAACGGTATCATGAAGCATCGAAACTGACTTCCAAGGTTGTTATTGATGATATTGTAAGTTAATATTGTTTGTAATTGTATTGCTGCTAATTCTGCTAATTCTAATTAACACGAATTATGTGTGTTTATGTGTGTGTACAT
>NC_051404.1:9637827-9638318 GCF_015228065.2 Penaeus monodon | reverse complement strand
ATATATTGACAACGTTCATGTATGGGGAAATCTGAATACTGATATCAAAACGGCATCGAACACAAGAATCTATTGTGTAAAACTAACCGAAAAGAAAAAGTAATATAAATACAGTAGCTATTCCAGTGGAAGGAAAAAGTATGAAGCATGCAAAAGACTATATGCTTCCTCTCTGAAGCACTGTAAGTCAAAGCCGCTGTATATTAGCACACCCCTCGAAAATCACCACTTGATAGAGACGTAGCACATGAAACCAAACGTAGTAAATAAAAGGATAATTATATATTCTCACTCCTCACTGTACGCTCCTCTGATTCATACCCTTCCCTCTCCCCTGCCCCCACCTCCCCCCCTTCCCCCCCATTTCCTATCCCTACCCTCACTCCTCTCACATTTCCCCTACACCTATCCCATCTCTACCCCCTACCCCATCCCCTCCTCCCTCCCCATTTGCCCCTCATAACCTCCCCCCCCCATAACCTCTACTGTTG
>NC_051404.1:9637615-9637748 GCF_015228065.2 Penaeus monodon | reverse complement strand
TCATGATACTGATCGAAAGTCTGATTCTGTTATCGCAAATGAAACCCCTTCGTCTGCACATAACGTCTGATTATGTGACGTAATCGTGTGGATTTACGACCCAAATGTATGTTTTCTTTTTGCACCTTCATGA
>NC_051404.1:9636996-9637593 GCF_015228065.2 Penaeus monodon | reverse complement strand
GTCTTGGGCGATATAAAGACATCATTCATACTTACTAACAAGGTGGGGGGGGGGGGAGAGGATTCAAATGTTGCCGCTGGATACCCCATTAATGGAGAAGAACAGGGGATGGGTACGAGCAGAGGCTATGAGGTATGAGACGGGAATTATGCAAAGAGGGGGTTAAGACGGAAATGGAAGGCGAAAATAGGAAAGAGGGGAAAAGAGGAAGGAGGCGAAAATAGGAAGGAGGGGAAAAGAGGAAGGAGGAGAAAAGAGGAAGGAAGGGAAAAGAGGAAGGAGCTGAACAGAGGGAGGAGGGGTAAATAGGAAGAAGAGGAAAAGAAAGAGGAGGGGAAAAGAGGAAGGAGAGGAAAAGACGAAGAGGAGAGGAAAAGAGGGAGGTAGAAGGGTAGCAAAAAGTGAGATTGATAAGAGAAAATTAAAGAAACGGATAGGAATATAGAAGAGGATAGCCGGATAGAAGAGGGAACAAGATGAGAAAAGAAATATGTTTTATAGGATCAATTTCATCCTGAGAAGGGGGGGGGGTATAGAAGGGTCATTTGAAAGCAAGAGAGAAAAAAATTTATAAGGAAAGGAAACTGTTTCAGTAAC
>NC_051404.1:9635294-9635854 GCF_015228065.2 Penaeus monodon | reverse complement strand
CCGGCGAACTGTCTCGTGTCTAATCGTAATCCCTCAGACTTCCATCGTAATCTATGCACAAAGATTCCTGACTTATGTACGGCATTTTGTGCTGGGGTTCCTTTCATGATTCCCTCCTGATTGCATGATTGCATGATTGCCATGTCTACTCCGTGATCTGATGTTGCCTTTGGAAGGCTTGGTGATAACGCGTTTCTTTCTTTTTATTTCGTACAGATTTTTGAAGGTGAATACGAGCATGATAATAACTATGGACTTATTACTTGTTATATCTGTCATTGATAATAATCGTGATTATGATAGAAATTTAAATCGAAATGGCTGAAGAAGTATGTCGGTTTTCATAGAATTGGTGATAAGGCAGTATCAGTTATTATCATGAATACTATCATTTTTATTTTCAGTCTTATAATATGATTCATAGTAGCGGCATATCAATAGTAGTTATAACAATGATATTTTCCTATCTGTCACTCTTTCGTATTATTACTATCATTACCGTTGCTAGCATTATCTTCAATGATAGTAATGGTACGAAAGTCCATTATCTCTATGCTTAT
>NC_051404.1:9634386-9635264 GCF_015228065.2 Penaeus monodon | reverse complement strand
AGGTAAATCTGATTACAGGTACACAGATATAGTGTACGTTTATATGCCGTACGTAAGAAATAAGTTTATTTTTATTCCTGTTCTCATTTCCTTATCATATATCTGGAATTTCTTTTATTAAGAGGCATACAATGTTCTGTCCACCCAGATCACCTTAGGTCTAGAATTTATGCATTTAATACACTACTATAAAGATATCTAATGCTCAGTTCTAACCATGAAAGGCGTTACGGCGCAGGACAGAAAGCGACGAAATTCCTCTACGGCAGAAGAACACCGAAAAGCTACATTCCCTTGTCATGTTAAAACCGACAAGAATTCACAGAGATGACATTATACTTGTTCTAAGATGCTTGACCTTTCTCAGGAGTGTCAGGTGTTATCTATACATAGGCCTACTACACAGGTGGTGATATCTTGGGGAGGGGGAGAGGGGGAAGTGAACGAAAATTTTGCGAGTGGGTATAGCAGGGCATGGCAAGCTGGGGATAAAGATACATGCAGAGGAAGGGAAAGGGCGTTTAAAATAAGCCAAGTTTTCTTCAACTTGTTCTATCATAAACACGAGTGTGAATAATTCTGCCTCATTTTCTCTATGTTAGGTTATCTGGCTAATAATTCTAGTTAGCTTGATCTCCTTCTTGTTCATATAATGCTTGTGCATATTTATTCTGACCTTTTGCCACATTTTTTTTTTATGAAGATATTCTTATAATTTTTTTTTCTCGACTTCATTTACGCATTTAAATTATTTGTAATGGAGAAAGCAATAATATCTGATAACCAAATAAGACTAATTCTCTCTTAAACACAAATGCCAAATAATAGTCTAACATACAGCAAATATTTAGTGAATGTATTATTACATGATCATTCCG
>NC_051404.1:9633561-9634052 GCF_015228065.2 Penaeus monodon | reverse complement strand
AAAATGATCTTGTATCTCTTTTGTGCTTTTGACCAAGTGTTCTCTCTCCCCGAAGGTACTAATATGAAACTATATATCATAACTTTTCCGCCTTTGATTCTAATGTCCAGCAAGTGCGTCGCGCCCGAGGGAACGGTTGTGATAGTAATGAGTCTACTTTCGACCGCCGTTCTTCAAGCAATTATCTTAACGGATTGCTTGTTTTTCTCGTCATGGCGTGCTGTAGCTCCTCGAGACGTTAATACCATCTTGGTCCAGATTACGACGGCGATAATAGTGAAAATTTGTCTAAACTCTCCTCGGTCTCGCGACAGACGACGGCGTCTTGGATGGCCGGCAATGCCTGCAAGTGCGCCTGGCTCTTCAGTCGGCTTCTTAAATGTATCCAAACATGCCGACTTGTAACAGTACTCCTGACGTCCAGCTATGTCCCGAATGCTTCTGAGTCAGGAACGATTTTTGCCAATGTCTCTCGGCTTTCTATCTCCTTT
>NC_051404.1:9632710-9633367 GCF_015228065.2 Penaeus monodon | reverse complement strand
ACTTCGGACATTGTTCTGGTGAATGTAAGCTTAATACGTCTGGAGACCTGGGTTGTTGAAACGACCTGAGGAAATAGCGCTCGATGATCCTTTCACTCATGCACACAAGGCGCACTTGTACAGCAAGAACGGGAAGGTAAAAACCATGAGGAAAATAGCGGTCAGCGGCCTCGCGAAGGAGCCATCAAATAAACAAGAGAGAAAAAAAAACGGCAATACCAGAGGAAGTAGGACACGGCAGACGAATCAGCAGGTGGACAGAAAACAGCGAGGGATCCAGCAGGAGACCCTAAAACTGGAATGTCACTCTCGCAGTAAACTCTCACTACTTGCTTATTAAGGCTTGATGAATTGTTTGATTAAATGAACCACATTATTGCAACTGTCCACCGAGGTTGATGTATTACTCGGTGTTTAGACGATGCTTAATGAGAGCTTTTGTAGAGGCTGACTAATTCCTTATGGGAGAGTATGAAGTAATGCCCAAATTACTGTTTGATGAAGAAAGACTGTTCCAAGTGGATCACGATTTCGTTTAATTCTCTTGCCTTCTTTAATTTTTCTCTCTCTCTCAATTTGTCCTCATAGAAATCATTTTCACTTTTCTCATCTTTCAAGGCTTATGCTCTCTCTTCTTGCCAATGACAAACGCGCGCG
>NC_051404.1:9632198-9632504 GCF_015228065.2 Penaeus monodon | reverse complement strand
TAGATACAGAGAAACTTATTTCCCGAGTGTTCTTAGACCATACCTTTAACTGTATTCTAGTTTCTACGTCGAGAGGAACCACGGGTTATTTCTCAAACACGTCGTCTTCATTTCCATTTATGTTTCTTCCATAAAAGTTTGCATGCAATGAGCAATGCAAAAAGCCAGGAAAGGCTGTACCTTCTTTTGTTTACCTAAAATAGCCAAGGTGGGTTGAGACCAGATGATTGGTTGTCACACTTTCTTGAAATTGTGATGAGTGATTATCATAGGAAAAAAAGATTGCAGGGGAAAGGTTCGGCAATT
>NC_051404.1:9630468-9631069 GCF_015228065.2 Penaeus monodon | reverse complement strand
CATATGTATGCAAGATAGATAGAACAATAAAAAAAGTATCAGTGAACAGAAGTCACAGTACAAGATACCAAAGCGTCGCAGGTGTAGCCACTAATTCAAGCCAAGCACATTTACAGAGACGTCCCATGCCACCATGCACACTCCATGGCAACGCGTGGCCAAATCCACACAGACACGCAGCCACACACCAAGACAGGAAAGCAAGAAAGACTCGAAAATATGTCTTTCCTTACGACGAGATGTTGATCACGTAATATGACGGAGTTTATTTCATTCCTTGAATTTTTGCTTTTTGGCGAGGATTATTTTGGATTCTTTCGTCTGGTTTTGGTCTTTGGTGAGAATAGGAGAAAGTGAATTAATTGATATTAATGTCATCGTGCAAACAAACGAAATTATCTTAATGAGAGCAAGTGAAACGAAAATTAAATAATACCATTGGAATTAAAGCTAACATAAATTAAACAGTTTAATGACACCAATTCTCTTGATAGTAGCAATAAACAATAAAAAAGCAGGTAAAGATTTAAGAAGCATGTAAATAGATAAATGAAATAAGTAGATGTCGAGATAGACTGGTAATAAATTGAAATAGACTGGC
>NC_051404.1:9629659-9629909 GCF_015228065.2 Penaeus monodon | reverse complement strand
CATACACATCGCATGGAAGTGATTTCATGTTGGCTTTCGTTCCAGACACTTTGGCATGAGCAATTGTCTCTAATCTCACCCACTAAACCCTAATTAGCTGGCGCAAACTAGCCAACCTCTCACGATAAGCAGTCAACAAGGAGGGAACCATAATTCTTGATAACAACGACAAAAACAGCATCACCTAAACATATACACATACTCACGCAAATAGAAGGTGTGGAGGTATATTGAGGGTATATAGGGTTCG
>NC_051404.1:9628611-9628745 GCF_015228065.2 Penaeus monodon | reverse complement strand
CGGAGTAAAACGAAGGTGCTCGAAGCTGCACACACCCTGGGGCCTTCTCGCTTCATTAGTTTTCATTCACAGTTCCGCGTCCCGACAACCTTGTTTATGGAGAATCCCCGATAACCTTGCAAGAATCCTAATTA
>NC_051404.1:9628460-9628556 GCF_015228065.2 Penaeus monodon | reverse complement strand
TTTCTCGCAACTTTTGTGAAGACTTTCGCCTAGTTTGTTGTTTTTACGAGCGGGGTGGATGGGAGGTGGATAGGGGGGGGGGTAGGAAGAGGAAGA
>NC_051404.1:9628206-9628364 GCF_015228065.2 Penaeus monodon | reverse complement strand
GTGATGGATGGAGGTGAAATAGAGGGAGAGAAGATGAAGATGATGTATTGAGGTGTTGGAAGAGATGGAGAAAGAAGTGGAGGAGGAAGAGGAAAAGGAAAGAGTGCATTAAAAAACGAGGCAGGGTGAGAAGGTGAAGAAAAAGGTGAAGAAGAAGA
>NC_051404.1:9627597-9628172 GCF_015228065.2 Penaeus monodon | reverse complement strand
AGAATAGAAGATGGGAGAAGGTGATGGAAAGAGGAGAAAGAGGGAAAGAGAGAATGAAGAAGGAGAAGGAGCGTGGGTTGAGTTGTTGGGGTACGATGGAAGAAGGAGGAGAAGGAGGTGGAGGAGAAAGATGAAGAAGAGAGAAGGGGTTATAGAAGGAGGAGGCAGAGTGAGAGGATGATGAAAGGAAGAGGCAGTGGAAGATAGTGGAAGAAGGAAAATGATAGGATAAATCAGAGAAGGATGGAAGAAGGAAATAAAAGAAGAAGAGGAGTTGGAGAGACAGCAAGAGCAAGAGAGTTAGGAAAAAGGAGTAAGAGGACTGTGAGGGAAGAGAATAAAGAGAGAAGGAGGGAGAAGAAAGTGAGAAAAACGCATAGAGAGAACTAGCAGGAATGGGAACGATGAAAGTAGGCGGAGTAAGGGGAGGAGAAGAAAGTAGGGGTCTAAATGGAAGTGGGAATCACAATGAACAAGAGCGCATGAGGAGGACGAAGGGAGGAAGAAGGGGGGAGGGGGAAGACGGAGGAGGAAGAGGAAGAAGAAGGAGAAGGAGAAGAAGAGAAGAAGAGAGA
>NC_051404.1:9627271-9627445 GCF_015228065.2 Penaeus monodon | reverse complement strand
TGAAAAAGAGTGAGAAGGATGAGAAGAAGAGGAAATAGAAGTAAAAAAAAACGAAGGAGGATAGGAAGAAATGGAGAACGATGAGGACGTAAAATAGAGAAAACAATAAAATGATGAAAGAAACTGTGGAAAAATAGAGAGAAAAAATAATAAGAAAAGGCGAGGAAGCGAGTC
>NC_051404.1:9627086-9627196 GCF_015228065.2 Penaeus monodon | reverse complement strand
ACCAGAGAGTAGCACTGAGTCAGGTGAAGGACTTTGCAACACGAATTAATACAAATAAGACAAGGGATAACACTGAAGGAGAATGAGGAAAAAGTGATTTTAAAGAAAGG
>NC_051404.1:9626773-9626997 GCF_015228065.2 Penaeus monodon | reverse complement strand
CTACTACAAATAAATATCAATCACATAATATCAAAACAAAAATATCATCATTACCTCTGTTACTATCACTAATGAAAATGATAATCAAAAACAACAGAATCAAAAACACCGATATCACGACGATATCACGAATAATAATGTTAATAATGGAAGCAAAAGAACGATTTCATGTACGATTTTTTCGCGAGTTACCATGTGATCAGATGGAAATTTAATTGTTTGTA
>NC_051404.1:9626318-9626692 GCF_015228065.2 Penaeus monodon | reverse complement strand
TGCCGATGATAAGATAATAGGTTTTCGAATTATTAGTATTCAAAGTTCAATTGCAGAAGAATTAATGATATATTTAATAAGTTATTATACTGACTTAATCAATAATATTCTTGATATATATGATTTTGTTTAGTCTTATATGAACACGATTTTTATCTATTTTTTTTGTAACTAATTATTCTTATGATAAAGTTTCTGCGAATGGTGTCCTTTTTTCTACCGTTTCAGACATGTGAATGATTTTAAATTTGGTATCAAATTGATTTAGTTACGAGTGGGATTGGGATACCATCCATTTTAATCACCCCCTTTCCAGGAATGTATCCCAAGCAGTGTTACAAGTAATTTATGAAATACTTGTGTGATAACTACAT
>NC_051404.1:9625835-9626013 GCF_015228065.2 Penaeus monodon | reverse complement strand
GTAATGCCGATGATGAGATAATACATACAATATTTAGGGTAACAATAATAAAAATGGACATGCTAATAACAACCGTGAAAAAAAAACAATACTGATGAACATTGAAGTAATTGCAATTAGGATAATAATGACAACACTAACGACAATATAAAATATGGAAAATGACGATGATATAGAT
>NC_051404.1:9624784-9625802 GCF_015228065.2 Penaeus monodon | reverse complement strand
CTTTACAATTGTTGCTGAAAATCACAACACTTTAAATGATACTACTTATTATACTGATACTTAGAATCAACATGAAGTAATAGAAATCACAAAGGAAATTAAGAAAATGGAACACAAACTTTCTCCTTTCTCAGATCCAAGCGTTGTGGATGAAAACACTAATGATGAAAATAATTAACAATAATAATGAAAAGAATCAACACTAATAACAGCTTGATGAAAATATACCTACTCAGTAACGGACTAAAATGATAATATGAAAGATGATATTAATAATGATGATGTCACGATGAAAAACATTACTGATTTTAACAATACTAATGATTAAACAAATTATAATTAGCATAATCATTACCATTACATGCTATTTAACAGCATATCATTTCAGCAATCATTCTTTTGACCATGAAAGTAAATACGAAAACCAGACAAAAAGAAATACAGAAACAACAGAAAAGAAGTAGTATAGAAATCACACAAACAACAGAAATAACAGAAGAAAAAACTCAGAAATAACAGAAAAAAGGTTACATAGAAATCGCCGAGGCATTCGTCCACAGTAGCAGAGAGACAACCCGTTTTCACTAAGGACGTGTAAAATCCGCCGCGCTGACACTGTTCACCGGCCGATTCTTTCAGCCTCATTAAAGGGAACTTATGTGACTGTTCCCCTAATGAGTGCTGATACAATGTTTAAGGTAGCCTCATAATTAGCTTGTTAACTTAATGAGGGTGATACGTTGATCAGGAAAGCTACCTTAATGAGGGAATGAGACAATATATAAGGTCGTTTGGGTGACAAGGATTGTTACATTAAACGGAGCTGTTAACTTGAGTACAAGCTATTCCAATGACTACTCTTGTCAGTGTCACAGGTATAATGGAGGTAATTCCATGTGTTAATGTGTTACGGTTGAATTTTTGGCAGAAAGAAGCAAATAGGAATGATGGAACTGTTGCATAGTTGATGAGTTGTTAATGATATTGCATTAACCAGATTTGTAAACGTGAAAGTGAC
>NC_051404.1:9623973-9624120 GCF_015228065.2 Penaeus monodon | reverse complement strand
TTAGGTCAATATTGATAAAAAGCACAATCAAATAAATGTCATGATATTGCATGATGGTATAAATTAATTTCCAGGTCGCACAGAACGAAAAGCATTTTTCGTTTTTCGGTCTACCATCATCCGCTTGGCAGTACGAAAAGGACTGGG
>NC_051404.1:9623792-9623933 GCF_015228065.2 Penaeus monodon | reverse complement strand
ATTGATACGTGGTAATCGCTCACATATCAACAGAAGGTCTCATTATACCAACTATAAAAGATTACTTACGATGCAGTTAGGTCACCCTGACTGGATACGACGAAGCCTGAGAACAAGACTAGTTTCTATGTGTCTGTTTGC
>NC_051404.1:9623518-9623601 GCF_015228065.2 Penaeus monodon | reverse complement strand
AGTCATTACTCAGCACTTTCTCTCGGCTGTTGCAGGATGACATATGAAATCAACATTTACATGGGACTCTTTATTCTTTTCGT
>NC_051404.1:9622856-9623153 GCF_015228065.2 Penaeus monodon | reverse complement strand
ATCTCGATTACAACTGTATGAATAAAACAGAAGACAGTCCGTGAAAAAAATCCTCCTTTCTATCTCCTTCATAAAAAAAAACGTTAGTGCAAAAATAATGATCACAATCCTTTGCTTCTGTATCATTATATGAACAGGTAAGCATATTTGTCTTTCTGGCTACCCCTCTGTACGTCTTTTTATTCGACTGTGAGTCTCTGTCTATTTATCTACTTATTTGTTGGCTTATCTTTGTATCTGTATGTGTATCTACTATCCATCAATCTACATCTATTTTCAAATTTGCATGCGCGTACG
>NC_051404.1:9622107-9622727 GCF_015228065.2 Penaeus monodon | reverse complement strand
GCGCGCGCAATTACACACATCATATGTATACTTTGCCAAACAGTTCATATATTATTCACAGCGATGTTATTTAACCAATGCAACTGCGACTCTATCACGAGGCATAAAATGTGTGTGGATATAAAAAGCTCTTCAGAATAAGGTTTGTATGATCTCTGACCTTAAACTTAGTTTCATGACATTTGCATGACCTACACACGTGACCAGCATGACATCATGACGAGTAACATGTGGCGCACCTATACATCATCACTTGTATACATCTTGTGATATTACAGCATAGACTTCTTATGTACACGCAATTATTTCCATCATTATAACAGTCTTATATAAATACTAATCATAAAAAGAATCTACATATTTGAAGAGTATTGATGTAAAAGAGATAAAGATTTACTGTATTGTTGTAACGCCTTTGATAACTTTAATTACATTAAGAATAATACATAGAAAAAAATCACGGTCGCCATATCACACATTTTGATTTATTTGGCTTTCTTTCTTAACTGATCTCTGAATGTCATTCATAATTTGTAATAATTTCATATATTGGCAAAAAGGTTAATTCAAAATCTTTTTTTTTTTTTTAGAAAACATCAAGGAAAATGGGCAAATACCAA
>NC_051404.1:9621516-9621940 GCF_015228065.2 Penaeus monodon | reverse complement strand
AGAGAGAGAAAGCTTTACTCCAAACATGTCCGTCCCAAACGCCAACCAACAACAGATCCGTTGGAAAATCTAAATACTAAATAATTATTTTTCATAATATTAAAGAGTTATATGCTCAATGAAGGTGCTTACAAACAAATATATTAAAAAGACAAGCCATTGCTGCAATAATATCCTAAAGTTTTCCTAGATTCTCTGAAAACAAGCTTCTCGTACATCACAATAATCATTTAATTTCAATACATATTATATATTCAATGTATAATTTATTCAAACCTCTCTGGTTACAGCCTTTTCTGTCTATGTGACTAGTAACTTAAGAGAAACATATCTATACACCATTTATATGTTATCAAAATTCTTCATAATTATCATAATTCATTACAATTATCACATGATCTCCATCCATTTCTAGAATATCAAT
>NC_051404.1:9621271-9621378 GCF_015228065.2 Penaeus monodon | reverse complement strand
TGGTACGAATGCTAAGGCAGTGACCTCATGCCCACATCAGTGTAATGCCGTCCTGCCCTCTGCATAGCGATCTCCTTTAGTGAAGCACATGTTTCGTCTTCACGCAG
>NC_051404.1:9619862-9620558 GCF_015228065.2 Penaeus monodon | reverse complement strand
GTTTTCTCTCTCATATTATCATCATTAATGGATCTTATATATAGTTCCTTTCATTTACATTTTCTTATCGCTTTCATGCCTAACTTTGGATATCAGATTGTCCTCGAACTTCTCCCGTGATCATTGCATTATCTGGTGATAAAAGAATGCACAGAGAATTAAATCTGTAGAGTAATCTTGCATGAAGACCTCATATGACTTTAATATTCAGCTTTGAAAATCGACAACAATGAATACGCATCTGAATGTCAACTAGCTACTGTATGTAGTTAGCGTAGAGCGATTAGAGGGGAGAGGGGGAGAGGGGAGAAGGGGAGAAGGGGAGAGGGGAGAAGGGGAGAGGGGAGAGGGGAGAAGGGGAGAGGGGGAGAGGGGAGAGAGGGAGAGGGGGAGAGGGGGAGAGGGGGAGAGGGGAGATGGGGAGAGGAGAGAGAGGGGAGAGGGGAGAGAAGGGGAGAGGGGAGAAGGGGAGAGGGGAGAAGGGGAGAGGAGAGAGGGGAGAGGGGGAGAGGGGTGTGTGACTGCAATCAAGAGTCAAAACTCGAAGGAATGATAATGTCCATATATGCATACAATACGAACATTCAACATCCCGAGCCGTAACGAGAGAGATTCGAAAGCACAATATGTGTTATTTAGAATTTTTATGAACGAAAATCTCCTTGAAGCTCCTGATGGTGGAAAACACCTCCAGCA
>NC_051404.1:9619654-9619769 GCF_015228065.2 Penaeus monodon | reverse complement strand
AAAAAAACGATGAATAAGAACAAAAGAAAGGAATAAGAACATGAGAAAGGAAAAACGTTTATTTAATAATTCTCTAAGGAAGCGTCATCCTCACCTTCCAACCCCGGGAATGGGG
>NC_051404.1:9618380-9619242 GCF_015228065.2 Penaeus monodon | reverse complement strand
GCGACGCTGACAAAGGCGACGGGAGACCAGTGAACAAACATAAGCTGACCCGGTATCTCCATGCTATGTATAGAGAACTAAAATGTCTCCGACTTATTTGTATTTCAGCCAGCCAGCGCACCGAGATCACGACTTTGACCCATTGATGAGCTTTTAAGACTTGATACCAGCCGATCTACTACGACAACGCACCGCAGACGCCGACGCAGAGGAGGTTCGACTTCCAAGCTAAAACTCGCGTCCTTTTCCCCCTGTTTTAAATGCTAATGCCGAGATGTGGGATGTAGAACAAGGGTCCTCTTGTCTTGGTCCTTTTTCCCCTCTCTTTCTTTTTTTTCTGGGGGGGGGGGGCTTTTCATTCGTTCTTCTCATTTCCATTTGCAGTCTCATGCATCTCATCATCGTTGCATCTCGTTTCAGCGGCTCGAAAGGCTTCCACGATCGAAATCTGATACTGCTCTTCGCTATATGCTGGTTTGTTGTCTTTTATTTCGTACTGATTTACGCTTTTGTTTGTCTGTTTTATTGCCGGCGAGTCTGTGCGGTTTGTCTAAATATTCATCCTTCTCTTCCCGATTCGTACTCATATTGTTGGTATAATAGGATAGAATCCGGATAGGATGTCTAAAAAAAATAAAAAAGGAAAAACAAAATCTAATAAAAATGTCCCGTCGAAAAAATACCCGGCACTGAATCTCTGAATCCATTTTATACAAGTGTCCTTAAATTAAACCGACCTAACTTCTATCTGCTTCCACGCCTCGCGCTTTCAGTCGGCTTCAACTTCGGTATAAGAGAGAAAAAAAGGGTTGACTCTTCAGGACATAAGACTAGTCTCCTTAAGGGTCTAGGAGCTCTCGCC
>NC_051404.1:9616891-9618330 GCF_015228065.2 Penaeus monodon | reverse complement strand
TGTGGTGTACACTATCCCCAACCCTCGACCTCGGGCGGTTAAACGTCTGCCTTCTCCTAAGCATGACCTCGAAGGTGATATTTTATTTGAACTGAATAATTTGATAATGTTTTGAGGAATATTTGTGCTGAAATACTGTATTTATCTTACGTTTATGCAAAATATATTTTTTTGTTTTAAATCCTCTATTATATATTTGTAGTTATTTTGAAGTTTCTGTTTTTTTATTATTATTGTTGTATGTCTCTTATCATTCTTTTATTCCGAAATATTTTCTTTCTTTTCTAAACACGTGTGACCATTTGATATTCAAAGTAGGCCACTGGACGTCTTCCTTAAATTTGCCGCAGTCGTTTTTTTACAGGTTCTAAAGACTTCCCTTATCTATTTCTGATCTGTCTCTTATCTTTCAGATCTGAATACACAGTGACTATCACAGACACTTTAAAAGAAGGGGGGAAAAGAGAGAGAGAGAAAAAAAGAAATCTTAAAACAGACATGTAAAGTCCACCGTCAGCTTCCTTGCTTGCATGACATTAGCATACTCTACAATATAAGAATTCTGAGACAATATGCATAACATCAAGCTGGTCCTCCCCTTTGGCCACACCTTCTCCCCCTCAAACATTATCATGCATCGACCCCGTGACTGGCAAAGGGCCTTCTCCTCTTCCCACGCTCACCTGTGTCGATTGTCATGCACTTCTTTGCTCGTAGGTAATATTGTTCTTGAAGTTACCGACAAGAAGAAGTCTTGAACCTGTCTCTCCCTGTGCCTGGAGCGAAATGCGGTTCTTGACGCGGTGGAGGAGACGTTCGAGATGAGAAAATTGTTGAAAAGGAAAGGATGACAGATCACTCAAACAGTAAAGAGTGAAATGAAAAAAAAAATGAAGAACAAAAATGTGAAGGGAATACCATTAGTCACAAGCAAATGTTCCAAGTGCGGAACCCTTTCTTGGTGGACCAATTAAGGAAGCTTGAATCTGATCCAGGAACATGATTAAGAATCTGTTTATTGTCTCGTGCCATTAGAGATTCCGGTCATCAGCTGCTTGATGTTGACCAAAGTTCCGCTAACGAGACACACGCTCGTAATTTACTCGCTGGTGACAAGTGAAGCAGAGGAACCTATTCGAATCAACCGAGCGACTCCGCAAAGGCTTTCGGGCCAAGTGAACACCTGTGGACGAGGACAGTGTTAGCATATTAACGCACATATTCACTATACAGCTATAGAAGGAAATATTTTCATTGTTGTGATTCCTTTATTCGCCGTTTTAAAGCCCTGCCGTGTTCTTGAAGATTAGGCAATCGATATATCAATAACGGCTCACGCAACCCTGCCTGTTCGCTTTGTTTCTCCGGGAAGAATATTCCTTTACACAACTCGAGTCTTTTGTCGACAATGATAGCCGAAGGCCTTTATTCCTCCAGCT
>NC_051404.1:9616646-9616809 GCF_015228065.2 Penaeus monodon | reverse complement strand
GTTTTGGTTGGCTACCTGCAATTTGGTAGATATTTTATTTAGCATAAACAAAGCAGAAAATGAGAGGGTTGTGATATTTAGTGCAAATAAGCTTGCAAACAATTGAGTCTTGTTCTGCATTGAAAAGAATCTTTTTTGTGTGTGTACCGTGTTTCATATTTAT
>NC_051404.1:9616257-9616610 GCF_015228065.2 Penaeus monodon | reverse complement strand
ATAAAAGTGAGGAAATGAACATTGTCTTCCATTAGATATCGGGGTAGTTACGCCTCGAAACGGAAAACAAAAGTTTGCTATAAAAATTGGACACCAACACCGCCGCAAACAAGACAATTTGTGACAGAACTTAAATCGGTCCTAACGCTGGTATTGAAGGTGCGGCACACCTGTTAGGACAAGGGCCAATCGCAACTTGATTAGATTCAATTTTCTGCAACAGAGAGGTGATACAAAAAAAGAAACAGTGATACAGATATGTAGGTCTTGCTATTCCCATGGCTCATACGTGTAAGGTAAATCCTATTTCTGTCTTTATTACTACAGTCACGCAAACTAGAGGCAAGTCCCAA
>NC_051404.1:9615770-9616061 GCF_015228065.2 Penaeus monodon | reverse complement strand
GAGAAAAAAGTGATGTATAGTAACTCCCGAGGACATCCCTAAAGCACAAGCTGTTTAACCACTCGCCCTCTCGCTCTCCATAATAGGGGCTGAGGTGCTTTATTGTCTGCACAGAGCCGGCCTTAACATAGGTAGGAAGTGCCGAAGGTCATGCTGAGATCGGTGGGGGCTCGAGGGATGAAATTTTCTCGGCATTGTCTAAGCAGTTGGGTTTTGCACTGCGTCGCGGGGTAAAAGATGCAGGGGATGGGAGCCAGGGCGCCGTGCTTTTGATAATGATTAGCTTCCCGG
>NC_051404.1:9615342-9615539 GCF_015228065.2 Penaeus monodon | reverse complement strand
GCTTGTCTATCTGCCTCGTGCAAAAATAGTGTTAAGGAACTGTTACCTGCTTTGTGGCATTATCTTATTTACTGCAGCATTAGAACTTAATCGAAATTTCATCCATCTCTGGGCATAAATTTCTGATGATACGCAGCCGCAAAGCTGCTGCCTGTCGCTCCTTTTTCCTTGCTTGGAGTTTCTTTTCGTAACACTCA
>NC_051404.1:9614824-9615162 GCF_015228065.2 Penaeus monodon | reverse complement strand
ATATATTTTGAAGAGAGCTAACGAAAGCTTTCCAAAGTGAATCAGTAATGATCAAATTTCATCTTCCCAATCCTTTGTTTACTCATTATGCTGTTCTCTATTGTCTCTCACGGCAAATGTTCTCGATATTCCACGTTTCCTCTCGGCGTTGGCATCAGATAACGCGAGACAATGGGCGTGGATGACGAGAGGCATCACCTTCCCCATCACTTCGATGACAATCAGGGTCCCGATTTTGTTCTCTGAAAGCCCGGTTCTTGACCTAGCCTGCGTGACAATGTTATCTGCCGTGGGAAAAAATAGCTTTTGATATTCATTTATTATTTTTTTTCGAAAGG
>NC_051404.1:9614477-9614794 GCF_015228065.2 Penaeus monodon | reverse complement strand
ATATGACCATTTTATTACATGGGATGGGTGTTACCCCCAGTGTATTTAAGATACGGACATGCATGAGCACTCTTGATCATACGCTCACGCACCCCCACACCCACACACGATCACATGTCTTCACGTTGAGCTTTGCATAAATACTTTCTGTTTCTGTCCGTTATCTCTCTGTTGCTCCCTCTTCGTTCGGTCTCTCTGTCTCTCTGTTTGGTTGTCTTTCTTCCTCTCTCACTTATTGTCTTTCACAAGATATTTGTCTACATCTATTTTCTTCATCTCTATCTCTGTCTTTCTATCTCTGCGTATGATAACTAGAT
>NC_051404.1:9613350-9614420 GCF_015228065.2 Penaeus monodon | reverse complement strand
GTCTTATTCTTCCTTTTCTTTCATTTTCTCGTTCTTATCTCTCTCCGAAGCGTATTCAGTAATATTTATAGCTACCAAATGAGACCAAATGATAACCGAAAGCAAAATCAGGTGAAATGTCTCTAGTGAATGTAAGTATTGTATATTAAAGACGCGAAGGAACTTGGATGTCATTTGCAGTTTTGTCCAGAAATCACGTATTAGGTATATTTTTGTGTTTGTTGTTATTATTTGTTTATTTATTGCGATATTCTACGGATTTTTGTCTTTGGTAATAACGTGTTGTTTTGAGGTTGATAGTCACTATTACGAGTAATTTGCTTGACTACTCTGTAAGTATCTCATTTTGAGAAAGCGGAGATGTAATAACATAAATTCAGCTTCACTTATCGTAAAACTAATCCTTTATTTTGCAAAAATTTTCTTTACTTTATATCGGCTAATATGAAACAGCATTTTTATTTCGTTGTCTGTATTACCCGAAGACAGTCATCCTATATAAGAAAAAACAAGATACCTACTTTCAGCAACGTTGAAATCACCAGTTTCTTCGCCTCATAGAAAACGGGATTGCAGAACACAAACTCATACAGATTACATTCCATCTCATCCACCCTCGTGATAAACATAGAGGATAACATGCATTACGTACCTTTTGGCTAGTGGAACAAGCACATTCACAAAGAAAATGGCCTTTTTTGCACGTGTTTGTGATACTTATATGATATGATTTTCTACAGCTCCAGGGTGATGGTCATCTTGTTACAATAACACTAATATTGGTTTGAAGAATTCAATCTTGCAGAAGCAGACAGTTTTGCCACCTCAGAGCTGTAAGATAATGGAATGTATGTCAGGTATCTAGATATACAATCGCTGATTGAGTTGATAGAATATTTAATTAACATTTCATTCAGGCATGCTCAATGATTATTTCTACGTTTAATTGGTTAGATGTGAAGTCGGTGATCTAGAAAAAATGGGAAATGAAGGAACGATATTAATTAAAGTTTGCAAGAAATCCAGTTACTGATATTGATGAAATGAACGAGAGAGAGAGTGGGGCGAAG
>NC_051404.1:9612221-9612994 GCF_015228065.2 Penaeus monodon | reverse complement strand
AGAGGGTACGTTGGAAAAGCAAAGGATTCAGACGAAGAGCAAGAGAGGTGTGGCTGTTAATGATGATGGAGTGCCAACCTCACGGCCTAGCACGAAACAAGCATCTTGGCATTCTTAAACCCGAGATCTCACAACATGGTCGCTCGAAAATTTGGAAATCGGTGAGTTTGAGTTCGTCTTTCCTCCTGTTAGATGTGTGTATTTCTGTGTTTCTTCAGATTATTCCTGTATCATCTGAAGAATTTATCACGGAAGGTTTTCTCTCTTTGTTGAATACACATGCTATCTTTTATATTATGTCTCAATATTTATAAGGATATTTTCAAAGTATTCTTCTTTATAGTTATTCTTTCGTTTGTATGCCTTAGTCTATTTTAATTTTTGCGAAACATATTTTATTGGTCTTAAAGTCTCTATAGAGATATATCCAGATATTAGAAACAATATTTACTCCGGAAGTTTTCTTTTTCTCTCCTCTCTTTAACGACACATGTCTCCAAAGCCAAACAAACAAATTCACTGCATTATTTGTAAACATACTCCAGCACACATAAGTTATAAACTACAACTCACAAGTCTTTTTTTTGGTCATTCTAGAATAGTCATACCTCATTCCAACCCGATAGCATAGAAAACGCACGCTCGGGTATTCCTCTACCTTATCATGATGAAAAGAACGTAAATGGCCGAATTTTGATTACGTGTTTGGACACTACGAAAGGAAATTTATAGGCAATAGGTTCATTTGCTCAATGTTCATTTCTACCTACCTA
>NC_051404.1:9611784-9611913 GCF_015228065.2 Penaeus monodon | reverse complement strand
ACCCATCAGAGAAGAAAATTCAAAGGAGCCGATGTAAATATGACCATGATTAATGGCGTCTTCACAAAGGAAATCTTTACATAAAAATAATGAACGAAATAACAATCAAAAGACCATGATTTTTTTTCT
>NC_051404.1:9611115-9611282 GCF_015228065.2 Penaeus monodon | reverse complement strand
TTTCCCCTTAAAACGAACGAAACAAAGGGAAGGATGACTTGTTGCGTTACTTTCCTCGTCAACCATTGCAATTATGGCTCTTTTGCATGATGAACAAACTTCCAAATCTGATATTATCCTAGCATTAATAAGGAGAGGATTACGGAGAGCGGAGATTAAAAAGCAGA
>NC_051404.1:9610761-9610901 GCF_015228065.2 Penaeus monodon | reverse complement strand
CAGCGTTTTTGGTGAATTCTTGGAACTATATTATCTTTCTTGTAATCCGTCGTTTAGCTTTGTTGTTTTGCTTTGTGATGGTAGAAGGTAAACACCAAGGAAAAGGAAATTAGCATAAATTTTGCCTGAATTGTCTATAA
>NC_051404.1:9609985-9610378 GCF_015228065.2 Penaeus monodon | reverse complement strand
GGACATAAGTGTGCATGTGTGTCCGTTTGTTTTGTTTTTGTGTGCATGGTATATAATAAAAACAACAACGAAGGAATCTAGCATACACACACACCACAAAAAAAGCGTCAGAAACAGAAAAAAGTACCCCACTTTCCCCCGTCTTCCATAGGCCTACAATACGAAATATGTTAAGTTAAGCCTTGGTCATTACTTACAAGTCAAACAAACTCTCATATAGCATGTACTAAGGACCTAGTAGATTCTCCCCCACCGGGAGAACATAAGAATCCGTTTCCCGTTCTGGAATTACGAGAATAACTTTTTTTTTATGACTGACGCACAATCCATTGAAATTCTGTACTAAACGTTTGAGACATTAAGAGTAAAAGTGTTTTTTTTCTGTCGTTGCTT
>NC_051404.1:9608426-9608664 GCF_015228065.2 Penaeus monodon | reverse complement strand
AGCTATCATCATCAGTACTATTAGTAATTTTTCAATAAAAGCTTAAATATCTTTTAGACTTTCCTTTGACTATGTATTAGAAATATAGTTTGCAGATGTGGGAATATTCATAATCAACATAGTTTAGAAAATCAATATTGACTTGCAGGTCAGAGAGATATTTACACGTCTAAGCAGGTAGACAGGACTGATATATGTAGGGGGCCTATGTAAAGATATAAACAAGCAGATAAGGAAT
>NC_051404.1:9607738-9608352 GCF_015228065.2 Penaeus monodon | reverse complement strand
TAACGAAATGCAGCGGTGGAATCGGTCAAAAAAGATATAGGGGAAACTAAAGGAAATGCTTGTCCTCGCTTCTCGTTACGAAATGGAAACCGAAATAATGCCTCTACCCCACCCACTCCTCCCTATCCCCACCACCCCCTTGAATCTCTTGTTCTGTGGCCTCTCCTTCCCTACCTATCCCCACCTCTCTAACCCCACTCACTCCCCAACCAACCCCTTCACTCACACTACCTCCCCATCATCACAACTTCACCCCCAACCTCACCATTCTATCCAACCCTCTCCCCACTACCCCCTCTCCACCCCTACTTCTACCCCCAACCATTCTACTCCCCGATCACTCCACCACCAACACTTGGCAACCCCACCCTCACCCCCACCCATTGCCATGCATGTCATGACCTTCGCTCATCACCCATGACTCTTACGTAACTTCATGACTCTTCCCGATTTCATGGGAGAAGCAAGGGGGGGGGGGGGAGAAGAGAAAGCCGAAGGAAGGTGGTAAAGGTCATAATTAAAAGCTGATTTATGTGTTTGTCATGTATGATGTACATGTAGGAATTATAAAAAAAAAATAAAAGATAGGAATAACAGTACTTATCATATGAAAT
>NC_051404.1:9607252-9607353 GCF_015228065.2 Penaeus monodon | reverse complement strand
TACCAAAAAATGCCCATGAGTTATTCCTGATCACTGTACCATAGAGGTTCGTGATGCTGGTATGATAATGGTGGCCGAATAAGGTCTAGGGATGCCACTGT
>NC_051404.1:9605966-9606425 GCF_015228065.2 Penaeus monodon | reverse complement strand
CCTTATCCAAAAGAAGAGTGATCGACTGATTATTCATCTAAATAAATAGTAATGGAATTCATCGCTATAATTACTAAGGTGTCACTTGCATTTGTAGATAATCCCAAAAAATCAGAATATTACGATCAAATCCATGTTGAATATTCCTCTTATCCCAATCACACTAAAATGATCTTTATACTGAGTAGCTTTTGCTTTCTCAATAGTTCTGTACTCAAAACTAATTGATTTTGTTTTGCGTTCGTATTCCCCTCCTCGAGGATGAGGCGGTGCAGGATAATCTTGTGTGTACTGCTGTCCTTGCCTGATTGGGTTCCTTCGCAATATCAACATAGGATGCAAGTTTAATAGGAGGAAAATATGGAATCAGTGAATCCAAGAGAGGATATTTAAAAGATCTCTGACTGTGTGTCTTTAGCAGTTGCAAATATATATGTCATGTGAAGAAAGTTTATTAAA
>NC_051404.1:9605554-9605785 GCF_015228065.2 Penaeus monodon | reverse complement strand
TAACACATACTCTAATATCACGCAGCTTCAAAAATAAGCATAGAAAATATTGGGTTTGGCCGAAGGTGCATCGCCTTGTCTCTTAAATCCCAGGCTAAATGTAAAGGTATACAGTCAATGTACAAGGTGTGGCCGATTCTTCTACAAACACGCATAAAAGTGTACTCAGAAATGTACATTGAGAGATGCCACTGTGAAAGGTTGTGCATTTTCTCTGACGATGATGCTGTT
>NC_051404.1:9604820-9605240 GCF_015228065.2 Penaeus monodon | reverse complement strand
AACCCCCCCCCCAAAAAAAAAAAGAACGAGACCGATAGAGAAATAAATAAACACAGCTTCCCCACTCTGAATGCTTGGCTATGCACTTGGTACTCTCTCTCCTCATGTCCGTTGTGTTGCAATTGATGCCATGTGTTCTCCAGCTTCCCCTGGCGACATGATGAGATTTATAATCACATTTTTGTTGTCTGATACAATTGCTTATTTATAACCTTTGCTGGGTTCTTCCGAGCCCTAATCAAAGGTTACAATTAGTATCTTTATAAATCGGTACTGTTTTCGCTGAGCGCTGTGACGTCATGCGTTAATGATTGCACTGATGGTATGCATCAAAATGGTCATTTTGCATGGCTAATCTTGAATATTTCTCGACTATCATAGACCAGCTTTCAACTTGATATTCATGTATAAGAGAATGTG
>NC_051404.1:9604619-9604778 GCF_015228065.2 Penaeus monodon | reverse complement strand
GTATTTTATTACGTTCCTATGCGGTAACATTAATCACTTTTCATGTTTTTAGTTTGGTTTTTATAATATTTAGTGAAATATTTAAAACTGAAAGTGGTATTCTGTACTCGAACTTACAGTTTCTTTGATGAAGAGGAAAGGCATTTCATATTTCATTAT
>NC_051404.1:9604263-9604359 GCF_015228065.2 Penaeus monodon | reverse complement strand
TCCCTCATTCCCGCAGATTTGTCGCTCAAAGTCGCGTTTACGTTCGTGTTCAGTTTTATCTCTTTGTCGTTTATCTGTGCTTTTGTATTAGTCTGC
>NC_051404.1:9603571-9603756 GCF_015228065.2 Penaeus monodon | reverse complement strand
ATAGTAAACATGTACCTTTAGTGATGTCTTGCTATTTTATTTCAATGACTTTACCTTTATTTATTCAGTGGATAAAAGCTTTTATTTTACTGTGTTTTTGCTTACTCTTAGCCTTTGCCATTTTTGACTTTCCTTCGAGATGTACCTTCAGTGTTTCTATGCCGCCGTGTTTTAGAAAAAAAAAG
>NC_051404.1:9603246-9603346 GCF_015228065.2 Penaeus monodon | reverse complement strand
CGTATTTTCATATGTTTTAGTTGAATAATCATTTTAAATGAATTACGCTATACACACTGGAACTTACCCCAAAGTAGTCCCCTCACGCTACCACACCTCA
>NC_051404.1:9601230-9601995 GCF_015228065.2 Penaeus monodon | reverse complement strand
AGTGATATGCAAATTTATCTCTACAGATCTGACCATAAAACAATATACAGATGACTATATTTTTCCTTTTTATGGTGATTTTTTAGGCAAATTTTACGAACTATCACTGTGGTTGACTAAACAGGCCTAGATAAGCTTTGGACTATGCACTTTCATATTTGTTGCTAGAACTAAAAAAAAAATGTCCTTTTAATGGGGTTACTCGACCAATATCTAGCTAATGAAACAGTAAAGTTCTGGATTTATGAGAACTAAAATCATAAATATGAAAACAACCATAAAACCCATGCTTGCTATTACTCCACTTTCTACTGCATGCTTGCGTCTAACAGTCATGAACCACATATTAGGCTTTATAAAATTACTTACGTCACTGCTCGTTTCATGAAAAGAGAGACTAAGAACAAGTAGAAAATAGGCTTTCTGAAAATGAAAATTAATACACAGAAGTAAATGCACACCAGGAATTTGTATTTTGAGTACTGCACATGCGCGATATACATGCTAATGAACGTAGAATATTGCAAAATACCTTTCATAGACACGTCGAATGGCATTAATGCACAAAAAGCAAAATTTCACTCAATATAAATGTAAATGTTTGCTTTATAGCCTTCTATGCAATGAGTGGTTCTGGGGAGCAAATTAACACCATAAATGTAGAGAATGATTGTTATGTGCAGTGACATGAATGATTTGCTAATTACTTGAAGAAAACGGAGAATGTGAACTACCTCAAGCGCAGACATTAGTAGACCTTCATAT
>NC_051404.1:9600647-9600982 GCF_015228065.2 Penaeus monodon | reverse complement strand
GGACGAGCAGAGAAAAGAACACCAAAAAAGCCTAACGTCTTTCCTTCCACAACCTGAGTCGACTGCAAGCACATCCTATTACAAAAGCAACAATTTCTCTCGCTCTAAAGAAGCAAAATGCTAATGACTTCACGCACTGCATAGTCGTCCATAAGAGGAAGTTAAGACGTAAAAATTCCTTATGTAAAAGTTGTCTTAACTAAACGAAAATTTTCTTTTCCATATATTTTCCAACTAACATATTTGTATATATCTGTTTTCCGAGTATATTCCCAGGGTTGCTACTTGAAAGATTTTCTTATGGAATGAAGCATGGAACACAGAAAGAAAAATGG
>NC_051404.1:9600163-9600528 GCF_015228065.2 Penaeus monodon | reverse complement strand
GAACCATGGAGTTGAGAGAACAGATGCAGTCCATCTCACATATGACATAAATCAAAACAAAGTTGACCCCAGTTCACATTCCTTTACTTATGTCTCAAGAATTCTCAAGAAATTATTATTATCTTCTTTTTTTCTCTGTCTCCTCTTTTTTTCAGACAGGTATCGTTAGCCTGATGATAATTACAGGTCGGAGTTCCCTAAGACATGCCGTATTTAGCTCGTCTGCTATTGTTCACGCCAATTACCATGGCTCACTGGCGCCAAATTAAGTAAGTATATATATGTTTGCACGCACTTTTAACAGCGGCGAATATTGTCCAAACATTATCCATGCGGTGAAAACACATTAACGCATCCAGCTGAAA
>NC_051404.1:9599469-9599799 GCF_015228065.2 Penaeus monodon | reverse complement strand
TCGAGAACGTAAAGCACCAGTTCAAGTGGAAAGAGAGAGGCGAGGAGCAGGCAGCGGCGTCCTAATGAGAATGGCCCCAGACTAGCAATGCGATGGCCGGATGATTAGCGAAACGGACCAATCTCCGAACTTCTCTTTTCCGGAGATTTCGCTTATTAGACACAGAACGAGGGGATTACAATGGAAATCGCCAAGTCCTCATGCCTTATTCTTCGCCCGGCACCATTTGGCCACGCTGTTTCCCCCCCGTGTTTTAATGGCCTTGTTGATGCCTCTGCGATTAACACTAACAAAAGCGCGTGTCTTGCTTAGCAGTGAATCTCGGGGTAA
>NC_051404.1:9598262-9598455 GCF_015228065.2 Penaeus monodon | reverse complement strand
ACTCAAACGAAACTCGCAATCTCTAATCCTTAATTCCGTCATCTTTTCCAGCAGCCACAGAGGACCCCCCCCCCTCCACAAGCCCTACCGTGTCTACCTCGCAAGTCCCAGCACCCGACAATCATCCAATAGAGCGCCGAAGAAAAATATATCACCTTAGGTCCCTTGTCTGTACATCAGCGCGCGGGTTATC
>NC_051404.1:9597581-9598159 GCF_015228065.2 Penaeus monodon | reverse complement strand
ATGAATTATCAGATGTGTATGCCCAGTGTATGTGTTTTTGTGTGCGTGCGCTCGCCCGGCGTCGCTGCTCCTCTGTCTGTGATGTGTGATCGCTTCCAGCCTTAGATATTCACATGGGCGTTGTGCCGATGGTTTTGCCAGATTAAGGTGCAGCAGAAACAACAAAAAAGAAGAAAAAAAAAGAGGGAGGCAGATTTAAATGAAAGATGTCGATAAAAGACACTATTTTTGGATCTGGAAATAGAACTAGACATCTTGGAGAACCCAAGAGTATGGAAATTTCTGTCTAGTTGCTCAGAAAGGTTAAATCAGAACCGAAAAATTACAAAAAATCAGAAATTCTCTCATGACTTCAGAACCGCCAAGGGCATACGCTAAACCCTAGTAAGTCAGTAAGTATAAGCACCTACGTTGCACGGAAAGTCTGCCTCTAACAAAGTGTAAGATTTGTGTGATATGCGAGATAAATGACCAGAACTCGGTGATAGCATTGTCCCCCCCCCTCCTTCCCCCATTTTCTACAAGGCATAATTTTCCCTCCGTTGGATCCTGGGTTTAGATTCTCGCTAATAATGGGT
>NC_051404.1:9597397-9597494 GCF_015228065.2 Penaeus monodon | reverse complement strand
CCATTATCTGATATGTGGCGTGCTAACTGGCACTGTCGGGTGAACTCGGTCTAAATTTATTCGCCGATAAGTTAACACAGTTATCAAATATCATGGT
>NC_051404.1:9596482-9597302 GCF_015228065.2 Penaeus monodon | reverse complement strand
GGATGTTATTACCCAAGGAGCATTATGGTTATAGTTAATAGACACGAAACATCAGCTGTTGCTATCACCTCGGGATACATGAAATACTTTGCTGTGAGAGGAATGTTTATGATTGAAATGAGACGAAGAAATTTAATGAAGGAGGAGAAGGGGAAGGACGTGTGTGGGAGGGAGTGTTTGGTACAATAGAAGAATGAATATTGGAATAAGGAAAAGGGGAGAATGAAATGATAAAAAGCATAAAAAAACAAAGAAAATCAAATCAACCCTAAGCACATCAACAAAACAACGACATAAAAAAATAACATAAACAGATATATAATTATTATAATCCAATCAAATAGAAATACAAACAAAACCCCGAAGCACAAACACGCAAATTCGATACAAAAGCAAACACACAAGATCCTCGCAAACAAGCAGCGTCAAGCACAAACATCCGGGAAGATCTATGTATGTATAATGACGGGAGCGAAGTGGAGACCTGGCGCCAAGGGAGAGGTAATGATCTCCCGCGAGACATTATGGAAACAAGAGAGAAGCGAGATGCGCACAGAGAGGTGAGTGATAAAGATGGATGGGAAGGGAGACACGTTGACTCATCTGCATAATTCTATCGTTGCATTTTGCCGTTTCCCAAGAATGTTTATGTATTCCAGGTATTTTTCCATTACGAGGGGATATTTTCAGACCAAAAAAGAAAGAAGAAAGGCAGAAGAGATGAAGGGAACGGGAAATACACATGGAATAAGGCTTCGTTACACGTAAGCACAGGTAAAGGTGTATGTACGGAGAAATAAACCGTCCACCTATTCATCTC
>NC_051404.1:9594758-9595080 GCF_015228065.2 Penaeus monodon | reverse complement strand
ATAAGGAAAAAGATTGTTTGATGGTGTTTTTGATGAAAAAGAAAATGTATTTTGAATTTTAGTTTTAGGTACAAAAATAAAGAATAATGACAAAAAAACACGAAGAAAAAAAGGACAAACACTGCAAATAAGACGTAGCATGAGATGTACCCAGAAATCCAGAAACCAGCTGATGTCCCTTCCCCCCCCCCCATTATCCCCACCTCCTTCACCTACCCTACCCCCACTAACCGTAACCCCCCCCCCCCTCCCACTGATGAACTAATCCTGTCTTGCACTCATATCCAGACCGCAACCTTAAGACTTTTATCCCTACTATGTG
>NC_051404.1:9594145-9594695 GCF_015228065.2 Penaeus monodon | reverse complement strand
ACTTTATTCCTTTATCCCCCTCTTCCTCTCCTGCTATCGATCCTCTACTCCTATTTCACTTCCTCCTGCCGCTTCTCCCCATTCCATCTTCCCCTCAATTCTCTACCCCTGTCCTTAACCCCTCCTCTCCTTCCCCTCCCTTCTCCCACCCTTTAACTCCTCAGTCCCCTCCTCCCTTCCCCTCTCTTCTCCCCCCTTTAACTCCTCAGCTCCCTACCCCCCCACACCCTAATCTGAGCTCCCAAACCATCTATCACTCAAGTTAAAAAAAGAAAAAAAAAGACTGTCAAAGGCATCGCACAGGCAGCTGAGCAACGCAACCCGCACTCACCCTTTATTCCCGTTTCCCTTATAAGCGTAATAGGTTTTTCATTAGCACGGAGCGAACGACAGAATCCCCTTAACCCACTCACTCACTGCCATCTGTCTTCTGGCTCTTTGTCTCTGACTCTTCCTCTACTTAATTGATCTGAAATCTGTCTTAAAAGACAAAGGTACGTTGGGATACAGGTGGTTCGGGAGACGCATAGATTGATAGGCAGACTGGTGT
>NC_051404.1:9592187-9592414 GCF_015228065.2 Penaeus monodon | reverse complement strand
CGGTTATATCCGATTATTATGCCTATAAACCACGAATTCATGTTATCTTTACGCACGCGGCTCGAGCTATCGTAGTTCTCCCGCTGACAGAGCACACCATCGTCTCCTGCGATAGGGATTAATGTCTTCATTAATTTTCTTCGCCGTCACTGAGATCCTCGTGTTGATTTACAGTGACGCTTTGGGAGAAAAGCAGCGGCGGTCGTCTGTATGAGCGACTGATGTTA
>NC_051404.1:9591812-9592158 GCF_015228065.2 Penaeus monodon | reverse complement strand
GGGAGATAAGTTGGATTAGGGGGGGGAGAGGTTGGGGTGGGGGGGAGATAGGTTGGGGTGGGGGGGAGATAGGTTGGGGTGAGGGGGACATAGGATGGGGTGGGGGAGGAGGTAGGTTGGGGGGGAGATAGGTTGGGGTGGGGGGAGGTAAGAGGTGGGTGTGGGGGGATAGGCTGGGGTAGAGGTGGGGGGGAGGTGACACATTCGTAAGTCTTATAGGTGGGAAAAAATGGGTACAAGTGTGAACAGGGAAATGCATAAAGGATATATAAGAAAAAAATAATATGTAAAAACATTGATGGAAACATATTCAGACATAAAAAGGGATATGTATCATGCATCTGAA
>NC_051404.1:9586804-9587048 GCF_015228065.2 Penaeus monodon | reverse complement strand
TTTTTTTCATTTTTCACAAATATTGGTTTGGGAGGGAAGACTGTAATGAAATACGATGTCAATCAATGCGTTTTATTAAAAACTGATGCAGTACAAAATGTGACTTAACAACAAAAATACGTTTGTACATATTGACAACTTAGAAAACTGTCCTAAAACTAATTGGATTTCATTTCAAAGATTAAATTCTCAAAATCTCCATGGAAATATAGTTTCAAGAATCGACAAATTTGCCACCGATGAA
>NC_051404.1:9586598-9586695 GCF_015228065.2 Penaeus monodon | reverse complement strand
AAAAATGGGGGATAAAGATAGAATGAAAGAACAGGGAAATATTGAGACACTCGTCGAAAAGCCAGGAAAAAACATAAGGAAAAATATATCGAAAAGG
>NC_051404.1:9586279-9586531 GCF_015228065.2 Penaeus monodon | reverse complement strand
AAAACCACCAAATGGGGACACAAAGAAAATGAAAAAGAGCAGGGGGACCGTGGCGTTACGTTACACAGTATGGCACGTTACAATAGACTAGCATCGTTCCTGGTGTTCGTCGAGTGGTCGCCGGGCGGCTCTGGTGACGGTTGTCCCTCGCGATGGCAGCATCTGACGGCCATCTGACAGATTATGCAGAGCTCGCCTCCACTTCATGAATATTTAGCGGCCTTCTTATATTCCATCCGTCATCATCTAGTT
>NC_051404.1:9586024-9586089 GCF_015228065.2 Penaeus monodon | reverse complement strand
TACCGTGTGTACGAGAGAGTACATCCCTCTTGACTAGGTACAGACGTCCATATGCGTCTTCACTA
>NC_051404.1:9583867-9585988 GCF_015228065.2 Penaeus monodon | reverse complement strand
CCGTTAACACAAGCACCTTCACTTCAGCATGACATCTACATCAAACATGTATCTGTATCAACTAAATATAAATTCACTGACACTTTTTTTTTCCTTTTTTTTCTCAAAGACCAGTCATTAATCACACAATTCGGAGGCGAAGGACAAGGAGTCTCTCCCTGATGCTAGAAGGAGCTGTAGCGGGTCGTGCTCAGACAACACGGGGATATCGTGGAAGACGTCAAGGTTGTCCTCCAGGAGACCAGAATCGTCTGAGAGGAGATCCTCCAGATCGCTCGCGGAACCGAGGGACCCTCTCCCCGTGGAGGGCGAGCTCGAGGCTGACATGAAGTTGGAGGCTGAGTAATAGTCCAAGAGCTGAGTTACATTCTGCTGAGGTGCGGTGGGGTCGTACTGGTGGCTGGGCATGGCGCCCGAAGAAGGGGCTCCTGTCTGGAATGCCTGGTCGTATGAATGTCCTAAGGATTCCTGTAACGTGCTCTGTATCGAATTCTGTATCGTGTTCTGTAAGGAGTTCTGTAGCGCACACAGGTCCCCGTTGCCCTCGTCCTCCAGGACTTCTGACAGCGCCCTGATGTAGCTGACGGCGAGGCGGAGGGTGGTGATCTTGGTCATGGTGGACGAGTTGTGTTGGACCTCCATGGCATCCGGGAGGACCTTGCGCAGCGACTCGAAGGCGTTATTGATCTCCCTCATGCGGTGGCGCTCGCGTGCGTTGGCCGTCTTTCGTCGGTACTTCGACAGCGGCGCCGGTCTCGACTTCGTCCTCTGTCGTTTGGGGAGGACATCCTGGCGCACTCTCTCCTGCTGCAGTCTCTTGATGATGGTCCTGGGGCGCAGTCCGTACTTTTCGTCGGTCTTGCTGCTCCTGTTGTTGTTATTGGTGTCGGTGGCGTTGGCGCAGCACTGTTGGCTCATCCCTTCCATGTCTTGCACGCGGACTTCGATCATCGTTCAGGACGGTGTCTGGCGGATCACTACTTACAACCGCATCGAAATCACCAAAGGACACGCACAGCTATAAGATTGTTTTAACTAGTACAACAGAGAAACAAAAAATCTTAATCCTCTTCCTTTCGGACTTAATATCACCAAGTGGTGCTCTGTCTGCGTAATGATAGTGATCCAGTACTCTCTCCTAATACTGTCTTCACTGCTCGATGACGAAGCGTTAACCAAACACGACCAGCAGGATCTTCACTACCTTCTGTGGCGGTTTACTGTTAAGGAAAATATAATTCCAAATTAGGAATAACACATTACATCACACGGAAAGAATTATTTCACTCCCTCTGCCTACTGGAATGTGATATATTATAAGTTTAAAGTCATTCCCTATATAAATAGAGAATAGAACAGCGAAACTTACCAAATTCAAGACAAGTCTTTGTAAAAGGGCACAAGCCCAAAGAGCTCCGTCTGATCACGATGGATGCACGAATACCACTGCTGGCGAGTTCACCTGTTACCCCTAAGAACTCTCCACACGTGCCCTGGGGATGACGTCATTATTTGAGGGAAGTTACCTTAACAGAGGAGAGTTTTATCAAGACAGACCCAAAACATTCCCCTGACTTTACTGCAACAAGGTTGAAAGATCCAGATACATTGATAGATGCAAATAGATACAACAAGACAATGAATTATTCGACAGACGCTAAAATAAAACTGCGCTAAATCGGAGTTCACCTGTGATGCTGGGTAGGTCATCAAGCGCGTGGCCTGTTGGTCCCGGGCAGCAGTAAGATGCACGTCTCAGTAACGTCTGAACCCTCGAGTGGGGAGGAGTGAGCATACGTTGCTCGCGCGATGAAATGTCTGTTTCTCTCTGGTTCTCTCCTTCTCATTAGTATTGCTCTATAATATTAATTATAGCCCTAGATCCTCATATATGTGATAAATTTTCATATGGCTTTATTTGAAACTACGAGTTCTGAGCGCATATGTAAAGGAACCTTAGTTATAAACCTGGTCATGCCTACGTAACATTTTTTTTCTGTCGGATTAAAACAAAGAGAGAAAAAGAAACACTGTATAGAATCTCAAATTGCAATTTTTTATATAAGATAACAAAACTAAATACAAACTATGACCAATTTCATTTAAACATGTTTCTGATGA
>NC_051404.1:9578668-9579464 GCF_015228065.2 Penaeus monodon | reverse complement strand
ACTCTAAAACATGATGATACCTTCATTAGCAAATAACAAAGGTTGGTTTTGAAGCATTATTGTTCCTAAAAAAAAATACTGATAACTATAGTAATAAAAAGATAAAGATGACGATAGCAAATAGCAAACTTTAAATAATTATAAGAAAAACAGTTACGTTGAGATAAAAAAAGGCTGAGAATTGAAAGTAAAGCCACTAATACCGATACGAACACGTTAAACGTTATCAGTGGAGAGAATACTAATCTCCAAACGCGGATATAAAAGCTGTATTAATATATTGATGAAGATGGTAATAAGGTGATGATATCAATACTGATAAGAGTTTATACATGGAGGAGGTCTGGACATTTAACTGATTCTCAAGGTGTAAAAAGAAAGTAATGAAAAGCTAGCAAGATTAGAAAGAAGGCTAAAATAATATTGACAAATCTTCGTTTTAAAGAAAAATCAACATCGTATCTAACTCCTTGTTTATCTTTAACACTTCTTCAGAAAAAAATTATTATCCTGCTTCTTGGGTAGTTTCTCTTCTCTATCGCATATTCAGAAATCAAGAGTTTTCACTATATGTTTCTTTTTCTATAGGGAGTATCTTTTTAGATTTCATTATGGCGTTGTAAGTTATCCCATTTCAATGCTAACACTAGAATCGTTATACTGGAGATATATTATACGTATATATTATAACATTTTTGTTTATTTGGTTAATTTTTTTTCTTCTACTGTCTTGTGTTTTGTTTGTCCTCCAATTAACTGATACTGTTGTATGCTAATGATTTTAAGATCGAACAAG
>NC_051404.1:9575642-9576647 GCF_015228065.2 Penaeus monodon | reverse complement strand
TAGACCAGAAAGAGAGTAAACAGAAAACTATGACAGACATACATAGACAACAGACAGACGGACAAAGGAGAATCAGATAGACATGTAAACAAAGACACGAGGGAGAGAAGCTAACAGACACATAAATCCCAGGAACAGCAAGTCACAAAATTGACAGCTCAGCCCATCCGTCCTTGCCTCTGCACCTTG
Organism: Penaeus monodon; assembly: GCF_015228065.2. Lineage (NCBI taxonomy): Eukaryota > Metazoa > Arthropoda > Malacostraca > Decapoda > Penaeidae > Penaeus > Penaeus monodon. The sequence continues at coordinate 9,576,458 of NC_051404.1, read as the reverse complement.
TTATAGGTTTAAACCCCCTCGTTGCTCCCTCGTCCCTCCTGCCTTCCTTATAGAGGCCGGCCGACCTTGAGGGCCGTGCCAAAACGCGAAGGCCTCTCCCTTATAAGGAACTCGGATATTCAGTGTACAATCCCTGTACTTGGTTTGTTTCCTTAAGAAGCACAGGTGATTAAGCCAAGGGCTGATGATCACAGTTGTTTTGGCTGAATATTAAAGGCTCCGGATGTATCCTTGTTAAAGGAATCACGTGACCCGAGACATATAAAGACGTCAGCAGTGAACGACATGTGAGATGGAAGAGCAGAGACACTCTCTGCAAAAGAAAACGGGGGGATCAGAGTCCAAAGATTTCTTGCGAAAATACAAAGCAAAAATGTCCTAATCACCGAATCGCGTTTTGATAAAACCATAAATCAAGCATTGATGCCATAATCCAGACAATGATACCTGGCACGTCAGTATCAGGATAATAGGAATCGAAGAAGAAGAGAGAGAGAAAAAAAAATATATGATAATATAAAACTTGAACCTTTCCTCCCAGGCTATCCATTACCACGGGCCAGATACCTAACAAGCCACGAATAATCTTATTTGTATTGGCCTGATGTTGTTACACTAATAACAAAAATGTTGCGTGTAATTTCTCTTGCAAATTGCCTAACCATCATGGGCAAACCTGATTCGTAACGGACATGAAGTTGCTCCCGATATGAATGACCGATATGTTGGCGATCTCAATGCCGTGCAGAAAGTAATCCCAGACATGCGATCACAACTGTAGATGGTGAGATTTCACACCTCTTAGAATTTATGTCG
>NC_051404.1:9575050-9575581 GCF_015228065.2 Penaeus monodon | reverse complement strand
TTATTATCATCAAATAAGAATATGGAATATATATTGGAGACTACGGTTCACTTCATACAAAAACGTGATACAAAACTCAATGGTTATTATTGCGTTACAGATTAGTCTAAACAAAGATGTGCTATGCAGAAATAAGATCGTAGGGAGTCAAAAATCACCATATTATTATAAATGAAAATCACTCAATCCAAGAACATCTGGAGACACAACATACACGGCAGAAGATGATGCATCAAATCGCACTCACACAGGGCTTTCGAAATCAAGAAATTTTCCCGGATATGACTCACAGGAAGAAGGATGGAAGAAGGATGCGGCCTTCCAGCGCCCCCTGAGGCCACGAACATGTCCATCCCTGGCAGGAACCCCTTTCAAGGACTCACTCATGCCTGACCTTCCTCGCTCGGGGGACCCTGTATGTCATGGCGTCACGCACACATACATGCGCACGCAGATACACTTGCACTATCAGCACCCTTCGCTAATTGGCGATGACAGCGATTAAATGCCCGGCTAATGAGGTGACGAACG
>NC_051404.1:9573899-9574053 GCF_015228065.2 Penaeus monodon | reverse complement strand
CGTGACGTCACCCCGAGAGGCATTAAGGAGGGCGTAGGCTCAGAGACACACTGGTGGGCGGGCCGGGATACAACACTCCCGCGGCTGTTCGAACGGCGTGGGGCGGGTGGAGGGGGGGGAGAGTATTTATTAATGGCAAAAAGGATTCAGATTC
>NC_051404.1:9572883-9573323 GCF_015228065.2 Penaeus monodon | reverse complement strand
GGCATCAAACACTCATTCGATTGCATCATATCTCGCATGGGAATAGCCACCACCGAAGAGTTCTTGCAACATATCACACCGAATCGAAACACACACGCTCAAAATCAATAAAACACGAACACATATTCCAAAATCCCAAAACACATCAAAACACATTTCAAAGTAAACACCTCAGTTCTAAACAACTTACGAAGAAAGTCCTTGGCGTGTGATAAAGCAAACAGACTTTCATATTCGTAGAGGCCCATCGCGTCACGCCGATAATAGACGAGACCGCCCACGCCTATACCAACTGGACACTGGCCGCTCCCGCCCCTTTCAATGAAGGTTTATTTTTAAAAGTTGGCCAAGTAAGGCATACATTAGAGCGCATTACATACACACGAAACTTCACTATTTCGTCTACGCCTATGCGATCACCTTGAACTTCTTAACAACTG
>NC_051404.1:9572084-9572168 GCF_015228065.2 Penaeus monodon | reverse complement strand
CGTCTCTAAATAAGAAATGATTTCTTTTTTCCTTCGTATGAGCAGGGAAAAATGGCAGAGGCGGGGCAGAGATGACATTCCAAT
>NC_051404.1:9571953-9572039 GCF_015228065.2 Penaeus monodon | reverse complement strand
AGGACGGGGGGGTCGCGGTGGGGAAAGGATAGGAACCCCGGGGAAGGACTACTACTACCCTGATGTGTCCCAAGAGCTACGCCAAT
>NC_051404.1:9571117-9571621 GCF_015228065.2 Penaeus monodon | reverse complement strand
TTATTCCATAACCTCCTTCCCCGTCACTTCTCGTTTCCTTTAGTCATTCAACCTTCTCTATTCCCTCTTTCTTCCACTCCCTCTTTCTTCCCCTTTATCTATCCCCCCCTTCCCCTTCCTTCATCCCCTTTCCTCCACTCCTTCCTTCCTCCTTGACTTCATTTCCTCTTCTCCCTCTCCGTCCCTTCGCCCTCTTCCTTCCCTTCCTTCCCCCTCCCTCTCTCTCCCTTACCTCCCCTCTATCCCCCCTCTCTCCAACCCAATTTCTCCCTCCCAAGCCGTCTTTAAAATAATGAGAACGACGGAATTACCGACAGCGTAAATTTTTCTTCCATACACGCGCCGATGATAAAGGTCCCGTTTTCTTTCATTTTTTAAAAGGCTTGATCGTATATGGGGAAGCGAATAGAAAACGGGATGAGTCGATGGGAAGAGGAAGATCATTGGATGATGGACTAAGAAAAAACTTTTGTCTGTATGTTAGTGATCGTTTGCCCGTGTTCT
>NC_051404.1:9570775-9571094 GCF_015228065.2 Penaeus monodon | reverse complement strand
TCTAAGTCCTGTTTGCTATCATTATCATCATTATCCTTCTTTCTGGTTCTCGGGATCTTGATAACGCCACCGATCATGAGACCAAGAAACTTCCCTTGATAACTATACTGCATAAGATAATGCTTAAAGATTTCAGTTCTTCGAGTCCAAAATGATTCACTCGGGAATGAGATTGACCAGTGATACAATAGTAAAAAAAAGGACGAATTAAAAAAAAACACACACTATTACGCAATTAGAAAACATTCGCAAATTACCAGCTGTTACGAGCCTCGATTAAAATAGTTAAATGTGATTTGATGATCTGAATCCTCTTTAC
>NC_051404.1:9569892-9570053 GCF_015228065.2 Penaeus monodon | reverse complement strand
AGCTTCCATCTCCTCTCTGTTTAACTATTCATAAGTAATTAGTCCTTAGCCTCATTTACGCGACTGGAGTGCTGTTACTTGAAGATCATTAAGAGCTTCGCGAAAATAAAGTTGGCTAAATTGAAGAATCAGAGTTGATGGTGTTAATCGCCTTGTGACTG
>NC_051404.1:9569617-9569778 GCF_015228065.2 Penaeus monodon | reverse complement strand
AATTAACGAGGAGATAAAAGAACAATGGCATGAGAGGTGCAAAGACGCGAGGAAAGTGGAATTAGGAGAGGAAAAATGAGTGAGAAGAGAGATATATATAGTGAGTATTTTTGGAAGATTATTAAAATCAGGTAGTGGAAACGAACAAACAATCGAGCAAG
>NC_051404.1:9568991-9569088 GCF_015228065.2 Penaeus monodon | reverse complement strand
GTGCAAATCTATAATAATCAGATAGACAGAATGACATAAAAACAAATATGCATATAAATGATACGAATTCATGACAATAAATACTGATAATAATGAA
>NC_051404.1:9568444-9568542 GCF_015228065.2 Penaeus monodon | reverse complement strand
TAACTCTCCAGCTTCATAATAGCACACATTGGGCGTAGGCTCACGGTGTCTCCCGTCCAGCCTCCTTTAAGATCCAACCTGATAACACCTGGGCAAAA
>NC_051404.1:9568105-9568399 GCF_015228065.2 Penaeus monodon | reverse complement strand
TCGGCCTTCTCGCCAACCCCCCTCTCCGCTCCCACGCTCCCCCTCCCCTCTCATTATCCAACACTCCCCTTTCCTCTCTTCCTTCTCTCCTCTCCCATTCCCCTCTCCCTCCCCTCCACTTTCCCTCCCCTCTCCATCCCCAACACTCTCCCTCCCCTCAACACCCCCTCTCCTCTTCTTCCCCTCTCTCTCCCCTCCACTCCCCTCCCCTCTCCCTTCCCTCCCTTCCACCTCCCTGCTAGGCAAGTCATAAGAAAAGGGGAAAGGGGTAGGGGGTAGGAAGGGGAGGAAACG
>NC_051404.1:9567145-9567492 GCF_015228065.2 Penaeus monodon | reverse complement strand
AAGAAGTAGTACAATAAATGAACGAAATAGCAAGTAAATATGTAACCAACAGGCAAATAAGAAAAAACATATCGAACGATAACAATAAAACATCCCATATTATACATATTAGTTTTAAGTCTACTAATTTACATTATAAAAGTATACATTTTCTATCTGTACACTGTATATTTCTGCTAAGTCACACATATACCCATGTATTCATAAGGTATCACGATTGTATATAGAAATCCTATTTACTTTGATTATGTAATAACTTGCAGTGGTACAAATAACTGTAATGATTACAATCAGACACAAACAATGTGATAAAAATTATAATGATGATAAAGGTAATGATAAAATTC
>NC_051404.1:9564048-9564839 GCF_015228065.2 Penaeus monodon | reverse complement strand
GGAAAAAAAAAATGTAATCCATAAAGTATCGAGAAAAAAAGCCGCTTTATTCCCTACACTTGACCGTGAAATGTTTTCTCTTATTTGTTTGTATAGAATTCTTCTCAATTTATTTCTAGGAAGCCCCTTACAATGCTGGGTGCGCCTCCACACTATAATACAACACTGATTTGATATCACTGATCAGATGCTATCAGAGGCCATCACTGCATCTCTTTGGATAGAATGTCTTCGAATGAATAACCGTAAATAACATTGAGCATCATCATTGCCTGTCGTTTTATAAAATGATTTTGTGTAATCTCAGTGATAGTAAACAGCATTGCTTAAAAAAGTGGATGAAAAAAGACCCTTAAGTGACCTCAACGTTTTATCAACGACAAATCACGTGATAAGAAGGGTGCTACAAGATACCATAAAAAGGTGTTAGCCCGACACTGGTGAGGAAATATTTCAAATGTCTTCTGCGACTCGGGCGTGGCGAAGACCGTCTTTTTTATTGTGGGCGTCGAGAGATGGGAGGCCGTCGCGTATGGGCGTGGGCGGACGGAGAGCGAGGACGATGCTCAACGAGAGACAGGGCGGAGGAGGGTATGGGGTGGAGGATGGGGAATGGGGCCAAGGGGTTAGATAAAGGGGGGGGGAGGGATAGGGGTGGAGTGAAGGCGAGGGAGGCACGGCTCCAACGGCGCGTGGGCGTGGGAGGGGATGGGTGTCCTTGCCTTTGACGGACGCCCATAAGTGCTGGCTGGGTCGTGAGCACCAGGTGTTGATGGGAGACTCTCCTCCTT
>NC_051404.1:9563778-9564022 GCF_015228065.2 Penaeus monodon | reverse complement strand
AAGATCGCGGGTATGGACATCGGTGGGATGTTTATGGTGGGCGTTGCTTTGTCCCACCTCGACCACTACTGTCTGTCACTACGGAAAGTGACAGACAGACATTTGAAATATTTGAAATATTTGATATATTTATTTATACCCTGAGCATTAATATACCATTCAGCGCAATATATTAATGTACAATATTTTGAAGTAAAGCCTTTCAGGCTAGATAGATATGTGGTAGTTGAATGAATAGAAAGAC
>NC_051404.1:9562432-9563229 GCF_015228065.2 Penaeus monodon | reverse complement strand
AAAATGAAACAGAAGAGGAAGACGGAAAATAGCATAAAAGGTTAACGCGATTACCCCGAGCCTTCCCTTCACCCCTAATTAATTACGCAAGTACATCATAACGGGCGTGTGTGCGTGCTTTAACCTGGCGGAGATCCATAGGTTTTCTTACCTTAAAGGCAAGAGCAATAGGTCACTTCCCTTCAAACACCTTCGTGATCTTATCGAACGGCTGAGATACTGGATGCTTTTAGGAGCATCTGCCTTGATTATACTGATCTGGGCGGGAGATAAGGCCGCGGGTACGACGCATCTCAAGGCGGCTCCAGCATCCCGGCCCCGTCGACCTCGCAGCATCCGTGCCCCTCTTGCTCGGGAGAAGCTGTTGGTGTAATTTAAGGTCTACACAGAATGTTGGGTTTTGAGTGTCGACCCCTGCGTTTGAGAGGGAGGTGAAGGGTTGGGGAGGGGGGAAGGGGGGATATTGGGGGAGTGGGGGGAAGAAGGAGGTGGGTGGGGGTGGATGGCGGCATAAAAGGGGGTGGGGGAAGGAGGAGGTGGATGCGGGTGGGGTATTGGACACGGATGGGGGAAGGGGAGGAGGTGGCTGGGGGTGGATTATTGGGCACGGGTGGGGGAGTGTGGCGGGACGAAGGTGCATGGGTGGGGGAAGGGGGGAGGGGTTGTTAGAGGGTTGGGTGGGGGGAGTGGGAGGGGCGAGGGGGAAGTGATTGGGGGGGTTAAGTGTCGTTGGAGGTAGAGTATGCACGATGGAAGAGGGGTTTGGGGCGGGGAGGTGGGGTTAAAGAGAAAGGAGG
>NC_051404.1:9561183-9562144 GCF_015228065.2 Penaeus monodon | reverse complement strand
CAGTCAAGCAATCGGATAGCTGGAGGGCGTAAAACAGACAGAGGACGAAGAGGCAGAACTTATCCTTTACACTTTAAAGTGGAAGCGAATCACCGTTTCATCACCTTGTTTCGCGTCAGAACCCGCGCAACCAATTAACCGTAGATCAAGCCCCCCGCAAGGACTGGCCAACCATCCCCCACTCCCTAGGAACCTTGTCAAAGCCAGCGCTACCATCTAGTAGCTCAAATAGGTTTATTGGGCATGTCTAAAAACCTTTGTTACGGCCGCGCGATAGTCAAGGGCGCAAGGGTTTCAGATGTACCGAGTTGTAATTTGAAATTCATACCGAAAAGAGTTATTCTAGTTTACGAGGGCAACCTGAGCGTTAGCAGCTGTTTTGTGTGTGTGTGCGTTGTTGCAGCAGCGTGAGGAATATTGAAAATGGATATTATTTTCATAACTTCCTCTCCTTCTTTGCAACTTGATCTGTCGTTTCAGTGTATCAAGGAATATCTTAATAACGTGTATTTTTTTTTCTCTCTCTCTCTCTTTAAAGAATGTCTGTGTAAATATACACTGTATATACATATAAACATGACAAGACGTGGGTGGAGATATACCCAACACATATCTAATATGACCTTTATAGACTTACACGATAAGATCCAAAAATGATTCTCATAAAGCTGACACGGGGAAGACGTGATCCAGGGCGGGAGAAATAGATCAAAGAAACTTGATATGAACTTGCTTGCTTGTTGCCCCCGATGTTGACCCCAGAGAAGGAGAGGGTCTGCACTCCCCCTTCCATTATGCTTGTAGTGTGTGTCTAGCTACTGCTTGATATGAATAATGTATGATGATAGCATAAGAGGATGAAAAGTAACAGAATTTGGCTCAAATGGGTTTAATTGTTTGGCGGTTTAACCCCCTCCCCCCTCCTTAATGTTCTTACCAGACCCCTAATCCTTACCCCCCC
>NC_051404.1:9560872-9561145 GCF_015228065.2 Penaeus monodon | reverse complement strand
GACAGGGTAGAAAAAGACGAGGAAGATCAATTTTCACAATCTTTTGAATTCCTAAAGTAAATCTTGTCATGGTTAAACGTCTTAGCTTATGCTTGTATTGCATCTCAAGTCCCTGCTTGAATAAAAATAAATAAATCATAAAAAAAATACAAAGAGGATGAAAAGTAACTGATTTTTGTCCAAATGGGTAAACTATCGTACACTTACCCCCCACCCCCACCCACCCTCCTCCAGTGTGATTTCCACCTTTTGACACCCCCCCCCCCTCCTTTA
>NC_051404.1:9560520-9560817 GCF_015228065.2 Penaeus monodon | reverse complement strand
TCAATTTACACGATCTTTTGAATTCCAAAAGTAAATCTTGTCATGGTTAAACGTCTTAGCGTATAAATCGTGTCGTTCTGGTAACAATCTCGTAAGAATATTCGACATAAGTAAATCATGGGTCTTAAGGTTTATAAAAGATATTTCTCTTGAGGTGGACTATTGCAAAGCAAGGTCAAAGCGAAGGTCTGCGGTGCGTGCGTTACACTTAAATTTCTCTCAAAATAAGGGTCAGATAAAAGTATAAAGTTGTCTTGCCTGGGACCATTAGAGACAAGTGTGTGGAGTTAGGTAGAT
>NC_051404.1:9559883-9560406 GCF_015228065.2 Penaeus monodon | reverse complement strand
TCTATAATCTTTATAACGTCTCAGAGGAATTAAATGTATAAAGCCATAGTGTACTTTGGTATACTCCGGATCGTCAATTATCACTGATAACTTTAAAGACAAATATGTATACTGTAGTTAACAGACAGGTGGTTATAAAGCACACATTTCCATGCTGTCTGAGAATAAAGTCAAAGGTCAGTCACATACTATCTAAAAGCGTCGAAGACTTGACAAAATCTTGACCTGTCACTTTTTTTTTTTTTTTTGTAAATAACCCCAAGGCATAATTTCTCTCTCTTATATGGCCGAGCGGGTATTCAAAAGTAAGATTTTATATTATCCAGCGACTTAATTTCCTATTTCATATTTGGGATGTTACGATCCTCGGCTTTTGGGTGAGAGAGTAATAAGATTCGAGTAAATTACTTTGTCAGGATTTTCAGTCCATCTGTGTCCGGTCTTCTTTGGTCTTTATACTGTTCTCGAGATAACCGAACCCGCATCCACCCACGCAGCACGACGTATCCGCATTTGAAGCCAC
>NC_051404.1:9559492-9559843 GCF_015228065.2 Penaeus monodon | reverse complement strand
GTGTTTCCTTCAGACACCATCTTCCTTTTTGTGAGAAGCTGTCAAAGGAACTCCTTGATCTCTCGTTATCTCTGAATCTCTCTTACTGTATATGCCATTTTTCTTGTAAGAATGACCAACTCAACAGATACTTACGGTGCGTGTTATCCGGCAAAATGTCAGTGTGTGTATTCTATAAGAATGTCATTTTTCAAGACTATAAGACTTTCTGTGAACCGGGAAGAGAGATTTGATGCCTGCTGTCCGGCCGTTCCTTCACTCCTATGAATGATGATCGAACAAACATGAGCATCTGTACAAATATATATTTCCATGTTCTTTTCCATGTGGATTTGACGTGAGTAGCTAATG
>NC_051404.1:9558549-9558725 GCF_015228065.2 Penaeus monodon | reverse complement strand
AGTATGCATGTATCTGTCAGTCGCTGTCTGTTTTTTTTTCTATTGCCTCTATTGTTCTTCCTTTTCCTTCAATACAAGTTCATAAAATTATTAGAATTTTGTACAAACCTGTTTTACATATCAACTAAGAATGTTGTACACGATGATTACTTGTATATACACCGGAGCATCTTGAG
>NC_051404.1:9557156-9557343 GCF_015228065.2 Penaeus monodon | reverse complement strand
CATATGCTTACTGGGCTGGAGATGAAAGGACAATCATTCATCTATCGCGGCCGAGACGAGAGGATATAGACGGTATTATGAGTGCCTTGTCAAGTCGAATACCTGCCTTAATCAATACTTGAGACATCTTGATGCATCGGCCAAGGAAGGAATCGCTGATCGGAACATTGCTAGCTAAACACAGCCG
>NC_051404.1:9555517-9555836 GCF_015228065.2 Penaeus monodon | reverse complement strand
ACTATCTAGCTATCCGTCCGACAGTAACTTTAACTTACCGACATAGTAAATAAATAAGAACAACATCAAGAAAATAAATCTGAATAAAAAATAAGAAACAAGGCGATAAAGACAGACAGATGTTGACGGAGAATCAGCAGCCTATTCATCCAAGAAGCTTCATCAATTTCTTTTTTTTCCCCTTTTCTCCATCTCCTTTCGATCGCATCTGACACAAGCCGATAAGCCGATAAGCCGATACTCTAATAATCCGCTGTTCAGATAATCCAGCGATCGTCTACGCGGAGAAAAATCCTGACTCATCCGATGGCAATAATGG
>NC_051404.1:9554393-9554621 GCF_015228065.2 Penaeus monodon | reverse complement strand
AATGACTTAAATTTTTTTTTAAAATCTGAACACCTACCGGATGATATTTATAATTCTGCAAATAATTATTCGCGGTTTCATATTATCAATGATATTAAGAATTCCAAGATGTCAGTAATGTTTTTCCTATCTGTAAACATTCAGTAATAATAAAAGGTGACTAAAGCACATGTAAGGGTATAGCTAATGAGATTAGATATTGCTGGCAAGTCATACATTTTTCCTTGA
>NC_051404.1:9553823-9554004 GCF_015228065.2 Penaeus monodon | reverse complement strand
CTTGTACCAACCAACGCTCTCAAGGAAGCATTGAATATATTTACATTATTAGCTATTGACAGCTTTATGACAGTTTGATGAAGTATCTCCTGAGCGTGAGCGAAAGAAAACAGAAAAAGTTAGGGAAAGGAAGGCCTGGTAATCGTTTGTAAAATCAGAAATACAAAAATTATTCATAGAC
>NC_051404.1:9552394-9552782 GCF_015228065.2 Penaeus monodon | reverse complement strand
AGATCAATAAAAAGATCGGAATCAAGAAGAATTCGTGCAATCCCTGCAACCACAGCGAGAGAAGCGCAGACTCCCGCTGACCTGCAATCACACGAGTCAGCTGCATTTTTGACATGAAGTACAACTCGTAATTCTTAAAATGAATCTGATCGCGCACAGATACCGTTTCAGAATCGAGTATCAAATTCCACTGTTCTTAAAGATTCGGAATGTCAGACATCCAAGTGCAAAAGTTCAGCTGTCATACTGAATCTTATATTCATATTTTCAGATGCTGAATTCTGTTAAAGGCATTCTTTCCTGGGCTTGTTCAATAAGCCTGCATATAAATTCCAATTAAGAGCATGTTCCTAGACATGCTTGAATGTGCGTCGGGTCATAGGCTTTC
>NC_051404.1:9550989-9551229 GCF_015228065.2 Penaeus monodon | reverse complement strand
GGCATGCCGTGACAGGTCAGCCTCGAGCTCGGAATTTATCGTCCACTTCTCTTCGCAACAATCGAAGAGAACGTACGGCATCTGCGCCTCCTCTCGGCTCTGAGGGAATCCTTCGTAAGGCGTTAGATCGAGGCTGTTGCAAGACCAATGGATATGCTGCCTTAAGTCCCTTCATTATTCCGTACTTTGATTTGCATCTGTATAACCAGCCAAGTATCGATTCATTTCGTTTTATTTCTT
>NC_051404.1:9550707-9550792 GCF_015228065.2 Penaeus monodon | reverse complement strand
TGCCCCCTTCCTTCGTTCCCATAATCGTAATCAACTAACAGATATCAAGCCATCTTTGCACACACCCCTCTCCCCTTCTCTCCTT
>NC_051404.1:9550198-9550477 GCF_015228065.2 Penaeus monodon | reverse complement strand
GCCCACTTTGCACTGTCACATCGATCATAGATCCCCCCTTGGTTCGCGGCCGACCCGAAGAATAGCCGGCGCCCATTTCACGTGAAGTTTATTCCCCGGCCGCCGACAGGAATTCCCTCCTTATAACTCCATTTAACTCAATAGCCAACTCGAAGCTAAACTGTGTCAGTATCCCGGTTACTCAAGCCTCTGTGTGTGATCAGGGCTTTTTTCTTCTTGTGATCCCGCCGAGGCCGTCTTGAGATTTCTGATAAGGAAATGAGACGCATAAGACCTTTG
>NC_051404.1:9548093-9548568 GCF_015228065.2 Penaeus monodon | reverse complement strand
CTCCCCTCCCTTACAACCCACCATGCATCTCACAACCTACCCCGCCCCCAGCACCCACCGCCCACCCCGCCCGTAAGCACCGCCAAGCAACGCCCACACGAGTCAATCAATTATTCAGCTTTTGGCCCAAGATACCTCGCACCTACGCTTGAGAGGCGCCACGGAAACCTGCCAGCTTAATTTACTACCGTAATCTATGCTGATGCACGTGGCGGGTAGCTGCAGGTAGTATGCAAAGCAGCCACTCAAAAGTTTATATGCAATCGTCAGGTTTATATACTAAGGGATGGAGCGGCCTCTACAGCACAGCCTTTGACGCTCCCCGGCTCGGTTATTCAGAGAATGCCTCGCCGCGGCCTTATGCGCCTGGCAGCCGCTTTTATATCTTTTTTAAGCTTTTCGGGGGGAGGTTCTTACGTGTTCTTTTGTTTTATTCTCTCCGTCCGTTTGATTTTGGTTTTATTGAACGTTATTT
>NC_051404.1:9545241-9545482 GCF_015228065.2 Penaeus monodon | reverse complement strand
TATTTCGTACCTTGAAAGAAAAGTTAGCCGTGTGTTATCCTTTTGACATTCGGGGAATCACCAAGGACACATAATGGTGATCCAAGAATGGTCAAGAGGCTAATATGCAAATAAAGGAGATCGGGGAAAGGTGGGGCTGGAGTCCGGGTTTGGGAAAAGTTTAGAAAAAAGGGAGAAAGGAATTACATATTAGAACAATAAATTTCACTTCGAAAACGAAGGGTAAGTGAGGAGACGGTTT
>NC_051404.1:9544357-9544705 GCF_015228065.2 Penaeus monodon | reverse complement strand
CGCTTTCACCTTCAACTTTTGCTGAAGCTCCGTCCCATTTTTATAAGGGGTTAGTATATAAACTATTGGTCCAATTTACCCTTAATGGAAGTTGAAAAGATAAATCATATTATAATAATGTCCATTCCTGTTCTAGACTTTATTTGGTACACATACTTTGATATCTTGATCCATAACCAATAACATAATGGAAGTTGCAAGATAAGCAGCATTACAATACTGATATTTATCACTCTTTTAAGATCCATCTTTTTGGTTTTCGGTTTGAATCTAAATTTCATACATGATAAAAGTACGTTTTAAGGCATTTCTAATCCTTATCCTGTTTAGCTGATTGGCTTCTTTATG
>NC_051404.1:9543069-9544070 GCF_015228065.2 Penaeus monodon | reverse complement strand
AGAATAATTGTTATGCACAGCTGAAGGTATTTCATTTTAAGCAACTTTGGTTACATTTGCATTTTTACTCTGAAGCTGAATAGTTTAAATTTAATATAAAAAAAGACCACTTCACGGTATTTTTTTTTTCTCATATGCTTACGTTTGTTGACTCGATTATGGGTGTGAATTCACAAAATGTACTAAATAAGATAAGCTGTGCTAGTCGTATGAAGATAAGCTTGCGAATTTATAAAATAACAAACTCATTGTCTTCATGCGGGGGAAGTGAGTAACACAAATACATTATGATACAAATATAGTAAAGGCATTGGCCTGAGTCGGCTATTTGTCTCCAAGAAAGCCAAACTTATTCACTCATTTGTAGACAACGATGTCAAAAGGTGCCAAACACCTGTATACAAGAGTGTCAAAACGTGCCAACTACTCGTAAGTGAACGTGTCATGCAGACTTATTCTCTCAGTAAGCAAGGTGTCGGAAGGAGTGTCCTACCTGTTCATATCTTACAAACACTGCTATTTAACTATGCCTGTGTTTATCGCTCTCCTGTAACCAAGGGTGTCGGGGTGAATCCGTCATTGGAAAGCAAGAAGTGTCAGAGAATGTGTCAAGAAGTGTCAGAGGATGTGTCAAGTGGTGTCAGAGAAAGTGTCCGGGAACACACAGAAAACCACGAACTGTGAGTGAGAATATGAACTATGTTTACTTACCGCCTTGACGCCGCGACACTGCCTTATAAAGGTGTTTGTGATGCATGGGGAATCCTCGTGAATACGTTGGCTGACATGTGGGTTTCCCGTTTAGGAAATGTCATAACGTTTCCTCAGAATCCGTGTTGACAATGCCAGTGCTGTGAGTAATAAATTGTATATGTGAATAAATTAAGTTGATGATACTGTGAATTGTGATAATTGTTTTTATTGAATCTTTGGTCAGAGTGTTTTGCAGACATTACCGTGTAGTGCTAGGAAAGTAAAAGAAATTTAGCGCCAGCAAAGCA
>NC_051404.1:9542276-9542887 GCF_015228065.2 Penaeus monodon | reverse complement strand
CAGTGAAACCTCCTTTCCCAAATAGTCAACCGCAGACCTGTGAGAAAGCAAGACTTTTCTGACCCTCACTTCACAAGCCCTTAGAGGTTAGAAACGAAGGAGGGGGGGGGGGCGTGATCTATGGCTTTTGTCGCTCTCAGAATATGAATGGGGAATCAGCTGTGAGTACCCATTCATAAAAGAGATTTGCGTAATAGCGAACGGTTCGACAGGCTGTGTACCTTCCGAGTCGAATAGCATTACGCTTCCAAACAGGAACTTGGAGTATTGTGTGTGTGGTCGACAGAGAAGCTATGAGAATGATTTAAGTGTTCGGGTTGTATTTGTATATATATGGACATCGTTTTGGTATGTTTATGTTGTATCATTTGCTTGATTATGTATTTACCAAGGTGGTTATTGATATCATTGATTTATCTCTTACTTTATCTGTATATTCATTCATACACCTATACACTTCCCTGTTTATGTGTGTTTATTTATGTTGTTTGTATGAAGTATTGCGTTTCAATGCTAGAGAGCTAACGAAATGCGAAATAAAAGTCAACGCTAGAATAAGTTTGAATAAATGTTAAATGGATAAATACAAGCACACATATACATCCAGACTC
>NC_051404.1:9541699-9542146 GCF_015228065.2 Penaeus monodon | reverse complement strand
TTTGCGTGTACATGTTTGTTCGTTTCTATGTGCGCGTTTATATGCACATGGAACAATTCAAGGGGTCACCAACGCCCCTCCCCCTCTCCCGCACATTCCCTGTAAATCCAATAAACGCAGAACATAAAATCTATCGAAAAACAAGTAACATTAAATTCTAAAACCTTTTCTAGCACACGACGGTTACCTTTTTACCCATAAGCTAAGGTCACAACACATGCTTGGTAGCTGCCCTCGCCGCAGGGTCGTGACCTCCCCTGACCTGTGTTCGCCTGTTATGTTCCTCAACGCCTGTTTCTCTATCAGCTGAACATCGGTTCAGGTGTATAGGAAAAGGTTAACAAATGAATTTCAACCAAGATGGCGATAATGAATATTGACACCGACGTCCTTTTGGGTTCGATTCGGTTATGATAATAATTTTGACAACGGAAGATTTGGATTTGA
>NC_051404.1:9538828-9539103 GCF_015228065.2 Penaeus monodon | reverse complement strand
CACCCAAAGCTTCCCAGAATGGCCCCCCCCCCCCCCCCGACTTCCCTCCCTCAATGAAGACAAAACGACCCCGGCGAAGATGCCTTTCTTCCCGACGCCAAAAGGCGCCTCACAAAAGCCAAGACGCGCAGGTGACAGCCCCGTGTGACCGTGACGAACACACAATGTTATGACTGGGATGTAATAACACTGTGTCGGTCGTATTGTCGCCTTGTTTATAGGTGTTCACTTGGGAGTCTCTGGGATGTCTGTTGGAGTCTGTTATTTTCATCTTC
>NC_051404.1:9538602-9538792 GCF_015228065.2 Penaeus monodon | reverse complement strand
CTCTCTCTTTCTGGTTACCTCCTTTCTCTCTCTTTCTGCTTCCTTTGAGGATTTCTTTTTCTCCTTCTTTTATTTGAGTATTTGCTCTCCCGCCTTTCCTCCCTCCTCCCATTCTCTTGCTTTATTTCCCTGTTTGTTTATATTGTCTTTCTGCCTGTTTATATGACTATCTATTAGTTTGTCTGCTTGC
>NC_051404.1:9537967-9538139 GCF_015228065.2 Penaeus monodon | reverse complement strand
ATATAGCTATATCTGTAGCATCTTAACTGTATTTTTTTTCTGAATTCATTAACTCGATAATGATATGTCGTTATTTTAGTAGAAGAAAGAAGCGCAGGTAATTAGTAACACGAATACACGAAAATCAAGCAACAATAAAAGAAACTGGCAACTCTAACGCAATTTCCAAAGC
>NC_051404.1:9537168-9537552 GCF_015228065.2 Penaeus monodon | reverse complement strand
TGTTTATCTCGCTTTACCTTCATCCCCCTCGAACTCACCCTTCCGCCCCCCCCACCCCACCCTCCTAGAAGTCACCCTTCCCCCCCTACCCTCACCCCCCCCTAGAAGTCACCCTCCCCCTTCTCACCCCCACCCTCTCAACCTCCCACCCTCCCCCTCTAACCCCCTTCTCACCCCCCACCCTCTCACCCTCCCCCTTCTCACCCCCACCCTCTCGACCTCCCACCCTCCCCCTCTAACCCACCATCATACATCACACCCCCCCGATAGAATAGGAACGCACGCTCTCAATAGGCAGGGCACTCGGGACTTCCTCTGCCTACCTGCTCCCTGGCGAAGGACAAGGGCGTGACAGATTGCCGTGGGAAGGGGACGGAAGAAACT
>NC_051404.1:9535752-9536174 GCF_015228065.2 Penaeus monodon | reverse complement strand
GCGTGACTTTCACTATAGATACTGCTGTTGCTTTTCATAGCAAGATGCAGTGTTGCCCATTATTTTATACTATTAATAGCTGCAATTACCTTTTTTCTTCTAGCTATGTCCTGAATATTTGTAATAGCTGTTGATTTTGCTCAAGTAGTATTTGGCTGTAAGTTCATTTTCGTGTGTACTATTATTAAGTATATAAAATTTACGTAATACACCTATTAAAATCATATGAGACACTAAAAGTTTTTGTTTTAATCGCTGACTCGGAAAATAAACAAAAGGAACGGAAGAAGGAAAAACAGGACAAAAAGCAAGCAAAAAACAAAGAAAGTGGAAAAAGAATCACAACAAAAAACATAGATAAGACAAAAACACAGGACAAATAACTATACATACCCATAGACAAATATCAGAAAAGAAAAATC
>NC_051404.1:9535251-9535636 GCF_015228065.2 Penaeus monodon | reverse complement strand
ACTCACCCAATCAGACAAGTAAATGTACTTGCGACTCCTCACTCATACGCAAACAGGAGGTCAAACATACAAGCACAGACAGACATAAGCACAGAGACCTAATCAGGCTATAAGATACCCTCACTGTATATATGAATGTGTTTTTATCGACACATAGATACACAGCAATATCTCTTTACCTTTTATGGCAAGGGGCAAATAGCCTAACTCCTTCTAAATATAATGTATATAACTAATGTATAATGAATTGGGAATGAATTAGATTAAGAAGGAGATTAAGAAGTGAATAAAAAGAGAGGAGGGAAAAGGAAAGAGGAATTAGGCCACGTGATGTCACCCGCATTCTTTCTGGGTGACATGTAGGCCTATAAGATTCAAGCGAGAT
>NC_051404.1:9534204-9534839 GCF_015228065.2 Penaeus monodon | reverse complement strand
TGTACTCCATCTCTTTCCTCTCCCTCCCACTTCTTTTTCCTCTCCTTCTTCTCTTATGCAACTTCTTTTCCTCTCCTCTTGCTCCCATCTTTCATCTCTCCTCCCCTTCTCCTTTCCCTCCTCTCTATCCTATTCCTCCTTCTCCTCCCTCTTCTTTCCTTTCTCCTGCACCCCCATCCCCTCACCCCCATCCTTCTCCCCCAAATCTTCTCCAACACCCCCTCCCCTAACCCTTATCTCCAGCACCATCCCTTCTCCTCACTCCTCACCCTTCTCTAGCAACACTGCCCTCTCCTCACCCCCACCCTTCTCCAACACCGTCTCCCCACACCCTAACCCTTCTCCAACACCCCCTCCCCTCTCCCCTCACTCCCGCCATCCCCAACACCTCCTCACCCTATCCCCCATCTCCAACACCCCTTCCCCCTCACCCCCCTTCTCCACCTCCCTCCTCTCTTACACCAACCAACAGGAGTTCAATAAAAAAAAAAGAACCTCATATCGCACAGGCTCACAAGTTGCCGTCTGAACCTCGCATCCGGCTCAGGGGGTCGAGCGGGTTCTGTGACGACCGCTTAAGGTATAATAATAAGCTCTGCTGGAAGAGCTCGGGCCCGGCGTTTATGCGTGTGTAA
>NC_051404.1:9533208-9533390 GCF_015228065.2 Penaeus monodon | reverse complement strand
TCGAAGAGAGAAAGAACGATGGGCACGGCGGAGGTGGGGGGCGGTGGGGGTTGGGGGATGGTATTAGCATGAGCAATATCTACCTTATTCAAGCAGCGTGCTAATGCCGTGCTTACGTGGTTTGGCTAGGTGCGCTAATGCGAGCCTCAACAAATGTATGAATAAGTGATTTTTATGTCGCG
>NC_051404.1:9531727-9532043 GCF_015228065.2 Penaeus monodon | reverse complement strand
TTAGCAGCAGCAGCACTACTATAGCAGTCACACTAGCATTAATAGCAAAGTAAAGTACTATTAATAAGAGGAATAATGAACCGCGGCTTATTGACGAAATACCACACAGAGCATAACGTAGTACATACTCAAGATAAGTAATAAATAGCGGCGGAGACATGGCCACAAGGCAAGGATGGGACGCCACATGACTCCTTTAAATACTAGTCGAAAAGTAGCACCAGCTGACGGCTAGCAAAAAGACGGACTCAAGAATGATGATCGAACGAGAACTGCAGAACAAAAGTAAACAAGCATGGACAACAAGAAGCAAATC
>NC_051404.1:9531218-9531649 GCF_015228065.2 Penaeus monodon | reverse complement strand
GAGCAGTAGTAAGAGGAACCCAATCCTCGGTAAGTGCCCTGTCATCCCACATCTCGTACATGCTTGTTGGCCGACGCGGTGTCACAAGCGAAGCGACAGTGAGACACGGATTCAAAGGCATCGCTTGTGTTCCTACTACCCAGTCCCCTGGCGCCTCCCGTGGCTGGCAAGGGATTCTGTCTCTGTCAGTACTACTACAAAGAGCTGATTTGTTTTTACTTCGGTTGGATATGTGATAAAAAGGCATTGTATTCATTCGAGGATATACTTTTATCTTATCTTCGCAGAATAGCTAGACGGGTGCGCGGATAGAAGGATAGACAAATAGACGAACGGGTTCTTTTTTCATACATGCATGAACAGCATTGTAATTTGACGAGTTCCCAAGGGTGACATCTAGTAGTGGCGTTGGTTGAGAACACGAGTGCTTT
>NC_051404.1:9527819-9528044 GCF_015228065.2 Penaeus monodon | reverse complement strand
GCACAGAACCAAAATGTCATTTACATAAAAAGTGTTCGGCAAGCCAGCAGGAAAAAGACACAATAAAACAAGACTTATGAAAGGCATGGCAGCTATTAGCAATCCCCGCCCCCTTTATGCTCAAATGAACACAAAGCCGTAAGTGTGAACAGACAAAATGTTTTAATGCATCACATGCATACCCAGTAAAAAACCCTCGCTCGATTTTTACGGTTTATTATTTTG
>NC_051404.1:9524942-9525558 GCF_015228065.2 Penaeus monodon | reverse complement strand
TTCCCACACCTTCCCAGCTCGCCACACCTCGCGCCCCGTTTTCTGTTTGCATTAGTCTCCATTACACCTGTCACCATGGTAACATCTCGCGTGATTGATACACCGTCCCAAGCCGTATCTCACCTCCCACAAGCGTGAAGCGCGCCTGAGACCCTGCTTAATCGTGGGCCCATTATTGCTGTAGGAAATTACTCCTTATTCTGACGCGAGAGAATACATTAGGGTGTAAATGATGGGCTTTTGTTAATCCGAATTCCTTTCCCCCTCGAAGCTCATTTGGGAAGACTGGGTGAGCGAGAGAGAGAGAATCATGGAGACTGATGGTCATTTAGCAGTCACCAGAGGCTGTGTGACCGTTTAACTAAAGATTCGGTGTCGCTCAGCATCATTAAGCCTGGCTTCTAACTTGGATATCAAACTGCCAACATAAACATACAATCATTGCCACAGGTTGAACAAGCTCCATTACATATTATATCCAAAATAAGTTGTTTGTCTCCCAATTAGATGCTAGACCGAGACACAATCAGGCCCGGGCGCGATCGTATAAGGCGCATGTAAAACAGGTGAACAGAAGAGGTTCCTGAAGAAACGACCGGGAGATACGATGGCAGCC
>NC_051404.1:9523052-9524108 GCF_015228065.2 Penaeus monodon | reverse complement strand
AAGCCTTGTACCCCGAACACGACGCTGCCACGCGGATCAGAACTTAATTGACGTCAGATACGTACCAATGAGTGATGGACACGATGCCTATCTGCCGTTGGAAGAGCTGCATCAGGGACTCTCACAGACACGACCGCCACGACCCTTTGGGGTAGTAGATCTGGTCGTATAGGCTTATGGATATTCCCTACGATGGCTGGGCGAAACACCATTATTTTTTCCCCGTTTCTTTGTCTTTCTATTTGTAGTTTGTTATTCTCCCTTGCCGATAACAGCTGGAGAAGTTGTTAATTCTGAAAGACAGCAAACAACATGTCTCGAGCCAAGGATAAACAGCCATCTCCTTTGGAAGAAAAATGCGTTTTGATCAAGAATAAGATGCCGATAATTATGTCGACTTGTTTTTGCGACTGAGGGTGTAACTAGCCTTCCCGAAGGATGCAACGGGGCGATTAAAAGTCGGTATCGAAATTGATAAAAGGAATCCAACGGTGTCCTAAAAGGCTTTGTGCACATAACTTTGTACAGGATGAAAACTAGCTGCTACAACCAGTCATTAGGATACTTGTCTGCTCTTTAGGAACACAAATTGTCCCGAAAGGCCTTACTCTGTGCTGGCAACAATGATAGATATATTTATATACTGTGGGACTCTTACTTAGTCAGTTAGTAACAATAGGGAACGAGACGCTAGAGTCTACTCATTCAACTAATGATAAAGGAATTTGTTTATTTCCCTACACATGTTTATAAAACGTCTACCAGTAAGGTCTCAGGTATGTTCTCATTGACATAACACAAGAAGGAAAACTTGTTAATATTAGCATAATTGAATTTCTTTACTCTCGGCCCTTCTAACATCGGACGTGATAACACCGTCTTAAATTCTCGTGGGTTACATAATGTATATTCTAACATCGTAGCAGAAGTACGAGGCAAGGGTAGCACACCTAGCTGGTAACACTGTCTTTTCAAAATCTGGTCTAGGCAACTCCGCCCTTCGGTCTTTCGGCCTCTCGGAAGATAAGGACTGAATGAACGTTATACTCGTAACAG
>NC_051404.1:9521585-9521772 GCF_015228065.2 Penaeus monodon | reverse complement strand
ATATGATGCTGCATTGTTGAGCTTTTTCATACAATTAAGTGATCCAGACATGAGAAAAAATAAGTCTTTTTGGAAGAAAAGATTTGCACTCTTTATAAGTAAAACAATAAAGAAAAGGGTAAATGTTATTTTCTAACTGGATAAAAGGAAGGATAAAAACACATTTCGAAGATGAGAAGGGAGAACT
>NC_051404.1:9519725-9519997 GCF_015228065.2 Penaeus monodon | reverse complement strand
AGATAATGGTAGTGGTGGGTAGTGTGAACGTTCCTGAAGACCGAGAGACAGAGCAAGGCATGTGCACTGGGTATGTATACACCCGCGAGACCACGCCTCTGTGTGTGTCTGCCTCGAAACATGCTTGTGCGCGCACTCTTCAAAACATGTAAGACAAACACACACGTTTAAAAGCTAAGCTTCCAAGAGCCGTGTTGCTTCGCTGATGAGAAACAGGCAAACAAGCAAATCCAGGCCAGCTGCCTCGCGTTTTATGTTAGCTTTAAACTGCA
>NC_051404.1:9519544-9519696 GCF_015228065.2 Penaeus monodon | reverse complement strand
ACTGTCGCTTATCTGTTAAACGCTAAGTATCGTAGGTTGTTCCAAGGGACGGGCTAGACAGACTTCTGAATTTAAAGCAGATCATTGTTATCGTTTATATAATAGCGCAAAACTCAAGAGTTTGAATTCCTTTTGTGAATATGTAGATTAGA
>NC_051404.1:9519064-9519398 GCF_015228065.2 Penaeus monodon | reverse complement strand
ACGGTGATGCATTTGCATAAAAATCTGATCATAAAGGAATCATGGGATCATTTAAAGGACGATTCGCCTTGAGCTTGGGATTCACTTGCTGCATTTCAATGTTTACGACAGCTGTCAAAGAAGGGGAAGTAGAAGGCGATGCCGGAGCCCAAGGTGGAGTACTACAGGCTATCGAGTTTATTCCTTGACCACAGAATTCGGAGGAGACACATTAAAAGGCATGATATTCGAAGTATAAAAAGGGAGGGTTAAGGAGGGTACAGAAAAAAGTGAGATGAAACGAAATTTAGTTAGAGAGATACATGCTAACATGGATATATTTCTCTGCATACGC
>NC_051404.1:9516937-9518906 GCF_015228065.2 Penaeus monodon | reverse complement strand
TCCTAAGACAGACAGTGAGTTGGAGCGAAAGAAAGGGGAAGAGTTGAGAGAAGATTGAGAGAGGAAACTGATTAGATTCCCGATCGAATGCTTAAAGACCGCTGATTAAAAAGAAAGAGCCATATTATCGAGTGGAAATCAGAGCTCTGACTGCACCTGAGCATGACGGATGTAGCCTTCCGTGATGATGTATAGCGTCTAAACACAGTGTTATGGCCTGTCTGTACGAGGATATATCCCAAATCAAACCACCAGACTCGACCCGATCATATTGAAATTATTTCCACCGTGAATCATTATTATGACTGGGCCCATTACCGTGCTTAATTGAGCTCATTTGCAAAAATTAAACTAATGGAGATGGACTGATATCATTATTCCCCATCGGACTCGGATTAAGTATATCTTATGAGGACTTCTTGCTATTAATTGGCTATCATCCGATGAAAGGGTATTGGTACAATTACCTACTTGATCTGCAGCAGTAGCGGGTCCGGTGGCTTCTAGTGTCTACAAGCTTTATCTCCATTTACGTATTTGAGTGCACTGTATGTGGTCTATGCATAAAGCGTTCTGTTTTTGTTATATTATCTGCATGCGTAATCTGTGTACGTGTGTTTATTTGTTGCGGTATATTCACTAGAATGAGAATTGTAAAAAAAAAAAAATCTTTTGACGCAAGATCTTAAGTGTATATGATTAGTTTATGCGCTATCTAATTTTAGAAAGAATTTAGAATCCTCGGGCCAAATCAGGAAATTCATGTGGATATTTAAGAGATTAATTGAAGTATTTTTATTCATATTTATGTGTGAAGACACGCTTAACATCCTCTCGGGAGATCTATCGAGATGGGATGCTGGCTTCTCACGCATCACTTAGTCAAGAGCAACACAACATCTTAAAGAAAAGAGGCAAGCGAGAGCAACAATCTGGTTTTGTTCTACCTCGTGTTGTGTAAATCTCTTGAGTTTTAACACAGTCTTGTCGGGTTGGAGTATCTAATTAGCTTTTATATATATAACGGCTTTCGGTATCTAATTGCCTGAAATTAGTTCTTGGAAATTACAGGTTTGACCTTTTTTCGCCCTTTCAGAAGTGCTTCCAAGGGCCTGAGTTAAGCCGAAAGATAAGATATCATTAATTGTCAAAATAACCGTCTCATTTTGGATCTTTTTTTCTTTTTTTTCTCGTTTCTTATGTAAAGCTATTTAAGTCTTCTCCTCGAAAAAAAGATAATTTTTTTAAGGGTTACCCGGGGTTGAAAAAAAAAATCACCGAGATCGTCTTACATTTTCCTAAATTTTCATCCACATAATGCAGGTATTCTTTGTTATCGTCTTCTTTACTCTCTTATCTATTTGTCCTTATGTATATCCGTTGTTTATTTGTATTATAAACCACCTTACTTTGAAACCCTTTTTTTATTTCGACCCCCAAAAATAATTTGTACATTGCAATGGTCCTTTTTCCCCGCGATAAACGGTATCTAACCCTTTCGTTATCATTTACCGTTTTGTAAAAAGAATAACACGGGCAAACAAACCACGGGGTGAATATCACATTTAATAAACCCAATCGTTTATTTATCTCCCCCTTTGGTATTTCTGACGGTCGTGCAAGAAAGGTGCCAGTTGCAGAGATGAAGAGAAGGTTTTTCTTTCCCCTCCGTACTGGTAAAAACCTTAAAACCCCAAAGTTTGGTGGGGAAAAAGGTGGGTCAGAGAAGGAAAGGAGATTGTGTAGGGACGCCGATTTGAGTTATTTCTTCTCCCAGGATTTCTTTTTTCATATCGTATTCGCCGTAGAGGTTGTAGTTTATTATAAGCGAGATTAATGAGCCAGGGAAGGGAAGAGGTCCTGTTCGAGCTTGAGCTAATCTCCAGGCTCTTACATCCAGTTTGTGTTGGCGTCGGTGGATTGTTCTTAGTCCGTGGAGGATGGCCGAGTGCGCGAGTAAGCGGAGCCA
>NC_051404.1:9516445-9516690 GCF_015228065.2 Penaeus monodon | reverse complement strand
ATTTTCCTATATTTATATAATTTTAAATTTTGGGTGGGAAAAAAACGAAAGCAGAAAAAAAGGGGGTAAAACCCCGGGGAAAGAAAAAAGAGGGAGAGCAACAAAACGTTTGAATCACGGCCGAGGTTTTGTCCCCTTTCCCTCCGTGCGGTTTCCGGCGCCAGAGCCAGAGTGCCTCCGCTCGTGCTAAACTCTACAGGGTGGGAAAGGCTCTTCGTTGACCGTCTTCCCCTCCTTTTCCTCTC
>NC_051404.1:9514288-9514603 GCF_015228065.2 Penaeus monodon | reverse complement strand
CATCAAGAACGCAAGAAGAAAACGGGATCTGCCGTTGACCAGGGCAGTTAATCATTCATAAATTGCGTGGTTTCTGCAGGTGCGTTCGCGTTGAGGAATGTTCGAGGGACTGACTTCGTTGTGAGGTCAGTGCTGGCGGAAAGCGTCAAACACTTGCATAAATACACACAGCTGTAATTACACACATGAGCGGAAAAATATATATGTGGTGTCAAAACGCATGCAACCCGAAGACAAACACGTAGTCATACTCAGGACGGGATTCTCGTTCTTTGTCTTTCATTCTCTCTCTGTTCTGTTCTGTCTCTTTCCTAT
>NC_051404.1:9513760-9514127 GCF_015228065.2 Penaeus monodon | reverse complement strand
GTATGTGTGTGTGCGTGTGGGCCATTATCTCTCAACCTTTTTCTCTTTCTTCTCTTAAACTCTTCTTCCCCTCATCCTTTAATCTCTCCCTCCATACTCCACTCATTTTTCCTTCCACTTCCCTATATCTCATTCTCTTCCTGTTCTCCCTTTTACATCCCCTCCTCATCCCTTTTCTCTTTTCCTTTGCATTTAATCCTCCTTTCCTTTCCTCTATCTCCTTTTCTCCCAAACACACCCACTCGTCACCTATAAACTCCACCTATGTACCTACGTGCCTGTCTGCGTTGCTCCAACACCCTCCCTCACCCACGCTCCCCCTCCGTCCTCCCCCTTACCTCTCTCTCCCGGATTACTCCCTTTCCTG
>NC_051404.1:9513229-9513411 GCF_015228065.2 Penaeus monodon | reverse complement strand
AAAGAATGCCCTGGCGCTGTGTTGACTCGCGTTGCTAATGCCAGGCCAAACAGCGAGAAGAAGGTTAAAGCTTTGTGCAGGTAATTACAAAATGAGACTTTTGTTTTCTTGATCAACACGGGTCTTTTGCAACACCGCACGCGACCTGATCCTGACGTTTGTTTTGTTTTGTTCGTGTTTTG
>NC_051404.1:9511207-9511753 GCF_015228065.2 Penaeus monodon | reverse complement strand
ATAATCTTTTTTTTAGAAACTTGGCCACAGGAAGCCTTTCAATCTGGTTTCTTCAGGGTGGTCTCCAAGAACAGATTTCTTATGGTTCAGCTTACCGGAGTAAAAGTTTTTATTTTTGTATTTATTTTTCTATATATTTCTTATTTTCTTCTTCTTTACCTCTGGGTTTCGAAAGATGACTTATTATGTTTAAAGTTTATTGTCGACTGGATATAATTTCATTATCATTCATTCTTGATTGGATCAAATCGTTTGGTTTTCTATCGGTTTATCTTGCCAATTGATTTTGATAAGTGATTATGTGCTGTAATTCAATATCATTTACTTATTATTGACGAATTTAATTTTCTATAATATTCACTTAATTTATTAAATTACTCGAATTATTTTATTTCGGAGAATAAACAGTAGTATCAACTTAATTTACGAGGGCTTGGTGGTGGTGCTAAAGGGGGGGGGGGGGTTGAATGATCACCTAATGTTATGACGTCAATCACTTTTTTTTATGATCGTTTAAAATGCCAAGATGGAAATAAAGAAAGATTT
>NC_051404.1:9510639-9510937 GCF_015228065.2 Penaeus monodon | reverse complement strand
AGAGTGAACAAAGAAAAATTAAATGTAAAGGCGATAATTATACCGAGAATCAGACAAATAATAATAAATCTTGGAAGCATTAACATATTTTGAAGAAATTTGTATTCGTACAGAAAGCAAGCTTAATTAAATATGTATTATAAAAAATGGAGCATACTCTGATCTTCAGAAATTTGTACATGCATAAGAACGTAGTAATAATGATATAAGAAAATCAGAATAGTTTAGAGACCAGCTAAAATATATACTAAAATATATTACAATTTATATTAAGAGAACATTCGATATCTTCAATTTT
>NC_051404.1:9510356-9510612 GCF_015228065.2 Penaeus monodon | reverse complement strand
TTTTCCCCTTTTAAATAGATTCCATCTCCTCCACCTTCTCCTCCCCCCCCCTAGCCTTCGATCTTGTAGATTCCTTCTTTCGGCCCAACAAATGGCAATAAAACTCAAAGCCAGAATTTCGGAATATAATCTCAGTGATCACACGAGCTCACACGACCGCGGCTGATTCGGGATAGACTACAACTTGCGGCCTCGAGACTATACGGTAATCGGACAACAATAGCCCCTAAGAGACAGGAATGGTGTCCGTATAACC
>NC_051404.1:9509000-9509216 GCF_015228065.2 Penaeus monodon | reverse complement strand
CTCATTTACCAGCTGTCGGAAAAACGGTATAGATTACCAGGGAAGAAGTAAATGGAGAGAAAAACAATCAAGAGAAAAAATGCGAAAAAAAAAACGAAAAGAAAAACGGGTGAACGAAACGGTCCTTAACTTACCTGGCAAGACGTGTTTTCAAGAGACAGAAGCACAGAAGCAAAATTCACAACATTCTTGAAATGCAAGGAAATATCGAAAGAC
>NC_051404.1:9508636-9508961 GCF_015228065.2 Penaeus monodon | reverse complement strand
TCGGAAAATTATTTCAGAAGGAGAGAGAGGGACAGAGGCACCAACATTCTTGAAGAATTTCAAGTGTAGAGCCGTGAATTTTCAAGAAAAAAATCAAGCATTCGAGTATATATCTTCTCACGCTTGCATGTTGTGCATGTCTCTAACGTATGTGCATTTGCATTAGATAAATGGGTCTTGGATATAATTGTCGCTTTTATGTTCCGTCTCGGAGGCAGATAGGGCTTTAAAATTCGCTAGTTTTCACTGGAGGATTTATGTTCATTTTTTTCTTGTTCTTTTTTATTAACTTAAATGAATAGTTATCGGTTATTTGGAGGTGTGA
>NC_051404.1:9508198-9508583 GCF_015228065.2 Penaeus monodon | reverse complement strand
AAAGTGCCGTGTCCCCCACTTTCTCTCTCTTAACGCAAATATGTGCATTTGTTTTTCTTTTCTTTCCTGTAAGACACACATATCTCCTTTCCTTACGAATATGTCTGCATGTGTGTGTTTTTACAAGGGTACGTATCTCTTTATGTACGCTTGTGTGATTTGCGATGCGTCTACGTACATGTAATCACGTACGCGTGTGTGTAGGTCCTTCTCAAAACCAAATATTGCCCCAGTCTCTTGGCCAACCTCCTTTCTTCTTACTAAAACCGTTTTGCTGATGAAAGCGCAGTTTTCACGTATCAACACACCGTTAAATCGACTCTTTTGTTCTCCAGAAGCTACTACAATACAGGTGCTAATGCGAAACGCCTAAAGAACCTTTTAT
>NC_051404.1:9508083-9508169 GCF_015228065.2 Penaeus monodon | reverse complement strand
GAGGAGCAACAACATCTCCGCCGAAAAAAGACTGACAAAAAACAACGAAACTTTTCGTGTCAATTCACCGGGCGTCGATTACAATA
>NC_051404.1:9507554-9508062 GCF_015228065.2 Penaeus monodon | reverse complement strand
CCTTCCCTTTTCTTCCTAAAACTTTCTGTCACAGAAATGCTGCTCTTTAAAACGTTCCTCCAGTTACTTCTAGAACAATCTGGCCATCAATCAGCCAGCCACTGAAAAAAGGGGTGGAGGGGTGGGGGGGGGGATAAGGGATGGAGGGCGTGATATTTGGGAGGGGGATAGGAGAGGGGGGAGGGGAAGGGTAGAGAGGGTGGGTGTAGGGAGAGGGGGAGGGGAAGGGTAGAGATGTGGGTGTAGGGGAAGGGGTAAGGGAAGTGTAGGGGTAGAAATGATGGGGGATAGGTGAAAGGGAACAGATGGTGGGGAGGAGGGAGGTGGGGGTAGATGGGGAAGGGAGGGTAGAGATAGGGGAGGGGTTATAGCTGTAGGGAGAAGGTGGGGAGGAGGAGGAGGGGGGTGGGAACACAGGGAAACGAAGGTAGCACTTTGGGGTGTAGGGGAAAGGGGTGGGGGGTAGGGGTGTATAGGAGGTCGACCACAGGGAGAAGGGCGGGGTGAT
>NC_051404.1:9507298-9507522 GCF_015228065.2 Penaeus monodon | reverse complement strand
GGGGGGGATTTAGTAGTCTTTACCGTCGCGTTCCTGAACTTCTTTTTCTCGCTTCTCGTCACGACCACTTTCACATGTGGGCGGTGCGCGGGCGTGAAGTGGGCGGGACGTGAGGTTTAATAACGGGTGACGGGCTGTGTGATGGGCCGACGCCGACCGCCGCGATGGCCTCTCTGCCTTTGTCTGTTTGTTGTTCATTACTAGTGTGAGCATTATTGTCATGT
>NC_051404.1:9504889-9505264 GCF_015228065.2 Penaeus monodon | reverse complement strand
CAAACTGAAAATTATATTTCGAAGGAAGGAAGGAGGACGCAAACGATGGTAATGTTTCCAATGAAAAAATCTGAATGAAATTTATTGATGGACTCTTAACATTTCACCTTTTGCTAATATACCACGTAATCATTTGATATACGTTGAATTCTTAATGAAGCTTCTTGAAGGACGTTCGTCTTGCAAATCACTGGAAGAGAGAAAGTTTAATTTTCTTTGCTTTTTGAAAGGTCAGACGATTTATTAGCGGCAGATAAAGGGAATCTCCTTGTGGTATCCATTTATCTTTCAAAAAATCAAGCAGCTATTGCACGATCACTAACACGATCGGTTACCTCTCCCCCCCCACACACAAAAAAGTGTCACTCTCCTCTC
>NC_051404.1:9503713-9504767 GCF_015228065.2 Penaeus monodon | reverse complement strand
TGCCCTTGCCATGTATAAAACTCCCTCATTAGTAATCAGGTGCCGGCGCGTGTCTCGGAAGCCCGCGTCCTCTCTCGTTGAAGGATCGGCCTTATTAGTAATCAAACTGGAGCCTCGCAGAAGCGCCGATTCACACAGTAAATTGACATAATGTTATAGGGACACCGGAGCTACTGATTGTTCGGGGGGGGGGGGAGGAGGTGGGATGGGAGGGAAGAGGTTAGAGGGGAGGAGGTGGAGTAGGAGGGGAGTGGGTAGGGAAGGGAGGGAAATGGGGGGTAGAGGGGGAGGAAGGGATTAGAAGGGTGGAGGGGGTGAGGGGAAGGAAGGTAAGAGGGGGGGGGGATTTAGAGAAGGGTGAGGGGTGAGGGGAAGGAAGGTTAAGGGGGGGGAGATTTAGAGAGTGGGGAGGGATTACAAGGAAAGAGGGGGTGAGAGGAAGGAAGGTAAGGGGAGGGGGGGGGGAGATTTAGAGAAGGAGAGAGGAAGAAGAGGAGAAAGGAAGAGGTAAAAGGGAGAAGGAGAGAAAGGAAGGTAGGAGTGAGGGCCTTAAAAAAAGGAGTAAAGGTAAGGAGAGGGAATGGGAAGGGAGGGAAAGGGATGAGGAGAGGAGGAAAGAAGACTTAGGTAGGAGAAGGAGAGGAAGGGGTGAAGGGTGAGAGGACGAGAGAAAGAAAGAGGTAAGGGGAGAAGAAATCAGGGATGAATACTTAATAAGAAAGACAGGATAAAGAGAGAGAAGGGAGAAGGGAAAGAAAAGGGAAGAATTCAGAGAGGGAGGTTGTGGGGGGAGAGGAGAGGGTAAGAAGGAAGAGAGAGGAATAGGTACGAAGAGAGGAGAGAAGGAAGAGAGGGGATGAGAAGTGAAAGGAAAGGAGATAAATGGATGTGAAAAAGAAGGATATTAAGAGAGAAAAAATACAGCGAATGAGGGTGAGGGAAGGAAGCGAAAAGAGGGTGAAAGGGAGGATGAGATTAGAAAGGGATGAAGGATGAGGAGATAATGATGGGAGGGAAAGGGGAGGGATATCAGGATGTAGGAAAGGCAAAGATG
>NC_051404.1:9503460-9503558 GCF_015228065.2 Penaeus monodon | reverse complement strand
AACGGGGAAGTGAGCAATCTGTATTGGCGTCTGATGAGAATCCTAATCGAGATGGTCTCTGTTTTATTTGAAATTACTTGCAGTTTCACATTAATAGC
>NC_051404.1:9503167-9503289 GCF_015228065.2 Penaeus monodon | reverse complement strand
AGCATTGATTCTATTCCATTAAGTTAGTAAACAACTTTGCAGGATGTTTTATTCACAAGATGAATGATTTTATTTAAAACCCTTACGTTTTCTTTGATCCTTGTTTAAATTGCTTTCACTCG
>NC_051404.1:9502718-9503130 GCF_015228065.2 Penaeus monodon | reverse complement strand
TCGAAGACAGGTCTATATATACTTACCATTTCAAGATAAACCAAATCTTGTCTAAGCCTTCTTTGCATTATCCAAAAGCACACAAGAGCAAAACATTATCAGAGCTTCATTTGTTATCATTATTCGGGATTCAGTTTCCATGATATTTGCATGTTTGTATATACACTTAGCTGTATCTGCATGACAGTAGTTCCTCTTATGCTTATATGCTTGATTCTTGCAAACACACAAAAGCGATATGTAAGTAAGATTTTAAATTCTCATTCAAATTAGTCTGTAGTCATTAAAATCATTTTCACGTCCTCCTCGCAACCTCGCAAACATTTAATGGCAGATTGCAGCATGTTTCCAAAATTTTATTACTGAACACGAAAAGATCTTTTATATCTGAGTTCGTAATAAGACTTTTCAA
>NC_051404.1:9502522-9502678 GCF_015228065.2 Penaeus monodon | reverse complement strand
AGCTTAAGCATTAATGCAAATGTATATCCAATGATAAAAGCAGAAAGGAAAGAATTAGGTGTTTGACTTTGGAAGAACTGAACTGCTTAAACAGACTATAAAACCAGATTGAAAAGAGACACACAATTCCGGTCATTGTTAAAAGGAGAAGGAAAG
>NC_051404.1:9502325-9502420 GCF_015228065.2 Penaeus monodon | reverse complement strand
GGATTTAAATTCAAAATGATGGCACGGCAGCCATTCAGGATATAGAAATAATTCAAAATAATTTTCATATATTTGATTAACAGTTTACATCACGC
>NC_051404.1:9501549-9501992 GCF_015228065.2 Penaeus monodon | reverse complement strand
ATGAAAACAGTATACAATAACTACAAAAATATACGTATACAAAAACAAAACAGAAAATAAAACGTAGTAGGACAAGGCTTACCTAATACTTGACCCTATATAACAGGATTTCTTTCCCTAAGCAAGTCTTTACAAACCTTCTTTTAAGAAAATCATTGACACAAATTCTTATCACACAGGCAAACCTTACGAACATAAAAAAAGAATACATTCAATTTTGAAAAATAACTTAATCAATATAATCACAGAAAACAATCTACGAACATAAAGAAAATATAATAAGAAAAAGACTACTTGAATTCAATCAATAGAATCGAATCCAAATGTAAACAAGGAGTCGGATAAAAAAAGCAACTCCTTTACTCTTCCATTCAGGACTCAATGCAGGGCGGATTCCTAATGAAGCCTTGGACGAAATTTAATCTGTAGGGTCACCCGGAATT
>NC_051404.1:9500824-9501238 GCF_015228065.2 Penaeus monodon | reverse complement strand
TATTATTATTTTAAAAAATGGTAACGGTGATACAGAAATTGTGTGTAAAGACATAAATATGGAAAATAGGAATGGGAGGAAGGAAGAGAACATTAGTCGAGAAATAGAGAAAGGTAAATGAGGGAAAGATGAAGGAGAAACAGTCTGAAAAGAGGGAGGAGAAGTAAGATGGAAAGAGGGATGGTGAAGATAATTTATGATGGAAGAAAGGGAGAAGAGAGAAAGAACAAGGGAAGTAAGCGTTAAGGGAGGGAGGGAGGAGTGAAAAAATACAGGGTGGAAAGAGGGAGAATAAAGATGGGAAAGGGTGGGAGAGGAAAGTGGATGGGGTGAGGGAGAGGCAGAATGAAAGGAAGAAATTTGGAAGGAAATGAGGAGGGAAGGGCGATGGAAGGAAGAAGTGAAAGAGAAGGC
>NC_051404.1:9500047-9500202 GCF_015228065.2 Penaeus monodon | reverse complement strand
TATTTTTTTTTCTCTCTTTCTTTTTTACCGCTTCCTTTTTTCTTAGAGTAGTTGTGTCTACTTAAAGTTAGGATAATTAATTATAAACGGAGATATATGGGATTGCCTCTTAGTCACACGCAGGGACTTGTAATAACATTTAACGTTCGTGTGAT
>NC_051404.1:9499685-9499917 GCF_015228065.2 Penaeus monodon | reverse complement strand
AGGGGGGGGGGCGGGTGCTTTGCTTTGTTTATCTTTTTGTGTGTGTTTTTTTTTTGTCTTGTATTCGAGTTGGTAGAGGTTTGGCCAGCGCATAGAATTATCAATTACTGCCTTCAGCTGCAACAAAGAGCGACCACGAAAGCTGTCTTGCAGTAGTTGCTACATTCTTAAGCTTTGCAATTATGATTGTTCTGCGTGGCTAAATTTGCAACAGGAGTTACCACGCCAATGT
>NC_051404.1:9499042-9499362 GCF_015228065.2 Penaeus monodon | reverse complement strand
ATGCGACCCTTATCTATCAAGCCCTTCCCGACTTATCTCGCAGATCTCCCCTGCTTTGTCTATCACCCAAACTACGTCCTCTGTTGCTCCGAACATTAATGATACTAAAAGGAAATAATAAGGAGGAGAGTATGATAATCTTTTCTCTCAGTGTATGCCATCTGACTGCCGGCCTTGTGTGTACCGTGTGGGTGGTCTGATTCGCCCAACATAGAGCCACTTACAAGGCAATGTTAAAAAAAAAAAAAAAAGGGTGTTTGCTCCTATCCCTAAATTTATACCAAACTCTGTCGCCTTTTAAATAGGTTTCATTCGGTTAT
>NC_051404.1:9498394-9498691 GCF_015228065.2 Penaeus monodon | reverse complement strand
GCAGCAACAAGGGCAAAAACAAAGATAACGACTGACAGTAATGGAAAATAAGCAATGAAATTCAGAACCAAGGCAGCCGTCTCCCTCTCCTCCCTCACCATCCCCTCCCCCATCCCTCCCTCACCAACCACTCTCCTTCCCCTCCCTCCCCTACCCTTCCCTCTCCTACCCTTCCCTCTTCTACCCTTCCCTCACCATCCCTCTCCCTCCCCTCCCTCACCCCCCTCTCCCTCTCCCTCCCTCACCAACCCTCTCCCTCACCCTCCCTTTCCCTCCCCTCTCTCCCCCCTCCCTCTC
>NC_051404.1:9498186-9498366 GCF_015228065.2 Penaeus monodon | reverse complement strand
TGCACACATTGTCTATATGGATACAATCACTATCGTCCTGTACCTGCTTGGGCGAGGTATTGTACAAAGTGAGGCAAACTCCTTTCTTGCACTGTTGCATTGCCTTTGATGATGCCGATAAATGCAACATAATAAACTCGAAACTCCGCCAGGTGCAATGATTATGTTTGCAAGGAATAC
>NC_051404.1:9497608-9497841 GCF_015228065.2 Penaeus monodon | reverse complement strand
AAGTATTACACTGTCCTAACAAAAACAAGAGGTTGTGTATTATCACTATATGGGTGGAATAAATTATCATTTCCATCTCGCTTTCATACCATAGATATTATTTTAAACCTCATGTTATCGTTCTGTCTAGTTATGCGTAGCTTAGGTAGACTATGGCGTGTCTCATGTTGCATGTGCCTTATTGCACAGCCATTTAATTGAAATTTATGGGTTTGGAAGTTGAATCCATGGGA
>NC_051404.1:9496856-9497003 GCF_015228065.2 Penaeus monodon | reverse complement strand
CTTCACTGTTCTTCATCTTGTAATGAGCATGGAAAATATGTTATCAGCCAATCGGGAAGCCTGGAAAACAGAAATTGAAATTTTTGGTACTAATATTCTGCAAAACACAAATGGATAGAAGTGAACCAAAATTATACGTATAATTTG
>NC_051404.1:9496704-9496794 GCF_015228065.2 Penaeus monodon | reverse complement strand
AATACACACGCAACACCCGATACGTATTGTCTAACTACATGATGTCATGTTAACTCATGTGTTTATACTGGGAAGAGGGAGACACACGAA
>NC_051404.1:9495602-9496270 GCF_015228065.2 Penaeus monodon | reverse complement strand
TGTACAAATACATATAATTGCACATATCATTCATCTGTTGTTTTCAGCAAGAAACTAGTGACATTATTCATCTACACGAGCCATAATGAAGCTCACGGTCAGGACAGACGAGGAACGAAAGAAAACCATTATAACTGGCAATTAAACCGGAATGCGCAATCAGACCAGCATCAGAACTTGATAGGAAATATTATCCGTTGATATCCACTTATGCGCAAGGTACACACAGTGACACACACTCTGCTTATAAGTTTATAAACACAGCCGGAGACACGGAGAAGAAAAAGTGGAAGGGGAGAAAAAAATATGATGAGAATAACTTTAATCTCAAAGAATAGAATACATAGAAATGATCAACATATCAAGAGTTGAAAATAAGAAGTGCAACGTCTTGACGGAGAAAAAGCTAATTTACTCAAGTTCATTCCTAGCAAATAAAAAAGAAATGCGAGATTATAGGTGCACGTTCGGCAAAGAGTGAGTTGGCATAAAACTTTCAGGACTCTGTTACAAGATGAGAATATATCCATACATTTTAGCTAGCAACGGGACAGTCTTTATGCCAACTATTTAGCATTATTGGAGTGTGGAATTCCAGGTCGTAGAGCGAGGAGGAAGGAAGGAATCTACAGAGAGTAGCTTGAATTGAAATTGTTCAAGAAAAGCGC
>NC_051404.1:9493531-9493982 GCF_015228065.2 Penaeus monodon | reverse complement strand
AGTCCGCACACACATGCACACTAAGCTTCTAGTCCTGAACCAGAAACCGTCTTATCATGCCTGTTGGTCCACACTCGGAATGCGCAGTCATACGAATCGCAAATTAATTAAACAACATTTAAATCCTCTGTTAAACGCTCTGAGGAGGAATGTACCAGCGGAGATACCAAATGAAGAGAGCGGTAATGATACCAAGGGCGTGTGGCAGTGGCGGTTGCGGTTTTTAGTACCGTTGGGAGAGGGTTTGGAGCTTGGTGTTTGCGGTTTTTCGACTTCTGGTAGCGGGTTTGGTGTGTAATATTAGCGGTTTTTCGACTTCTGGTAGCAGGTTTGGAGCGTAATATTAGCTGTTTTTCGCTTAAATGCTTGCTGATCTTGATAGAGGTTTTGTAGTTAATGATAATATATTTGTTTGTAGTATATGTGTTAAATTCCTGAGTTTAGTAATCAC
>NC_051404.1:9493001-9493355 GCF_015228065.2 Penaeus monodon | reverse complement strand
CATTTTCATAAAACCAAACGCAATATCACATAAGATATCCTACCCTTTGAAACGGTGGCGGCGAGGTCCTCCTTGGAAGAGCCTCGACCCGAGAGTAAAAGGATCCTGGAGGAGCAGCACCGAAGGACCTACTCCCGAACACACACACACACTCCTCGACCTGATACCTTATACCAATATCAATACTCTCTTTCAATACACACCTTTTCACTTTTTTTTACTTTTGCTTCTTTTCTCTCCGTTACTTAAAAGTCCCCTTTGTTCTCTTGACAACTGGCAAGGATGTGAGATTGGCCAGTGTGCAGGCCAGGGAGTCGGATTTTCGTTTCGTTTCGGTGGCCGAATCTTTCATTG
>NC_051404.1:9492156-9492661 GCF_015228065.2 Penaeus monodon | reverse complement strand
GGGGTAAATGCCAATGGACAAGAATACGATACTATCATGCATTCCTCCCTTACTTCTAGCGAGAGAGATCGCACAGTGGCTTTTGCTTTTAAACGTCCGGTCTTTTTTGCTCGTGCGGTGACTATATCGCGGGTCTTTTAGCAGGGGAATGCAAATGACATGCTGCTTGGTACTGATAACTTATCTTGATTTTATTGCTCATCTTGGGGTTGTGAGTTTATGAATTCAAGGCCGTAGATTCGTACTATGGGATTTTAATAACGTAATATAAAATTTTACAGCTTTTGCGTCGTATTGAAGCAATGTGAGAAAATGT
Source organism: Penaeus monodon (assembly GCF_015228065.2). Taxonomy (NCBI): domain Eukaryota; kingdom Metazoa; phylum Arthropoda; class Malacostraca; order Decapoda; family Penaeidae; genus Penaeus; species Penaeus monodon. The sequence goes on along the minus strand of NC_051404.1, from coordinate 9,492,345 downwards.
TCAATTTGGTTTCGTTCTTTTGTCTGTCTTCTTCTTCCTTGTAATGCAAGATCACGAGATCTTTCACCTTGATAACACACGCTGCTTTCTAATTCAACGTGGAAATAAAATGGCAGATTGACATTGACAATCTGAACGCAAGACACATAACCTGACTATTTGCATGTCCAGTACTTTGCTTTATTCAAA
>NC_051404.1:9491041-9491198 GCF_015228065.2 Penaeus monodon | reverse complement strand
AATATCCATAACCGTGGGATGAATTAAACAAGAGCTCCTTTTACCTTCACTTAAGAGTACAGAGATGCTTTATAATCTGCCAATTCACGCTATTCATTTGCAATTATCTGATCTACCTGCCGCCGCACGCTCAGGTAGAATGCGCGTGTGATGCGCA
>NC_051404.1:9489653-9490592 GCF_015228065.2 Penaeus monodon | reverse complement strand
AGAACTCCCAAAGAACAAGAAAATCGATCGCATCCCCCAATAAGAAAATGGAAAAGATCAAGCACCGTCTCTGTCAATAGAACCTTTTAAGTTCGACCTTCCACGAGAGATAAGTTCTTATGGCTCATGCACCTGACGCGATCGCCAAATGGCAATGGCAATCGACTCCGTTACCCACACCTAATGGAAGAATTTCGAAAAGGTAAGTTGCTTCCTTTTAGAGCAGTCGCCATTTGTTCCTTTGAGTCCACGAGAGACACAACACTTAAAACTGTTCCTTTGATATTAAGGGGGACTGATCAGCCTCTTGTCCTAGGTATATATACATGGAACTTACGTCATCCGGTGATACTGTTATTGATTGGGTTTACGATGTTCTTTTTGTTAGTGGCGTTGTTGTTTTGTAAGAATGTGAAAACAAGGGGAATGTTGGGTCGTTTATTTAGTAAAGTAGGATGAGTAAAGGGAATGACTGACGTGAGAGTTTATTTCAGCTTCAATACGGAAATATCTGAGAAGTCTTGACTATATAATTAAGGGATAGAAAGAAGGTCAAGTGAGTAAAAAGATACAGAAAAAAAACTAACACACCAGGTTCCAGACACGATATAATGAGGGACATCCTGCCATCCTGATTAACTAATTAGCTTCTGAAGATCGAACAATTAATCATAGGATGTTAGTATCATAACAACATGAACGCCATTCATTCTTATCAGTGTTATCATTCTATCCTTCACCAACAACTTTTATTTTTCTTTCCACTTAGTATCATATCTTCCCCTCTTTCCTTGCCTCTCCCAGACCACGCCCACCTTCTACCTTTCCCAAGGGATGTTACCCAAGAAAGGGAGAAGCTTTGCTCTCAGTGGGAAGGACAGGAGACCCATGCAATCCCAGAACACGTCAGTGCCTCTCTTACTCCATAGGAGAGGTATG
>NC_051404.1:9487800-9488923 GCF_015228065.2 Penaeus monodon | reverse complement strand
AGGTCGGCTATTACAACCCCGCCGCACTGAGCAGCAGGCCGTGAATAATAAAGGTAATGAAGCAGCCAGCGCAGCCACCGTCGGTACCTGTGTGGGGGTATATTGTGAAGGAAATTCCAGACTGGTCGACATACCTGCTGAGAATCACGTCAAGCTGACTGTGGGCGTCAGCCGGGGAGATGCGGGGATGCTGGGGAGGGCGGAGATGCTGAGAATGCTGTGGAGATGAAGTTGGTCTGTAGGGGTCGGTGCAAGAAGAGATGGGTTAGAGGAATTGGTGGGGAAATGCATATAGAAAAAGAAACGAGCATGGTAGAGGTACTTGAGAAAATGAAAGATAAAAGCAGATGCAGAATGATAATGATAATAATACGCAGCCGAAATAAAAGATGATACAGCAGAAAAAGTGATAAAAATGATGGAGCGTAAACAAATTTTAAAAATGGTTGAAGTAATAAATGACACAAAAACCTGAAATTAGCAGTTAATTACGACAGATAATACTGATGATAATAAACGTGATAAGTAGATGTAACGAGAAACAAAGAGGTAATAAAAATGATAAATATAGACGAATCAGACGTAAATAAATAGTTATGGAGTATGGAGTGGAGATTTCAAACGCCTTGTATTGACTCGAATAAATACTTCAGTTTTGATAAGCCAATTAGTGTGCAACTCTCATGTTGTGTAATTCTAAGATGAGAACAAAATACATATACATACGATTTTATTGATCCTAATGTATTATGTAGTTTTAATTACAGGGTGTTAAAATTACATTCCTTTCAAATTGCTAGTGTTATATAATTTTACATATACCGCATAGCGTCTACCTACCGAATTTATATCGAAATCAACGCTCAAAAGTGAGAAAAACAAGTCGAAATCAATCTTACTGATAACAAAATATATACGATAGATATTGTTTTCTGTAATTACGAAACAAACAAAATGTTCAAGCTCCAGGTTATATATCCAGGTGTTTCCGTAACTGATTATTAACAACGCATAAAACGAATCGATTTGATACGCTCTTAATTGACTGCGTTGGCTAAGAGGTCATTGGTGTTTTGAATATTTCCATTCGAATTAAAGCTTATTTCTCATGAGAGATTTGACT
>NC_051404.1:9487420-9487574 GCF_015228065.2 Penaeus monodon | reverse complement strand
CGATCGTAAAGTAATTAAGAACGAAGATTCAATCAGGTTCAATTTCCTTTTAATGATGCAAGCCACTCCTTCGCTTGTCTAATGACCATTAAACTGGCAACTGAATGCTTTGATCATCTTGATGCTTTCAGCTTCCATCCCCACCCTAGCCATC
>NC_051404.1:9486637-9487261 GCF_015228065.2 Penaeus monodon | reverse complement strand
TTTTGTGGTAATCCTTTCTTTCTCCTTTTCTCTATCAATCATACGTTTTGTTTGGTTTATGGATTTTTTTCTTCCTTTTATCATCACTAGTTTCCTTCTCTGATACTTATACATTTTATTCATTAATTAGTAAGTTCTCCATTTATCTCCTCTTACACCTGTCTCCTCTTTCCTTCCTATTTCATCTCGTCTCAAAAGATTCCTTGTTTTTCCTTCTTCTCCTCAGGACACACGTAAGATGCGCCGCGCCCTCACAGCATCTCAGCCCTCCTCCTTCTCTCCCTCTTTTTCTCTCTTAGTCTGACCTCCTTCCCTCCCTCCCCCTTCACCCTTCCCTCTCCCCACGGCCTTCCCCCATCCCTGCCCTCCCTTCTTCCGTCTCTTCCTACCATCCTCTCCCCTTCCTTCCCTCCCTCTTCTCCCTCTTCCTCCTCCCCTCCCTCCCCTTCCTCCCTTCCCGGCTCTCCTCCCTCTCCTCTCTCCTCCCCTCCTTCCCCCCCTTCCCCTCCTGTCCCCCCTCCCCCTCCTCTCCTCTCATTAGTCAATCTAGGATTCTCCCACGTGGGTTGACCCTCGGAGGCTGGGCAGAGCATCACTTGGCCTCCGCCCTCTCATCTCTCGCTC
>NC_051404.1:9484938-9485027 GCF_015228065.2 Penaeus monodon | reverse complement strand
TCAGATACAGCCAGTTAGACGGACTAACATAAACACGGAAAGGAAGGAAGGGACATATATATCTAAAGCAAACGATCGCCAAATAATGC
>NC_051404.1:9484742-9484879 GCF_015228065.2 Penaeus monodon | reverse complement strand
ATACTTATAAGGATATCGATGACAATCAAGAAGGAGAAGAGAACGGCTATGAAAAAGGTACAAAGAAAACGAATGAAGAAGAACGAGAGGCGAGAGAGCAATGCACACAGGTGGGGATAAAACAACAATGAAGAAAA
>NC_051404.1:9484292-9484461 GCF_015228065.2 Penaeus monodon | reverse complement strand
CATACCACCCCCACCCCCCCAATATCTCCTCTTCCACAAAAATTACTCAACTATTCCCTCTTTATTATCCCTACCTACCTCCTCCCTTATTCTCTCTGCTTATTGTTTTTTATTCCAATTCATTTTCCTTCTTTCTACTAGTTATTCATGTCTCCTCTATTTCTTTCCT
>NC_051404.1:9483252-9483332 GCF_015228065.2 Penaeus monodon | reverse complement strand
GATGGATCTGTAGACTCAAAGCCCTTGGATACACAGAGTTAATGGGACAGGCAGGTGTGTAGACAGCTTCGTCTTAGGCT
>NC_051404.1:9482856-9483172 GCF_015228065.2 Penaeus monodon | reverse complement strand
AAGTTGGTTTGGTTCGTCGTTAGACTGGAGAGTAAAGAGAGAGGGGGTTGATGAGTAGATAGTGGGATAAATAGATAAAGCATTGGTGGATAATTGGATAATTTGGTGAGTGGTTCGATGGATGAGTGAATAGATAGTTGGGTGAGTGAAGGGATAAGAGATAAATGGGTATATGGGGGGGGGGGGGGAGAACTGACGTAGGTAGATGAATGTATGAGTGGATAGGTGGATATGTCAATGGGGAGAGGGATAGTAGGGTGGATAGGCGAAAAGATTGATGGATAAGTTTAAGTGGTAGACTGGCATGTAAACGAGT
>NC_051404.1:9481863-9482054 GCF_015228065.2 Penaeus monodon | reverse complement strand
CAGTGGATTATTGTGACGCGATTCAAGGCTTTTCCGATGGTAATAACAGCGCTCTTGATTGACTATTTTACCATGAAATTTTTGATTGATAGATCGTCTTAGGGTTCGCGGAAGAGGCTTATGAAAATATAGCGAAAACAATTGAAACTTTTAGTCCAGAAGAGTACGTTTACTGTAAGAGAATTGTATCT
>NC_051404.1:9481751-9481837 GCF_015228065.2 Penaeus monodon | reverse complement strand
ATCTAGGAAGAAAATACTGTTGTTGAAGGACGAATGAAAGAGAAGTGAAAATAAATTATTAGAATATGTTGGTTTAGTACGTTAGC
>NC_051404.1:9480907-9481288 GCF_015228065.2 Penaeus monodon | reverse complement strand
TGGGTGGGTGTTGACAGGCTAATAGCTATAAATCAGACTGCTTCATCGTCCTTTTTTTTACGGATGACTCTATATATCAGGTGATATCATGGATATGCTATGATAACTGCCATGTTATACTCACTCTAATATGTCTAATATGGCCACGTTATACTCACTGGAATGTTTCTAATATGGCTGAAAGAGTTATATCCTTGAAGAAATTTATAATCAATCAAGAAGTAAACTATTATAAAATAATAAACTAAAGGTTAACGTTTCATAATACGTTGATAAAAATTTGGAAAGTGAGAATCAATAGCTATGGCAAAGGGCCAAGTGCATGTGTGTATAGGTGTAAGTGTGATCTTGTGATTTGCAAGCAACTGTGCATGGAAATTC
>NC_051404.1:9480558-9480726 GCF_015228065.2 Penaeus monodon | reverse complement strand
CCTTCGTTCGTCCATGCACTATGCTTGTGCAAGCGTGCGTGAGCCTTCACTGCGTATAAGCATGGAAGATGAGTTACCGAAAGCAGGTATACATGTATACCTTAAGGGGGGGGGGCGATTGGAGAAGTGGTGGGAATCTTGTCAAAGATCGAGAGGTCAGTCTTCATG
>NC_051404.1:9480183-9480499 GCF_015228065.2 Penaeus monodon | reverse complement strand
GTTTGATGATTGATGACTGAATTAACGCTATAGGCTTTGATGAAGGAGCACAATTAAAGTTTTTTTTTTCATGGGATCAGAATACACGATGTTGAATATTAACAAATCATGGCAGTCAAGCAATTATCGAACATTATCTTATCTGCAGATACTTCTTATAGATGGTAAAGCAATATATCAAATGAAGAAAAGACGACGCAGGTGTTTAATCATTATCACATGCAATTTTGCAACACTACCTTAATACTATTTTCTTCCCGTTTTCCTTTTTTTCTCCCTTTTTATGTTAATACTGAAAGAATATCATGCCTTCAAG
>NC_051404.1:9479918-9479997 GCF_015228065.2 Penaeus monodon | reverse complement strand
AAAAAATAATAAGAACAATATCCACGAACACATTCAACTAACAATTGTCACAAACCAACCAAAATCAATTGCATCATAC
>NC_051404.1:9479384-9479629 GCF_015228065.2 Penaeus monodon | reverse complement strand
AATATGACCTTTTTGCCCTCACGCACCACCGGTTGCTCCGTGCCCATAACTGTCGTCTGTGAAACAAATAAATGATAATTAAGCCCAGTAAATAAGGCAATCGGCACTAATTGCTGGGTATTTAATGTTATTGCTCATGTATACCAAATAATAAAGCCTCAGAGGCAACGATAATAGCGGAGAGATATGACAACAAAGAACGTGGGAGTATGATCACTTTTTGTTATCTTTGGGATGAATCATCG
>NC_051404.1:9479202-9479346 GCF_015228065.2 Penaeus monodon | reverse complement strand
AATGATATTGCTTCGTGATCTTCCGTGACCTTCTTTTGGAACCGGAGATTTTTTTCGGGTCAATCGAGTCGATACTGATATTATTAGATTTATTGTTATTGTAATGATACGTTAATGATGATAGAATTTACTGAGATATGAACG
>NC_051404.1:9478233-9478697 GCF_015228065.2 Penaeus monodon | reverse complement strand
CTGCATCCTCAGAAGAGAGCTGTTCAATTGATATTGCAAACTACAAGAGAATATAGCTACTAACATTACAGCATCACATTAATGGTTAAGCTTAATTGATAAAACAGCAGATTACTGAAAGAATATTCGTACCTGTAAAAGTTTATTTCAAGAGCTTGTTAGATTATGTTAGAGAATAAAATTATTATTTAATTTTGCTTTTGTCATTTTCTATAATCACTTTGTAATGATAAAGGGATATCAAATGCCTTAATTACCACAGTTTTATTTCAGCCTAGGACAGCATGCAAAAGTAACTACAACATTCCTTTAGAAATTGTGAGACAAGTGACCGACTGTTTACTTTTTGAAATAAGTAAAATCTCGGCTGCTTTTTGAAAAAACTTTTCGTGTAGGGCCCGGGGAAACCAAAATTAATCGCGGATAAAAAAAGACTTTTTTTTCCATTATCTTATTTTTCTTTC
>NC_051404.1:9477636-9478150 GCF_015228065.2 Penaeus monodon | reverse complement strand
CTTTTTTTATTTAGAAAATTCTGTATTTTTTAAATCTACCCTTTTCTCCCTCCCCTTTTTTCCTTTTTCCAAGACCCATACTAACTCTTCTCTTCTCTCTCTCCTCCATTGTCATCTTTTATCAAATTCTATCTATCTGTCTCTTCTCCCCAATTTTATCTCTATTATCTATCCCTTTTCTCCTCCCCATTCTTTTTCCCCTTTCTTTATTAGCCTCTTTATTCTATAATTTCCTATCTTACTTACACTTTAAGTCTTTTTCCGAAAGACTATTAAATATTTTTCAATGGTTTCTCGATTTGTTTAGCTTTCAATTAGGCATTTTTATCTCCCAAAAATCAAACATTCTTTACTCTGTGCAAATAACAACGTGAATTTAAACCCCATTAAAAGGCACGACTTCGCGGGCGTGTAAATAAGGGTTTTCAATTAACTATGTTTAAGGGGGTTTTAATTATGAAAATAAATTTCTCGTTTTTAATGAAATATACCTTCCTATTCATTTAGATAACAG
>NC_051404.1:9477402-9477608 GCF_015228065.2 Penaeus monodon | reverse complement strand
ACCTAGCTTTTTTAAAGAAAGCGTTTAAATATATTTTTGAAAGTATTTTGGGACAAAAGTAGAAAAAAAATTTTCCCTTTTTTAACGCGTATTAGATCCCCATTTTTGTTCTTTGAAACATTTTTCAAAACAACATCATTAATAAACCCAAAAATTTTTAATTTGCTATTTTATTGGCATTATTACAGGGTTTTGGGTTGTGCTAA
>NC_051404.1:9476597-9476764 GCF_015228065.2 Penaeus monodon | reverse complement strand
TTACTTTAAAAATATTTTTTTTTTAAAAAAAAACCATTAGAAAATATATATAAAACGAATATAATAAATATATAATTTTAAAAAAAAAGCCGGGCAGGTGTTTTGGTGTGTGTGGGTGGTTGTGTGTTGTTGTTTGGGTGTGTTTTGGTGTGTTGTTTGGGTGTAAA
>NC_051404.1:9476410-9476524 GCF_015228065.2 Penaeus monodon | reverse complement strand
TTTAAAACAATTAAAATAAATATACTTTAATATAATATAAAAATTGTAAGGATTATATTTTATATCTTTTATATATATATTTTATAATATAATATATTGCATAATATATTATAT
>NC_051404.1:9473419-9474477 GCF_015228065.2 Penaeus monodon | reverse complement strand
AGTAGAATGTAAGATGTAAAGGGAAAGGTAATTTTATTTAAATAATATATTTAAAGAAAATTTCCCTTTTTTACCTAATTTTCTATTTCAGTTCTGTGTAATGTAAATAGCTTGTTTATGTGCTCCTAAAGATTTACAAGAGATATTTGAAAAAACAACATTAGTTTGATTAATTATTTTCTAAAACTACAAAAAGGGTTACTGAATTTTCAAGAACTGGTAAGTAATTGCTACTGTTATAACAAAAAAGTGCAAAAATATCAGAATATTGTGGTTATTAATTTGAAAGTAATCATTCTTCGATTTTTTTTTCATTGCAAAATAGATTATATTAGACATGTAAACGACTTTTGGGTTTATATCTACTGTTGGGATGAAATCACTTTTTATAATTCTTTTTCTAATATTTGCCAAATGTCCCGTGCTTGTTAAAAAAAATCCAAAAAGTTCATTTGTGTTTTATTTTCTATTTATATTGTTATTTTTAGCAGTTAGGGAATTTTTTAAGAAAATATTATAATATTTTCTATTTTTTCTAATAATCTTATTCTTCCCTTTTTTTCGTTTACAATTATTCACTTATTCAATATTGTTTTTTATTATCATTTTATACGATTTTTTGGGCAAATTCCATTCTTACTTACGCTGTTTATGTAATTTAAATTTTTTGTGAACTTTTTTTTCCTTTTTTCAAAATTTTTCTCAAAGTGACATAAAAAATTTATAAAATTATAAAGATGAAAAAAACGACACGTGGGGAAAAGGGGTTTGACTGTTTTCCAATTATAAACCTTGAGTTATATTTATACAAGAATTAGTTATTCGCCCTTTAAAATTTCTTTGCCTTTTCCTTTTTAGGGTTTGCAAAAATATTTATACATTTGGCGATGGAATTATTTTTTATTGGGTTTTTTTTAAAAAATGGTGTTTCATCCGTATTTACCTTTTTGGAGCACGAAGGTAAAAAAAGATGGAACGATAGATTTAAAATTAAAACTAAAAAGGCATGTAGAGAGGAGGAAGAAGGAATCCCGATAACTTTGGGGTATGCTGCGGTC
>NC_051404.1:9473128-9473368 GCF_015228065.2 Penaeus monodon | reverse complement strand
AAGAATTTTAGGAAAGGGTTTAAAAAAATTATTAAAATAATTTTTTCTCAGGTTCTTGCTTTTTTTGCCCAAACCCTTACAGTTAATGTACCAATTTTTGTAGAAACTAAGTGTATAATAATCATTTGGGTTAAAAGGGATAAATTAATAATTTTTATGAAAAATACCCCCACGGTTTTTTGGGTATTTCTTTCGCAAGCAAATTTTTCATTTAAAAAAAGAAATTTTTGGATTCCCGGG
>NC_051404.1:9472917-9473089 GCF_015228065.2 Penaeus monodon | reverse complement strand
AGTCACATCATCACATTCCCAAAAAATGTAATATTTCAGTATCTTTCGGACTGTATGTAAAATGGACAAAGTATAAGTTCACTATCCTGATACCGAGGAATTTTAAAAACAACATTAATAATATTTTCAGTCATAATAAAAGCAGATGGAAAGTACTAAGAATGAAATCTGA
>NC_051404.1:9472220-9472443 GCF_015228065.2 Penaeus monodon | reverse complement strand
ATAAAAAAACAATGTGGAAAGAAAATATCTGAGACCCCCCCCCCCTTTTCCCCAATAAATAAAATAATAAAAACAGAAAAGGAAGAAAATGGAATGAAATGAAAAAAAAAAAAAGATGCTATAGATAAGTTAGTAGAGAGACATAAGAGAGACATGTGAAATATCGAGAATAAAGATTACGAAAAGATATATATAAAGAAAAGAGAAGATAGACAGTGCAACG
>NC_051404.1:9471854-9472177 GCF_015228065.2 Penaeus monodon | reverse complement strand
CAGTACCTAAAGAACAGAGTAAAATATTGATTACGGAAACCAACATACGTAAAAAATGGATAAGGAAAACATTACGATAAAAATATATATAAAAGGATAAAGAAGAAAAAAGAACAGAAAAAGATAAACATTACGAACCACATTATATAAAGAAAAGAGAAGAAAAACATTACGAAAAACATTATATGAACAATAAGAAAATAAACATTACGAAACACATTATATAAAGAATGGAGAAGAAAAAACATTACTAAAAACATTATATAAAAGAATAAGAAAAAGAATAGAAAAAAATTAAACATTACAATACACATTACATAAAG
>NC_051404.1:9471544-9471745 GCF_015228065.2 Penaeus monodon | reverse complement strand
GCAACTCCACAAGGACAATAAGCAATACCAGGACATAAAGAATGCACATTCATGATAGCTGTCACGCGGAACTTTGCTTTAAACATGCACTTCATCTCTTGCATGTCTCACCTTCGTGTTAATGAGGCAGGTAAAGGAGCCTCTCGCACCTGTGATTAAAAATCCTCACGTGTTATGAGACGCCGATTAGACAAAGGCGAT
>NC_051404.1:9471419-9471527 GCF_015228065.2 Penaeus monodon | reverse complement strand
TGGTCTTGGCTCGAAAACCCTTGATGTGCGAGACGGTCGGCCGCCAGGAGACAGCAGTACCAAACGTGACGGCCTTTTATAGCTATTTTCTACCTTCATGAGTTTATC
>NC_051404.1:9471026-9471322 GCF_015228065.2 Penaeus monodon | reverse complement strand
AGTGGGGATTGCGTGTGCTGTTGGTCGAAGCGATTCAAACATGGCAGAGTAATGATCCTGCCTTATTTGGGTGTACGACGCGCGATACTAAATATCTCTGAACAAGGCACATTTGTACGACTGTTTGCCTGTGCGTGAGGGAGAAGGGAAGGAAGGGAGGAAAGGAGGAAAGAGAGGAAGAAGGGAAGAGAGAAGAAAGGAAGGGAATGTCTGAGGAATTTCGGGAGCTGATTGCAGTTCCTCCAAGGTACGTACGACGCCCTTGGAGAAGTGCTATTCGTGAGGATAGATTGTGC
>NC_051404.1:9470619-9470737 GCF_015228065.2 Penaeus monodon | reverse complement strand
CCGGGAAAACCCCCAAAACCCTTAAAAAAGGGGGGGGGCCCCCCTTTTTTTCCCCCGGGAAAAAAAAAAAAACCCCCCCCCTTTTTTTTTGGGTTTTTAAAAAACCCCCCCCCCCCCC
>NC_051404.1:9470325-9470595 GCF_015228065.2 Penaeus monodon | reverse complement strand
CCAAAAAAATTTTTTTTTTTTTTGGGGGGGCCCCCCCCTTTTTTTGGCCCGGGGGTTTGGGGGGGGCCCCCCCCCCCCCCCTTTTAAAAAAGGGGGTTTTTTGGGCCCCCCCCTTTTTTTTCCCCCTTTTTTTTAAAACCCCGGGGGGGGAAAAAAAAAAAAGGGGGGGGGGGGGGTTTTTTGGGGGTTTTTTTTTTTTTCCCCCAATTTTGGGGGAAATTTTTCCCCCCCATTTTTTTTTTTGGGGGTTTTTTTTTTTTGGGGTTTCTT
>NC_051404.1:9469898-9470140 GCF_015228065.2 Penaeus monodon | reverse complement strand
GGGGGGGCCCTTGGGGGTTTAAAAATTTTAAAAAAAAAAAATTTTTTTTTTTTGGGGGGAAAAAAGGGGGGGGGGGGGAAAAAAAAAAAGGGGGGGAAAAAAAAGGGGGGGGGGGGTTTTTTTTGGGGGGGGGGAAAAAAAGGGGGGGGGAAAAATTTTTTTTTTTTTGGGGGGGCCCCCCCCAAAGGGGGGTTTTTTTTTTTTAAAAAAAAAATTTTTTTTTTGGGGGGGAAAAAGGGGGG
>NC_051404.1:9469508-9469841 GCF_015228065.2 Penaeus monodon | reverse complement strand
CCCCCCCCGGGGGGGGCCCAAAAAAAAAATTGGTTTTTTTTTAAAAAAACCCGGGGGGGGGGTTTGGAAAACCCCCTTTTTTTTTTTTTTTATGCGGTGTGTTGCGACGCCAGGATACTTAAACTATAAATATCTCTGACAAGGCACATTTGTACGACTGTTTGCCTGTGCGTGAGGGAGAAGGGAAGGAAGGGAGGAAAGGAGGAAAGAGAGGAAGAAGGGAAGAGAGAAGAAAGGAAGGGAATGTCTGAGGAATTTCGGGAGCTGATTGCAGTTCCTCCAAGGTACGTACGACGCCCTTGGAGAAGTGCTATTCGTGAGGATAGATTGTGC
>NC_051404.1:9467090-9469374 GCF_015228065.2 Penaeus monodon | reverse complement strand
CTTTACAATTTATGACAATAAGTAAGTGTGTGTGTTTGCACGTGCGAGTGCACGCAATGTGTTTATGTTCGGGCGTGTGCGCAAGAATACACTTGTGTGAGCATGTGCACGCGGCATAAAGAACTCTGGTATGCTACCTATTTTTGCATATGGTGATAAGATCTCGACTCGCCTAAAGCAAACATTTTCCGCCCATTGTGATGTTTACATGAATATTCTATCAGAAGGATTTCCGCAAATATCTTCCTTTGAAAACTAAAATTTCCCTTCTCTGCAGCGCTCAAGAAGAATATCTAAGTAGATGAATATATAATAAGGAAGGCGAAAGAATGCGTGTGCGTGTATGTTGTTCTCTCACTAGCGCTCTCGGGAATCCAAACACAGGAGAATGATGAAGCGTCAGACTACAAGGCAATTCGGCAATGTTAACAAGATCAGCTCATCAGTATTTAAGCGTAAGATCTAGGAATCTTTCTCTCTCTTTCTCTGTTTGTCTCTCCTTTTCTTCCTTTACCTTATTCTACAGTGGTGCCGTGTGGCTGAATGCATGATTAAAACTGCAAACATATAATGACATTGTAAACAAGTTTGCTAATCATTCCTGAACGCGCAATTTATCATCCTGGCGACCGCGTCCGAACTGGTGCAATTTTGGCATCGGAACACGTTCACGTCTTTGGACAACCGTCATGGTCATTGCACCAGGCGTGAGCGAGTCCTTTTATGGCCTTTTTCCCATTTTAGTGATCGGTAAAAAGAGTAAACACAGGAACGTGACCGGGAGACTAGTAGCGGCATTATCATGTTTGGAATATTCTGCTAAAGTGTCGTAACTAATGCGTTTGTCCGGAGGGGATGAAGAGAGTTCCTCAGCCTTTAAACCCGGATTGCGTCGAGTGTTTTCCCTAACGAGGACCGAGTATTTGGAAGCATTTACGGGGTATTTTCGCGTCTTTGTCATGCAAAACCGGGAGATTATCGCCAAAATCTCTATTGAAAAGATGTAAAGAATGGATGAGAGAAAGAAGAAAAGAACCCCAAACCACTTTCGAGTCTCTGTTCTGCAACCTTGATATAACGCGGCCGATGGTGAGTTACCAGCTCCGTGGAAAAGAAGGTTAGGTTTGACGTTTTCCACACAACCGGGAACAACAATACCACGAAAAAAGTAAATAAAAATAGATAAAAAATATATATACCATCCGTAAAATGAGTGATATACGTCACCTTGTCAGATTGTCAGCTTTCCTCTCCCTTTGAGCCGAGCGTCAACAGCATCTCCTTGAGATTGACAGAGGGCGGCGCTGGCATGTCGGATCAGATCGGCCATACAATTAATACAGGTAACATTGTCTGTCAGACACGGCCAGTAATGCTGACGGATTGAAGGGGGTGCACTGAGGGAGAGGGGCTGGGGAGGAGAGGGGGACGGTGGGAAGAAGTGGGGGACGGTGGGGAGGAGAGAGGGGAAGGAGGGAGGGAGATGAAGATGAAAGGGGGAGGAGAAGAGAGGTGAAGGAGGGAGGTGGAAGGAGGAGGAGGAGAGAGGGGAAGGAAGGATGGAGATGGAGATGGTCGTGGAAGGGGGAGGAGGAGGGACGAGTCGATGAGGAGAGCGAAACGAGAAAAGAAGAGAAAGAAGATGGAAGAAGAGAAAGGAAGGGAGAGGAGGAGTGAGAAAGTGGGAAGTATAGATGTAGGAAGGATAAGATAGAGATGGAGGAGGAAAAAAATAGAGAGAGAAAAAGGAAAGGGGAAAAGTAATAGACGAAGGAGGGGAAAATATAACAGAAGGATGGTGATAGGAAAAGAGAGGGGAGAGAACAGCATGGAATGTGGGAAGAAGAAGAGAGAGAAAGAAACATCGAAAAAGACTGAATACAATTAAGAGCAGAAAATCGGGATTATTTATATACAAACGATCACTTCAGAACGGCTGATAAATGATGCGTTAGTAGTGAATATAAAACAAGAATCGCACAAGAATAAATTCCGCTCCGATAAATATAGTGTGCCATCACTAAATCGACAGTGATGATAGATTTAGATCCACACTGTTAGTTAAAAGTTTGTCAGAGTTATTACAGTGAACGCCGGATTGACGAGAAGACATACAGTAGCCAGATAATAAAGGGTTTTAGGGAGATAATGAAAGAGAACGTGATGGAGTATGTGGTGGGGAGGAGGGGGGGGAGATAGGGTGGGGCAATGGGGTGGGAAGAGGAAGTTTTTTTATTTTGTTGGGAATGGGGGTCATGTGGAGGAGAATCCTTTTTTGTTTGTT
>NC_051404.1:9466820-9466917 GCF_015228065.2 Penaeus monodon | reverse complement strand
GTGGGAAGAATGGAGGGTGGAAAGTCAAACTTTTTTCCATGAAGGGGGGGGGGAATAGGAATAGAGGTGTGGAGAAAAGAGGCAAAGTAGAGACGAC
>NC_051404.1:9466044-9466748 GCF_015228065.2 Penaeus monodon | reverse complement strand
CAGGGGACAACCTGCAATAGGAAAATGTGGAAAGAAGGAAGGGAGCGGTTTCCTTTTAATGAAAGAGTGAAGTAAAAAGGGGTGGAGAAGAAAAGGGTAAAAGTAGATCTTTTAGGGAGAAGAAAATGAATGGTGGGAATGGGGAAGAGGTAGAAAGAGGTGAGGGAAAGGTAGAAAGTGAGGTGAAGGAGAGGTAAAGAGTGAGGTGAGGGAGAGGTAGAAGAAGGAGGTGAGGGAGGGATGGAAGGAGTAGTGAGGGAAAGGTGAAGAAGTAGGCGAAAGAGAGATAAAAAGAGGGGAGGGAGAGGTGGAAAAGGGAAGTGTGGGAGAGATTGAAGAGGTAAGTGAGTGAGGGATGGAATAACGAGATAACAGAGAAGTGGAGAAAGAATGTGAGAGAAGGATGAAGAAGTAGGCGAAAGAGAGATAAAAAGAGGTGAGGGGGAGAGTGAAAGAGGGAGGTGAGGGAGAAGTGAAAGAGGGAGGTGAGGGAGAAGTGAAAGAGGGAGAGACCCAGGTGGGCAAGGGGGGGGGGGCGAGATAAGGGCGTAATGCCCGACTGGCTCCTGGTGGGCGTGGGCAATAACGATGGATTATTAGTATTTTTGTTTTTGTTATGTTTATTTTTCTTCATAGAGCCTCTCTTTAATTCTCATCGCTTTGACATGCTGTCTCAAGCTATGACGATCTGTGATTTTTTTTAA
>NC_051404.1:9465507-9465854 GCF_015228065.2 Penaeus monodon | reverse complement strand
TTTTTTTCACTTATCTTTGGTGTTTATTTGTTTCATTTGTTTTGTCTTGTTCATATTTTCTATATATATTTTTCCCCTCTCTCTGTTGCGAGATCTGCTTATTCTATCCATGATAAGAATTCGATAAGAGCAGGCGATAAGAGATAAAATAAAATGTAATTTACTGGTAGATATGGAGTAATCGCAGAGATAATCTTTTCGGAATGTCAAGGCGCATAATTCGCATCGTTGCACAATGAACCAAATCGTGACGAATGACTTTTAATCAGAACGTTTGTCAGCCTCAAATTTAAAGTAAGTGCGTGCCTGTTATCCACTCTTATACTTTATTTTGATTGAGTGTGTGC
>NC_051404.1:9464416-9464774 GCF_015228065.2 Penaeus monodon | reverse complement strand
AAGAAAACAAAAACAAAATATTGATACCAAATCTAATTGAAAAAAGAAAGAAAGAGAAAATGTACTTTGTTGTTCCTGAATACACCTGCCAAGCAAACAGGTGACTGAAAACCACAAGGAACTCGACTGTTTACATCGGCAAAGCAACAATTAGCAGTCTCACGTGTTGACAGGTAACACACGCAGGTGGACAGGTGGCATATTTTGGTGATGGATTGCAGTCGCTCTGGATAAGTGTAGTCATTTTTGGAGAAATAGTTTGGGTTATTAGCGAGTCTTTTTAGCGTACATCACATGTGCGTAAAAAATGCTTACAGATTAACACACACACGGGCACGTGCAAAACATGTACGGGTTG
>NC_051404.1:9462544-9463166 GCF_015228065.2 Penaeus monodon | reverse complement strand
TTCCTCCTAATTTATTACTCTTGTCTCCCCTTAATCTCTCCTTCCCTTCTCTTCGACTCCATCTCCTCCTCTTCATTTCATTGCCTCCCTTCCCTCTTTCCTTTTTTCTCCTTCCCTCCCCATCTCCATTCTCCCTCTCTCATTTTCTCCCCTTCCCTCCCCATCTCCCTTCTCCCTCTCCCCTTCCCACCCCTTCTCACCCTTCCCCTCTCACCCCACGCACAGTTAACAAGACGTAATATGGCGTATAAAATATGGAAATTCCTAAGCGTCATCTTTCATAGCTGTGTTCACATCTCGAGCACAGTTTTATCACATGGGCTGGGCAAAGCAGGTGCGGAATGTAAACAATGAGGCGGGATGCGGGATCTTTTATTATAAGGTAAAAAGATTTTTCCTTTTTGGTTCTTCGGGGATTAAAACCCTTTGGAATTACTTGTAGAGTGTTTAGGCGTTATGATCTTTCGGATTTTAAAAAGGAGAGAGAAAAGAAGGCGGAGAAAGTTCGGGGCACCTATGCTCTCTGTGAAGGATGAACTCGTAACTAGCGTTAACTTAGGTCGTCTGTTTGCCTTTCTGGTTTTCGTGATTTTTTTCTCTCCCTCCTTCACACTCCTATCCC
>NC_051404.1:9460776-9461004 GCF_015228065.2 Penaeus monodon | reverse complement strand
CTCCCCCCGGCACAAAAGGCCCGGGAGAGGGGGCGCAGAGCCTTATATATACATATTAGAATAAAATTTTATCTATAAAAAATTTATTATTTTATCAAATATATTTTTAATGTATATTTATATTTTTTATCAAAATATTTAATATATTATATATATTATTATTAAAATATATTTTCTAAATATCATTTTTATTATTCATCTAATCTATATTTTAATATTATTATTAAA
>NC_051404.1:9458737-9459244 GCF_015228065.2 Penaeus monodon | reverse complement strand
AAAACCAAATACGTATATGTTCTATACCCCTTTATTGTAAGTGATTTTGTTTGTGTGTGGGGGGGGTTTTGAGAAAGGGGAGAATAAAGGAGATAGAGAGAGATAAGAGTGATGTGATGGATAGGTTGGGGGTTTTAAATGTTGTGTGTGTGGGGTTGTGTTTGTGTTTTTTCGTTTTATATTGGGGGTGGGTATTTTATTTTCTATTATTATATTAAAATATATTTTAATATTATATATATATAAAAATCTTCTAAAAACAAATTTTTCTTTTACTATATATTTTTTTATTCTTACTTTAATATTATTTTTAAAATTCTTTATATATACCTGTATATCTTTCTATTATTTTTCCCCCTTAAAATGTCTCAAATTTTTTAAAATATATCTATTATTTCCCTTTACCTTATATCTTTATATTTATAAATATATTATTTTTATAATTCTCTTTTTTGCGTGTATTTCTTTTTATATTATTTCTTCTTCCTTCCTATTCTTCTACCCTTC
>NC_051404.1:9457845-9457962 GCF_015228065.2 Penaeus monodon | reverse complement strand
TTTTTTCCTGATTTTTCTTTTCTTTTTTGTGTGGGAATTCCAGCAGCAAAAGGAATGATATTTTTAATTTTTCATAAAAGATAAACACTTTTTTAGGGGCCCGCATCCTCAGCATCC
>NC_051404.1:9457566-9457749 GCF_015228065.2 Penaeus monodon | reverse complement strand
TCAGATCCCTCAGTTCTTTTGCCAAGTTTGAGTAAAAAGCAAGTTGTTATTTTTCTTTCTACTGTCCTTCGACTTATTCTGCTCCTCTCCTTCTCCTTTTTCATTCGTTATATCTTGACCCTTTTCCTCTCCACTTCTTCCCACTCTCTTATCCAAGTCCAAGGTCAGCGCCGTCTTCATATG
>NC_051404.1:9456304-9456719 GCF_015228065.2 Penaeus monodon | reverse complement strand
CCCTTTTCCCCTTTTTTTCCTCCCTCCTTTCCCAATTTTCTCCTTTCCTTTCCTTCCTCTCTAAAACCTTTCCCCTTCTCCCCTCTTCCACCTTTTTAAAACCTTTCTTTTCTTTCCCTTTCTCCCTTCTTTTCCTCCGTATTCTTTCCTTTTTCCCCCTTCCCCTTCCAAAAAAACTTTTTTTTTTCCCCCCCGCTCCCCCCTTTTCCCCCCAACCCCCTTTTTTTTTTCCCCTTGTTTTTCTTTTGTTTTCAAACTCCCTTCCTTTCCCCTTCCTCTCTCTTCTAAACCCCCCTTTACGCGAGAATCATAAACACAGCTAAATCACCACCACCCAACAAAACCAACCACACACCAAAACAAAAAACCCCAAAAACACCCAAACACACACACACAAACCCACACACACACAAAC
>NC_051404.1:9455832-9455994 GCF_015228065.2 Penaeus monodon | reverse complement strand
TCTCTCTCTCTCACTCACCCAACCACAAACTCACACCGAGATATACAAAGAGACTCACTCGCATAAACTCACACTGAATATGAATGCAATGGTGAAACAACTTTACCAACCTGCAAATACAATTATTTTACTAACATGACCAGTCAACATAAACAGATAAAC
>NC_051404.1:9454245-9454412 GCF_015228065.2 Penaeus monodon | reverse complement strand
CAAATTTCTTTTTTTTATGCATTCGTTCTTGCTACTTTCCTTCAGCGTGGCTACCTCCCTTCTAATTGTCCTGCCTGTTACCTTATCTGGACTTAGGTTCGTAGTCCAGTCGTCAGCTGACACCCAAACGCGGTATATTTACCAAAGCGTAAATCCGTGGATTCTTC
>NC_051404.1:9452391-9453594 GCF_015228065.2 Penaeus monodon | reverse complement strand
TATATCAAATTGTATCTCTCTTGTTTCTTTTCTTGTTGCCCTTCATTTTCCTTTCGCCACAATCCCCATCTCCCTTTTCTCTATTTATCTTTTCCCTTTTCCACTCTTTCCCATTCCCATTCTCCCTTCTTCCCCTCCTTTGCCCCTTCTCCCCCCTAACCCCTTTCCCCCTCCTTCCATTCCTCTTCTCCTTTCCCTATTCTCTCCCTACTTTATCACCTGGTTTGCCCTTCCCCCTCTCTTTCCCATCTTTTTTTTTCTCTCCTCTTCGCCTACTCTCCTCTCCCCATCCCCTCCTCCCCTTCCCCTTCCACCCTTCCCTTCCCCATCTACATTGCTTTACACATCCCTTCTCCCATCCTGAAATCTCCATCCTCCTTTGTATCCCCATCTTTCCTTTTCCCCATACCCCTTTTCCTTTCCCACACCCTCTTCCTTTCTCACACCCTTTTTTCCTTCCTCACACCCTTTTTCCTCTTCCACATCCTTTCCCTTCCCCCACACATTTCCCCTCCCCCACACACTTTTTCTTCCCCCGCATCCTTTCCCCTCCCCCACACCCATCCCTCCCCCACACCCTTCCCCTCCCCAACACCCTTTCCCCTCCCCCACACCTTTTCCCCTCCCCCACACCCTTTAACCTTCCCCACACCCCTTTCCCCTTCCCCCCACACCTTTTCCCCTCCCCCACACACCTTTTCCCCTCCCCACACCTTTTTCCCCTTCCCCCACCACCTTTTCCCACCTCCCCCACACATTTTCCCCTCCCCACACCTTTTCCCCTTCCCCACACCTTTTCCCCTCCCCCACCCTTTTCCCCTCCCCCCACACCTTTCCCCTGCCCACACCCTTTCCCCTTCCCCAAAACCTTTTTCCCCCCCCACACTTTTCCCCTCCCCCGCACCCTTTCCCCTGCCCCACACCCTTTCCCCTCCCCCACACTTTTTCCCCTCCCCCACACTTTTTCCCCTCCCCCGCACCCTTTCCCCTCCCCCACACGTTTTCCCCTCCCCCACACCCTTTCCCCTCCCCCACACCCTTTCCCCTCCCCCAAAATCTGCGAGTCTGTGAGATCGGACACTTCATCGCCAATATCCCTTGACGTATCG
Source organism: Penaeus monodon (assembly GCF_015228065.2). Taxonomy (NCBI): domain Eukaryota; kingdom Metazoa; phylum Arthropoda; class Malacostraca; order Decapoda; family Penaeidae; genus Penaeus; species Penaeus monodon. The sequence continues at coordinate 9,452,485 of NC_051404.1, read as the reverse complement.
GCCAGCTCAAGGATTTCCACGAGCATGCACACACCTGGTCCCCCGCTCGCAGGGCACCACACCAAAGCGAGTCTTATAAGGAACGTGTACCCAC
>NC_051404.1:9452167-9452347 GCF_015228065.2 Penaeus monodon | reverse complement strand
GGGGGGGGGAGAGGGAGAGGGAGTTTTTTTTATGTGTCTGCTTCTGTCTTGTGTCTCTTTCTTTCTTTCTTTCTTTCTCTTGGTTGAACTTTTTTTTTTCTCTCTCTCTTTTTCTTTCTTCGTTGAATCTGGTTCTATATATATTATTGTCTGTTTATGCTTTGCGGCTGTATCTTCCTT
>NC_051404.1:9451348-9452085 GCF_015228065.2 Penaeus monodon | reverse complement strand
CACCTATCTATCTCATTTCTTCGCAACTCTCTTTGATTCTGTCTCTCTACCTATTTATTTATATTTAGTCTATCCCCTTATCTATCTACCTATTCAACTATTTACCTCCAAATCCATCTCATTAGATATTTATCTGTAACTATATCTATCCACATCTCTTTCAGTCTACTCAAACATCAATCTTCAATTCTATCCCTCTCTTTATTCTATAACTATACAGCTATATCCATATCTCTCTCACTTTACTCAAAACATCAAACCTCATTTCTATCCTTCTGTCTTTTTCTCATTCTTCCAATCACCACTTACTCCCCCGCCCTGTTCGTCAATAGTCTACCTATCTTTTAACACGCCTATACCACATCTCATCACCTTGTCTCCCCGTCCTTGCACCGTGGAACAACTCAGAATGTCAACACCAGCTAAAACAAAAGAACAAATAAGGTTTCATTGTTATTTTCTTAAGCAGCATTCAACAATACCCACTCTGTATTAGCTTATTACATTAGCAGTTCGTATCGTCTTGAAGTTGTGAAGTTGTCCGTGCGCCATTTTGTTCCCCGGGTTTGAAGAGGTTCAGGTAAGGGTTGACCGTCACCTCTGACTCTTTGGGGCTATCTGGGGTTGCTTTTCCTCTATTTTCTTGTTCTTGTAAGCGTGGAACTATTTTGACGTGTTTCTGATTTTTTTTTTTTTTGAGGGGGGGGGATGAGAGGGTTAATTCTTTTGTATGATTG
>NC_051404.1:9450809-9451094 GCF_015228065.2 Penaeus monodon | reverse complement strand
GAAAAAAAAGAATCCAAATCCACAAGGACCATAATGCACATTATCTACGGACCATGCAAGCGAAACAGTCTTGATCATAACAATCAATAGACCGCAAATAAACTTAACCACTTGCTTTTTTTTTCATTCCCTAATCCCCTAATCCTCGGGCTCAGAATACATAGCATTTCACAATCCATTTCCTCCAACTTCACCTTTTACAAAGAACGCTTTATCCTCGTTCGATTATCCACTTTTTTTTTAGATCTTTTCTTTTCGTTATCCCTCTCTTTGTCTCTCTTTGTC
>NC_051404.1:9450080-9450343 GCF_015228065.2 Penaeus monodon | reverse complement strand
ACGAGCAGCGCCGCCAACAACAATAATGAACACCCCTCCAAACGGCGAAAAGACAAGATTGATAATCGTAATAGTCACAGTTCGTCATTTAATCAGCAAGGGCGTTCCCCTTCTATCGAGAGATTGATGCGAGACACATAAGCTTTATCCCGATTGAAGCCTTGGATCCTCGTTTTTTTTATTATTATTATCTTTTCTTATAAAACCCGACCTTGCAAAGAAATGAGTAATTTTTCATCTTTCGGAGAGTGTGATCGAAGGAG
>NC_051404.1:9448279-9448540 GCF_015228065.2 Penaeus monodon | reverse complement strand
GTACAGTCTAGTTGTAAAAATGGTTACGGAAGCCAAAGTCACCGCCGAAGGAATCATATCGGACAAGGCGAAGGTGCGAATTAGTCCCATTGTTGCGAACGTCGAAGGTCATGGAGTGTTATACCTGTTCGTTTTCTTGCGCTGAATGCCATGACGATTTTATCCTCTTGCAAATCTCACTGCATTCCATGCCTCAAAAGACGCATTATGATTTATATTCAGTATGGCATTGGTCTTTCATTATTCTTTAGCTTTTTTCAA
>NC_051404.1:9447403-9447650 GCF_015228065.2 Penaeus monodon | reverse complement strand
CAAAAATGATAATAAAATTTGAACACCACATCACCAAAATCGATTGACGCTACACTCGATGACAAAATCAGTATCAAAATTTCGTATAAAATCGAAAATGGCCAGAATATCAAGCAAGAAACTCGTTTTTCCTCGCTGTTGTTGCACCCAGAAGCCTTGTCTTAATTGCCAAATTTGATCGTCTATCAACAATTTGATTTATAAGCTGAATGAAAGCTCGTCTGATCATAAAGAAAAAATTAATCTC
>NC_051404.1:9445324-9445846 GCF_015228065.2 Penaeus monodon | reverse complement strand
AACTTCAGGTAGACACCTTAAAGAAATGAAGTACTTTTCAGGCGTGCAATAATCCAGATTAGCATTAACCCAAGTTGGCTTTAAAAGGGAATAATGAGGCATAAAACACAGTGTTCTCTGAAGCGAGAGGTTTGCGTATCCCATTAGCTCTTTATAGCGTCTACTTTTATGTTAACAGCACTATTATGCAACCTATCATAACACCATTATCATACAATTTGTTGCACTTGATAGAAAAAAAAACAATATGTTTCAACGTATGAAAATGTTTATAAAAAGCCTCAAGTGCTGAACCCTTAGTCTACAGTGCTAAACCTTAATACAACGTCTTGATAAACATCGATCAACACATGCTGTGGATAATGATATGCTCGACCAGCCTTTCATCCTAAGAGAAACTAATGATAACTCTCGAGATATGTTAATAATAAGGATAATAAAACAGCGCTGAAGCACATCATAAGATTGGGAGAAGCAGCTGTGGGATGAGGTGAGAAATTTTTAAGGATATATTTCCATTTT
>NC_051404.1:9444412-9444982 GCF_015228065.2 Penaeus monodon | reverse complement strand
TGCACACCCATGATTAACGAAGCAACCCTGTGTCCATCACACTAAATTGCATCGATTCTCACCCTCTATCATAATGTAAAAAAACCACCAATCCACGTGTACAAGGATAGTCTACCTAATTCCCTATTTCTTCGCCATTAAGCCTTCAGCTGCTGAAGAAAGGGTGTAACACTTCGTAACTCTTGCATTGACTACCGTAAACACCGGCATCATCTGAGGTGTGAAGTTATTAAGTGCAATTATGATAAAAAAGTAATTCTGTCTTGTGTTGATGCGTGAGGTACTTCTGGGGTTCCTTAATGATTGTGATTTACATTCCTATCTGATTTTTTTTTTTCCTTTTTCTTCATTATTCTCAATAAAAAAAAAGAAGCCGACAAAGACTTTTTTTTCATATCTGCTTTTCTTTCCTTTTTCCGGCGGACGTATCAAGACGCATGTATATAATCTTTGTGTATATAAGCAATTATGATTATAGACACTCTCGTAGTAGATAAATATATAGAAGAGTTTAAATAGGTGCTTATTTTGCTGATACTGAACAAACAAGTATATTGATTCTGCAAATGG
>NC_051404.1:9442857-9443089 GCF_015228065.2 Penaeus monodon | reverse complement strand
CCTCGTTATTGGCAAGTAATACATCAGTACAAGTTTTCATAAGCGGAAATAGCTGTGAGAATCAGACACAAGTAATGATCTTCCACATCTACTCCACCCAAACTTTTGACTCCCCCCCCCCAATACAAAAAAGGATTTTCGAGGTTAAGCAATAAAATAGAAAGGGTTGAAGAAAATATAAAAATTTAAAAATAAGTTTGTTTTTTTTATGCAAAAAATAAAGACATAAGGA
>NC_051404.1:9442039-9442357 GCF_015228065.2 Penaeus monodon | reverse complement strand
CGGATCCTACTCCCCCCCCCCCAAAGCAACACAAACCCAGGACAGGTAACGACCCAAAACAAACCGGATGTTAGATTGTTAGACAGCCCTTTGTCCACTGTGACCTTAGCTTGTTCCTTGCCAGACAAATCACACTGCCTGGCTTCACTAAAATCCTCCGGGTAAGCAAGTATTTAGTCACCGGTCTGGTGATAAAGTCGAATTTCTTATTGGAGCGCGAGTCGAAAAGCCACCTATTGAGGCTTGCACGTAGCACGGTCTTGTCCCGAACGACACACAACTAAGCCGCATTAGTGCCGTCAAGGGATTTTCTGAGCC
>NC_051404.1:9441590-9441979 GCF_015228065.2 Penaeus monodon | reverse complement strand
AATGGTGAGGCTAAAAGTTGACACGGCCTAAGGATGATCCGAGACTAGTCAGACGAGAGAGACATCCTGTTCTTGCAAAATATACTGATTGAGCTTTAAAACTCGACCGCCATAATACATTCTGTTGACATATTCTTTCGTGTTGATAAACTGGAAAATGTATGCTCATGATACATTAGATAATAAACATATTTCTAGATATATTTTACTTTCCTTTTTTTCTTAGTAACTGTAACTGTAAATCTGTTTCGTTTCATTGGTTGTTATTCATATCACAAACGAAAAGATGTAAGATTTATCTGTCATCCTAATCGGAGTGGTTTTATGCCTATGGTGACTCAGCATTTAATCATGTATTAGCTCCTATCGGAAAGAGTGAGTGAGTGAGT
>NC_051404.1:9440858-9440962 GCF_015228065.2 Penaeus monodon | reverse complement strand
TTAACACAAAACACGAAGATAAAGAACAAGATGAGAAGACGAGAAGTAGACAGAGAGAGATAGAGAGACGACCAGCATATTACGAGAGATAAGGAAGATATAAC
>NC_051404.1:9440677-9440807 GCF_015228065.2 Penaeus monodon | reverse complement strand
CTGGCCGACTGATCGACCGACACATAAGCAGAAACAGCGAAGTTTTAACACATAAACACGCACATAGATACACAAATGAACAGACAAATAGACCAAGAAATCGAATACACCAGCATTTCCATTTTTTCAC
>NC_051404.1:9440142-9440594 GCF_015228065.2 Penaeus monodon | reverse complement strand
TCTTTTTCCCCGCAAGTGAACCGGCGCGACGAAAAGTGATCCTTTCCCCCCTCGCCATGACTCGCCGCTTACTGTGATTATCGTGGGTAAAAGTTCAACTCCTTTTGTCGCCTGTTGCTCATTTGACATCCATTGTAGACATCAAAACCACACCCTTGGCTCGGGGGCACTTGCGTCTGACCCCTTGGCTTCATGGTACACAGAGCCTCCTTCTCCTCTTCTGTCTGTCGCTTTTTATCTTTATCTTTTTCTTATTCTTTCTTTCTTTCGAGTTCTTCTTTTTTATGGTCCTTTTACGTTTTCCTGTTTGTATTGTTGTTGTTTTTCTGTTTGGTTGCCTGTTTTTTTTTTCTTCGTTTCTTTTTTCTCCTCTGTTTGTTTCACTTTTTTTTCTCATCGCTCTCTTTCCTTCCCTCTTGTTCTATCTAATTTCTGTAACCATGTTAGTCTTT
>NC_051404.1:9439478-9440090 GCF_015228065.2 Penaeus monodon | reverse complement strand
GAACATATACACATATATAAGCACAAACTCATGTCATCACTTCCTCCCCCTTCTCTTTCTCTTCACTTCACCACTTCAGTGTAAAGAAGTGAAACGGAGTGATCACGTCATAACTCCTTCACCTCAGCTCCCTTCCTCTCTCGACCCCTTCACTCTTACCACTTATTTCTCTCTCCCTTCACGCTTTCAATTGCCTTCCCTCCATCCCTTCCTTGTTGATTTTTCCACTTCTCTGTCTTCCACTTACCTTCCCTGTCTCTACCTTCCACTTACAAATAACCTCCACCTTTTTTATAACCACAACCCCTCCGCTTCTCTACCTCCACCTTCTCCTCCTCTCCTCCCTCCACCTCACCATATCTAACCCTCCACCCACTCCACCTCTATCCCTCCACCCCTCCACCCTTCCTCTCCCTCCTAATTCGTACTCCACCCACTACATCTCGTCTTGGTTAAGAACATGTTATGATTATTGAAATACTCACCTACACCTTCCCTCTACATACCCAAAGAAGGAACGAATTTGAATATAGTTAACCATAACGTAACTTTGCCGGAGGGATACAAGGTTACTGTAAGTGAGAGGTACAGGGCGGAAGGGTTGTCGGGGAA
>NC_051404.1:9438697-9439100 GCF_015228065.2 Penaeus monodon | reverse complement strand
TAATGATACCATAGTTCTTTAGTATAACTCCTATTATTTCTACAACTTCCGTAATCACTATTGGCAATATTAATTACAATAATGACAATTAACAACAATGATGCTAGAATTATTGGGACTCCAAATGAAATAAAAACTGATGAAATGAGAGTAAGAGTAGGCACAATAATTAAGAAGAAAGGAGAAGGAATGAGAGGAGAATATTGGTGAAGGTAAAATGCGTGATAACTGAAGACACAATGAGGAATTAGTAAAGAAATTACAAGGGGATGAATTGTGAAAAAGAAAAAATAAGGAATGGTTAGGAAAGTGAAGGAAACCTGGATAAAGAGTCGAGGAAAATAAGTAAATAAATGAAAAGCGAAAGATTGAAAAGGAAAAGGAGGATCTTTTCGAAAAGAGG
>NC_051404.1:9437856-9438605 GCF_015228065.2 Penaeus monodon | reverse complement strand
GGGGGATTATAGCCTCCGTGCCGTGTTGATGACGCCTTGTTGCGAAATGTCAAAGATTTCAAAGGAAGAGGAGAGGGTGTCATGCTATCTATGTCCTTATACTTAACACTGGGAATTCGTGGGATAAGTGGATAGGTTTGAAAAGGGTAAAGAACGAGACAAAGATGGATAAAAGAGGGAGGAGAAGGATGTGAAAAGAAGAGAAAGGAGGGTAGAAAAGACAGTGAATAGGGATAAAAGATGTGGAAGAAATGAAATATGGAATGAAGGTCTAAGAGAAAGGATAAAGATGGTTTTCACAAAAATGATAGAAAATGGAAATGAAGGGAGAGAAAAGAAATACAAAAAGGCAAAAAAAAAATTAGCAATAAGGAATGTTTTTCAAAGAGGAGGAAAAAAAATATAAGAAGCAGAAATTTAAAAAAAAGTGAAGAAAGAAAGGTCTATAAGTCAACATAAGTGAATACGCTATTATGATCAATAAGCTGTCTCTTTTATTACTTATAATCTGTGTACTTCGTATATATATATATTTCAATTGCAATAGTTGTTATTGTTAGCGTCCCGTAGATTAGAATGAATGTTTGTATTTTACTATTATCAGTATCAACAACACTTTGATAGCATTATTATTTTATACTATTGTCTGCATTATCAATGTTGTTGATAAGATTAGCCTTTGCCTTTTAATTTCAGTCACCTTTTGATACCATTTTGTTTGTCTGGTCTATTCTGCTACCACATCTGTT
>NC_051404.1:9436955-9437326 GCF_015228065.2 Penaeus monodon | reverse complement strand
TTTACTTCTCTCGACATCTCTTCGCAATATAAAGCGCCGTGAATAACACCATTTCAAAAGCTATAAATTCTATCTTTGGAAATGATCAACCGATTCCTTTAGGGAGGATTAAATCTTTTATCGATCTACCAGACAAGAATCCCCTCTCGTGCGTGTGATATGTTGACAATATTTGCACTGCAATTTTCCGACATTATGTGGGTTGTTGCACGTGTGCCGCCAGGGAGAGGAAATGGTTTTAGTATTTCGGATTTTTTTTCTGTATTTTTAGTTTAAATATTGGTATTATTTTTTTCTTATTATTCCTTTCATCACAATTATCATCGTTACCTTTTATTGTTGGAATAGTTTTCTTTGTCATTACCACTTTT
>NC_051404.1:9436169-9436495 GCF_015228065.2 Penaeus monodon | reverse complement strand
CAGTCCACCTTCACACAAAAAATGGAAAAGATATGCATGGCAACCCCTCCACAAAAGATATAAAACCGAAGGTACTCCACCTTGACACGAATACATTAATTAGAAGATTAAGCAACCGCAGAAATAACACACACACTGATTTTATCAAGAAAGAAATGACGTACAAATATTGAACAGTTGGCATCCCGCCCACCCACTGACGGGAAGTGACACCCTTTTCCACCCACGCCCGACACTCGCGCATATATACATTTTAATTCCTGGTCTTCTCTGTCGGTGTTTCAGTTATTTGTATCGTTGGTCAAACATTTGATTGTTTCGTTTTG
>NC_051404.1:9434686-9435082 GCF_015228065.2 Penaeus monodon | reverse complement strand
ATGCATATAACCGAGAAAATTTCCCAGACCACAACTATCTCGATTTCCCTCCGAGAAGCAATCACATTAATTCCAGTCTCTTGTATCAGACATGATATCATCTGATCTGAACAGCCTATAAAAATACCAAACACACATACCATCGACATAAGTTCCTTGAAGACGGTTTAAATCATCCTACATGTACTACACGTGTCAAGTAGCCTCATCTACTGTACACACACCATTACCCTTTGTTCTACAGTGGTGCTACTAACGCAAAAGGTACACGTGAAATCGAGCCATATTGTCTACCCGAATTCCACCCAAATTCCGTCTGCTCAGTCACCATAAACACATTCCAATGGTCTGCTTATGAGACGCAGAAGTTGCTTAGGATTTCGAAGTAAAGGTTTT
>NC_051404.1:9431404-9432718 GCF_015228065.2 Penaeus monodon | reverse complement strand
ACTTTACTCATCTCTCTTCCTATTATTCATAAACGCATCTTTTCCCACGACAGAGAATTCCGGGGTCGGTCTTCCTCCCCCCCCCCCCCCGAGACTCAGACACTTTAACCTGTCTCTTTCCTCTCCCACGTTCTCCTTACGCCCATGACCGCCCACGCCCTCCCCTTTGGGCTCCTCCTTTCATTTTCTCGAATTTGAATACAGATATACGGTGTGTATTAATCCATATACACAAAAAGTGTAATGCATATACAGATTAACAGTCTTATATACGCATATACCCAAGTAAACTCGAGGATTTATATCTACTTTTGTATTGCATGGACGAAAAAATCAAGAAAGAAAATAAGAAGAAACGGGAAATATCTAGAGAACATTCATCACTATTTTCTGGGGAAAATTTGTGAGAAAATCATGAAAAATCGAAAATAAAAGTAACGAGTATTTTTCGTCGGAATTTAACCCCCACATTATAAGGATATCTCGGTGACCTGTGACTTTACCTTGTTTAACGTTTGACCTTCTTTCTGCGTAATTTTTTTGTGTACTATATATCTCCTTTGGCAATGATTAAATGTACGATTAAACTTGACGATTTTAAGAATTTTTTCTTCTTTTTAGCTGTGGTCAAATGTTTAATAATCGTAGATGTTATCCTGTCTATATTCTATACTAGATTCGAAACTCATACACACATTTGCCATCTGTATCGTTTTATATGAAACACATCCTTTCCATATTATCATTGAAAGAACGATAGCATTACAGAAAATTCAATTAAAACCTAATATATATTGCATTTAGTTCATTACAGTTTTTTTAACGTTTGTAGTCATAGTATAATACTTATACTGACCTGCATCTCAAGTAACAACAACAGAGCGTCGCGCGTTGGCTTAGAAAACACTTTTATGAGCAAAACCGACGCTGTCGTATGCAGATAAAGAAGAATCCCCGATCTAATTATTGGAATACCTTCACTTATTTACATATCGCCAAAATATTCATACAGCGCAACAATTAGCACACACGCAACCCGGCAAGAACTCTGATCATTGTCCGGTTTAATTCGTAGCCATTTTGATTTATACGCCCGGGTTTTTCGACTAGTCTTGTCTCGTCTTGTCCAACCCCCGCGAGCGTCTCCGGTGAGAGTAAGAAGTTATGAGTAAGCAGAAAAAATAGCTAAGTTTACCCTCTCCTGGAGGAACGAGCTCATGAACCTATGTTAGAGGTGACCCGCTGATGAGAAGCAGGTGGGAGAGGAGACAGGGTGAAAGAGAAATAAAGAGAAACAGGGATAAGTAGAACGAC
>NC_051404.1:9431217-9431296 GCF_015228065.2 Penaeus monodon | reverse complement strand
AATAAAGGTGATAGACAACTTGACGTACAGATCGAGAAATAGGCAAACACACACACACACAAACGAGTAATTGGGAAGT
>NC_051404.1:9430510-9430987 GCF_015228065.2 Penaeus monodon | reverse complement strand
AATAAAGGTGATAGACAACTTTGACGCACAGATGGACAAATAGGCAAACACACACACACACAAAAACGAGTAATTGCTGCAAGTTCGAGAGAGTATGAGAACGCAGAATATGAGGCGCCCATGAAGACTTCTCTTGAATATTATTGTTCATTTATTGTTCTTTTACAACTTGTCTCTTTCTTTCGTTCGACGCCTATTTTTTTTTTTAACAGTGATTCTGCCGGAGATCTAGATGACATTCTTATTCTAACGTTATGGTCGGCTTTATGGTGTTAACGAGTTAATTTATCACCTTTTCGGGGTTAACGTGTGTGTGTGTATGTTTTTTTCCTGTGTACAGTGACATTAATCAGTAAAATTCAATCATGTTCGTATTCTTATATGGAATAATTGTTCAGTTAATTGATACTGACAATTTCATATTTCGTTACACCAATGACCCGATTTATGTTACATAATTCTCAATTTTTTTTTCTT
>NC_051404.1:9430312-9430469 GCF_015228065.2 Penaeus monodon | reverse complement strand
TCCTTTCGTACCAAACATATTCAATTGACCCCAAAAACACCCTCGTTAGACCGAGTTACCTTCATTAAGAGAAACATCAGGAAACTTGAGAATGAACAAACCCACAAGACGAGTCGTTCCAGAAGCCGTTTTCTATGAAGACAAACAAAGCCTCTTG
>NC_051404.1:9430023-9430271 GCF_015228065.2 Penaeus monodon | reverse complement strand
TATGTCTTCTTCTTAACATACAGTAATTCACACTCACACTCTCTCCTTTAGGATGTCGACACAGTTGTTGAGAGATCCTATCGTGCATTTTGTCCATATTTCGACTTTCATAGTTGCTAAATTGAGGTTTGGGGAAACTGTTCTAGAAAGGTAGTAAAACCATTACTCCAAAATTGTTTTTCTTTTTTTTCCGAATTTCTTTCTCCGTTTCTTGTTCACACTTTTAAATATAGGTATTGCTCTAGATT
>NC_051404.1:9429238-9429478 GCF_015228065.2 Penaeus monodon | reverse complement strand
TGAATCGAATTAAAAAAAGTTATTAATACCATCTGTCTAATTTCCATAATTTATATTGCTCATAATCTATTTCTAACTTGGGATTTATCATTAACTGTTCATTTGATTATCAATATGATTGCAATAACACTGCACAATATTGCATCCTTAATCAACAGACACATAAAAGAACGTGTGATTTGTTTATCTCTCAGAAAGGAAGGGAAATCTTGTAAGCCACGATTTTCCTCTTTTCCTGTT
>NC_051404.1:9428572-9428680 GCF_015228065.2 Penaeus monodon | reverse complement strand
CGCTACTCCTTACTTTCTTGAATAAAATAATAGTTGAAAAAGGAAAGTTAGGTTAACCAGGGTAACGAAAATTACGAGCTTTAACTATCCTTTACCTTGTGAACAGAA
>NC_051404.1:9428101-9428319 GCF_015228065.2 Penaeus monodon | reverse complement strand
GAGAGCGCCCGTGAAAGATTACATCAAAGATTTCTATTTTCGGTCAAACTTCTACCACCTTAAATGACCTGACGTTGCCTTATATAACGACCACACTCGCTCTCGATACAATTCGCTTCTAATGAGAGTCTCTTGATGGCCAATAGCAACAATGAAGACAAAATGACATTAATGGTAGGAGGATAAATTTGAATGTCTGTAACCTAGACTGTATACGT
>NC_051404.1:9427565-9427831 GCF_015228065.2 Penaeus monodon | reverse complement strand
AATGTTAACTACGAGAGCTATTATTTCAATATTTTTATTAATACTATTATTTTAATCTTATCATAATTATATCATCTCTACGATTCAAACTTAATTTTCATACACATACTAAATTCAGTTTTGATGAGCAATATTTATTTTTCAATGTGAATTTTAAAGCGAAGGGAGATATTAATATTTCTTTTCATATCTATAATGACATTCATAAATCATTGTCTTTGTACATGCATACAATATGCTTTTAATATAATGAGATGCTAGACAAG
>NC_051404.1:9427063-9427308 GCF_015228065.2 Penaeus monodon | reverse complement strand
ATAATCTGTAGAGATAAAGCCTGGCATCATCGTGAGATAGCGAGATGAATGATGCTGCATCTGACTAAGACGAAATGACGTGCTTGTAATCCATCAACTCTTCGGTCGTTGCTTTTGATGTTAATTATAGTGGCTTCACGTGGTGCGGCCGACGCAAGTCCTCCGCCCAGGCTCAGCCCATCGGCGTTTGGGACATGTTGCAGGCTCTGCAATATCCCCTGCGTCATGGTTGTTGTCTTTGAGGA
>NC_051404.1:9426036-9426698 GCF_015228065.2 Penaeus monodon | reverse complement strand
ATATTATGACAACTGTAAATCTGTATTTGAAAACGAAATATAAAGTTCATGGGGAAAAACACTTCATTAGACTAAAGGTAACACGAGAGTCTGGCAGATCTTCAACCATAAGCTAAAACAAACAAGCTCGAAGACAATGATTCACGTGCGTATATGTTTACGTTTGGATATCTAAAAGAAAAATAAATAGTTATTCTATTTATAACTTATATTTCGACACTGAAAGGACAGATGTACTAGCTCCGCAGCATCAAAAGTTATTCGATTATATATTTTTTCAAACCAGATATCAATTTTTTTGAGAGACTGCATAAAACAACTTTACACTGGAGACAACCCACTGGCCGGACAGCGGGTGACGCGGGACAAATGAAGAGCGAAAAGCGATTTAAAAAGAATATATATCCAGTTAATGAACAAGACTGTCTCCGGTGCTTCTCAGTGAATGATTCACCTTTCCTCTTTACGGCCTCTTGCTCAAGCTCTCTTTCTGGATTTACAACTCAGTGAAAACCGCAAATTGATGTGTTGCTGAGGCTACTGTGCCTATGTGCAAAATCGAAAAACTTGCTTAAACTAGTGGTGCGTGAAGAAAGTGATTTTTTGCGACTGATTTGGCTTTTAGTATAATTTTTTGCGGATTTTAGAACTGGGTTTGGGAT
>NC_051404.1:9425372-9425610 GCF_015228065.2 Penaeus monodon | reverse complement strand
GCATTTATGCTCACACTAGCACACATATACATTCACGTAGTTTAAATGTATCTGTAATTTTGATCATTTAAGATTTACACCAGACAGAGATACAAAAGACGATTATTCTCGTAAAGCGTTAAATGTCAAGCGAATCTAACAACCACAAATCACAAGGAGAATGATAGAGTAATATAAATAAAGCGAGAATACTGACGGCGTGTGTAGCGCCGGTCTGTCTCCATCCCAGGCAATTTGG
>NC_051404.1:9423092-9423500 GCF_015228065.2 Penaeus monodon | reverse complement strand
TCTGCTCCCCTCTTCTTCTCCCTCCCCTTTCTAAGCCCCTCCCTCTCCTCCCCATCTCTCATTTAGGCCTCTCCCTTCTAAGCCCCTCCCTCTCCTCTCCTCTCCCCTTTAGGCCCCTCCCTCCCTAACCCCTCCCTCTTCTAAGACCCTCCCTCTCCTCCCCCTCTACCCTTTAGGCCCCTCCCTCCCTCTCCCCCCTTAGGCCCCTCCCCCCCCCCCTCCCCCTGTGAACAATGAGTGCGTAAATCACGTAGAAAATCCGCGCATAAAAATCAGGCATTTTCCTCTAGGCTTCTGGTTGTCCTTGTGGGGTTATTTTTTTCTTCTTTTTTCTTAAGGACGATTGTAGATTTTTTCTTTTAGGATTATTTTTATGTCATTTTGATACTGTTTGTAGAGGTACTTTGT
>NC_051404.1:9422202-9422927 GCF_015228065.2 Penaeus monodon | reverse complement strand
CACACATTTCTCTCTGCTTCTCATTTTCTTTTTAACTAATGAATTAATAAGTAAAAAGAATGACGCAAAAAGACCAAAGAGAATGAAAACTTGTAAAATACTTAGAAATGTTACTTTTCTTCATTCATCTACTTTATTTTTTACTTCAAGAAATTACAAATCAAACCAATTATCCGAAGATATTCTATCTCACTACTGAACATACTTTTCACTGCCGCTTCGATGATGAAATAAACCAAAGAAATATATTAAACAGAAGAACAGAGAATGAAAAATGATTCCAACCAACCTCTTCCCGTTTTCTATAAAGAACATCGCTAACTGGGTGTTTACAGTCTACCACTGCAGTGTTGCAACTCACTTTTATCATGTCAGCTACGTTCGCGCGGTGTTTTAAACCCATGTTCCAGGTCGAACAACATTGCAAGGGCGGCATTTCGTTCGCAACATCCGTCCCGCCCTCGTGTAATATTCTTTTTTTTTTATTTCTTAAGTGGGTGGAGATCAGGATGGGCGAATGAACGCTTCGAATATACACACGAAAGTTTAATTTATTGTTTTGCGAGGCGTACTGTGTTATCGTCGCTTTCCTAACACTTGAGACGGTGGTAAAATTAAAAATCATCTCTAAGAATGAGAGTTCGCCGTGGCAGAACGAAGAACAGAATCACTTCAGGAGATGATGTTTCTGGAATTATAAGATCTTTGCAAATGGCTCTCGAATC
>NC_051404.1:9420988-9421158 GCF_015228065.2 Penaeus monodon | reverse complement strand
GCCAACCCTCAAAAGCTTAGTGATGCTGCGCAGGCTTTTGAAGATCTCGGGGCGGGCATCTTACATTGCGATCTTGATTACTAAGATTGATATATCGTTGGTAATACCTATGATTATATTTCGTCTATACATTATATTCAGGGATTTTTGCTTTTATGTGATCGCCGGAT
>NC_051404.1:9420849-9420924 GCF_015228065.2 Penaeus monodon | reverse complement strand
CGGGGTGAGAGAGATGGAAATGTGGAGGTATGGGGGGGGGGGGGTGATAGAAGGGTACAGGATAGGAGATACTAT
>NC_051404.1:9420344-9420592 GCF_015228065.2 Penaeus monodon | reverse complement strand
GGTAGGAGGGGATGGTAATAATGAAGAGTGAATTAAAAGCAATTTTTTTCCCTTATAATACGTACAGAAGACGTTGATAATGGTTGAGCATACTGTGTGTTTTACGAATGTCTTTGTCTGTTTGTATATTTGATGCTTTTTATATTTTTTTCCGGATTCTCGCGAGATTAATGATGCGTAAACATAACCTGGCATTCTCTGGGCGTCATGTCTAGTGTGCAATTAGCTTCTTGTGCAACGTTGCTGAG
>NC_051404.1:9420030-9420204 GCF_015228065.2 Penaeus monodon | reverse complement strand
TTAACGCTCTCATACTCATTAAGACCTGATATGACATGTGACATGAAATTAAAATGTCCGATATAACAAAAAGCAGAAAGTTAGAAGCACTTGTCAGGTAAATCAAAGAGCTCTAATGAAATATCACTGAATTTCGTGTCAGGCATAAAAGCAGTATCAGGTAATCACTTTAGA
>NC_051404.1:9418355-9418477 GCF_015228065.2 Penaeus monodon | reverse complement strand
GAAAACATTTGACCCATGAGACTCTCGCGACCTTATCTCAGGGTGAGAGATGAGATGATTAAGAAAAAGAACAAGTGACCTTAAAACGAAGAGCGCGGGAAGGAGACATATTGAGAATGAGC
>NC_051404.1:9416376-9416595 GCF_015228065.2 Penaeus monodon | reverse complement strand
TCCTTTTATTGATTCCTGAGCAGATTTATAGCCCTAAAGTACCAGCCATTAACTTCTGTCACTGACGTTACTATTATTTTTTTATGTCATCGTGAAATTTATGTTAACCTTGAGAACGTGCCGAAATATGAACATTTTCTCGTGGAAAAAATATATGCATTAGATATGGTGTTGTATGAGGAAAGATCTTAAGATAGAATATTCGGAGAAAACTAAACC
>NC_051404.1:9415602-9415810 GCF_015228065.2 Penaeus monodon | reverse complement strand
TTCTCTCCATCCTCCCTCCCTCTCTTTCTCCCTTCCTGCTCCTTACTTGTTTCTTATCCGTACAGCATCACGCTCTTTCCCTTATCCGTCCCTCTTATCTATTTACCTTCTGTCCTCTTCAGCTATCTCTTCTGCTCTTTTCTGCTTCTTTCTGCTTTTTTCTTATCCCTTTTCGCTTCTCTTTTTCCTTATCCCCCGTGATGTTGCT
>NC_051404.1:9414945-9415352 GCF_015228065.2 Penaeus monodon | reverse complement strand
GCTTTATGGAGTGTTGGCTTTACTGGCCGTTTTATAGGACACCCGTGCTTGTTTTATTGACCATGGATCATTGATTACGACGCTGATTAGTGTGTGAAGGTAAACAACAGTCTTGGGTCGTGCACCTTTGTTGACTCTATATTAGGATTTTGTAATACTTTTTCCTTCTTTTTGTGTTTTCTCCTTATCTGTGTCTATCTCTTTATATCAATGTATTGATAGATTTTTATCTTTTTATTTTAAGTTTTTTTTTTATTTGTTTGTCTATACATTTATCTCCTAATCTAGCTGCCTGGAACAAATGATAAGTTTATTTATCTGTTTACTGTATAGTTTGCTCTATCTCTTGGTCTTTGTTTCTTTCCATATATCTATATTTATTGGCTCTCTCTATCAATCTGTTCTTA
>NC_051404.1:9414624-9414832 GCF_015228065.2 Penaeus monodon | reverse complement strand
ACACATGAGTATTTATTACTCTCCGTCTTTACTCATCACCACTTCCCTTCCTTTATCCATATATCTTTATCTCTTTTCTCTTTCTGTGTTTCTCTTCTTCCTCTCAAAACGCACATGGCATATGAATACAGGTGGAATGTGACAGATCTTTCACAACTTTTAGAAACTGTGCTTCGGCTGAATGTCATAAAAATCCAAAGTCAAGAAA
>NC_051404.1:9413592-9414013 GCF_015228065.2 Penaeus monodon | reverse complement strand
AATGTGTTCTCATGTTCTTTCGTTCTTCCTCTCAATAACTCATTACCTGGCACACTCTCGCACTCTATTATCACGTCCGAAGAATCATGATACTTATATCCAATCTGTGCTATCTCGTGCAATAAATTCCGATCTCCCTTTCGGCTTTATGAAGGAATTCTTTACTTTTTTTTGCATTATTTTTTTTTTGTATCATTTTTTTTTGGAAGCGGTTATGAAAGATTTTGTTCTTTAATTTCTTTTGACGTTAACTGTAGTCTTTAAGGAGAAATGTTTTTTTTTTTTTTTTGCAAGATATATGAACTGATTCATCAAGAAAACAGTCAGATTTTAGGAAAATATGCCCGATAATATCTACTTCTCTACGAAAAGGAAGAAAATGATTCATAGCAAAAGTAAATACAACAAATCTGCATTAATG
>NC_051404.1:9413329-9413501 GCF_015228065.2 Penaeus monodon | reverse complement strand
CATCCCCAAAACCGATAAGCAACAAACCCATAAAATTGATTCTAAAATTCACTGCGCAATAATGCACACAAAAATTAAAAACTCATTTCTAACATGTTGTGATATATGATCGATAGGGAGATACCACATCTATATTTATAGACTATCGTTCATTCTATTCCCACTCCTTGAA
>NC_051404.1:9413115-9413249 GCF_015228065.2 Penaeus monodon | reverse complement strand
ACACAAAAGTCTGAAATATTCATTGAAATATTCGTCTCATGTGCTCTCATCTTCACAAAAAGCTAAATATCATTGGGAAATGCGTGGTCGTCGGGTTATCTAATTAAACAACTATGCACTTAGGACACTGCTAT
>NC_051404.1:9412083-9412199 GCF_015228065.2 Penaeus monodon | reverse complement strand
AACCACTACGACTAGGATTTTTATATCACATTTTCCCGCGGTGCAAACTGACATGCGCGAACCTCTTCACCCTAAGAAAATCTTCCCATCTCTTAAACTAGTACCTGGAACGAAAA
>NC_051404.1:9411169-9411457 GCF_015228065.2 Penaeus monodon | reverse complement strand
TAAGCTTGGAATATATCACAGTGTTGGCAATTGTTGGCAATTATAGCCGTCCAGGGAAGAATTAAACGAGAAAGGCTTAAAATAGAAAATGAAAAAAGGAGATAAAAAAATACGAAGAAGGAGAAAGAGAAGAAGAACTAAAGGTAAAAGCGAAAGGATAGAAAGACAAAGAGGAGGAACAGGAAGAAGAAGAGGCGAATGATGAGAGAAAAGTAGATTTGAGATATTGTGGCGAAAAAGAAAGAGGAAATATTGGAGAATAAAAAAAAGAAAAGCGAGGATGATGAT
>NC_051404.1:9410806-9411026 GCF_015228065.2 Penaeus monodon | reverse complement strand
TAGAGACAGAAATTAAGCCAAGTTACCACCCTCTCCTTATGAACGCTGCAGCATCACGAGTCAGAATATGATGGATATATAGACTTCATAATAGGATACTTAAGATAGAGATACATGAATTAGCAGTGACTTAAATTAGGTGAACGGGTGAAGGATGAGTGAGACGGAGAGGAAATGATGGAGAGAGGAATAAAGAGACGGAGATGAGAGGATAGAACTA
>NC_051404.1:9409491-9410357 GCF_015228065.2 Penaeus monodon | reverse complement strand
AAAGAGCAGAGATCATAGATAACAGAGCAGTACTTCCTACACCAAGCAGATAATTGGCGCTTGTGCTCCTGCCCTCCACGCACTGCCTCCCCTACCCCCTCCCCTATAACCCCATCCCCCTACCTTCCTCCTCCCCTAAAACCCCATCCCACTACCTTTCCCCTCCCCTATAACCCCCTCCCCATACCTTCCCCCTTCCCTGTAACCCCATCGCCCTACCTTCCCCCTCCCCTTCAATCTTACCTCTTACTCCAATTCTTCCCCACACCCAAACCCCAACCTCGCTTTATCCTCCCCAACCAAATCCTTACCCAGTCCCCATTCCCTTCCCACTATCCTTACCCAACACCCTTTACACCACGCCATACCCCCCCTCTCTACAAAATCTCGAGGCAATGTAAGACAAGCTTGGAAAACCATTACCCAAATGCTCGACGGTGGGCAAGATAGAGTATAGGCAAGTGTTCCTTAAACTATCAGATGAAGTTTGGTCACCAGACACGACCTATTCGGGAGAACCAGGTCACGGGGTCATCTGCAGACCGGGGAACAAGAACAGATATTAAGTGTTGGTACAAGGTGCTGGAACACGTGGCTGGAAACAGTCCTTTTTCTCAAACTAAGAAAAGGCTACACTTCAAAACTTCGACTCGACTGTAGTTCAGAACTTGATTTCTCTACGACAAGGGAGCAGAAATTTCGAAATCGTTGTTAGAATTGTCTCTCTCTCTTTACTGTTCAGCCATCTGGGGTCCTGCAGATAGAGATTTGTGATTATTTTATTGTGGTGTTGGTTTACACACTAAACCTTAAACCGCACTGGCCATTGTTTTTGTCGTTTTTCGCTCTTCGCCTGTCTTCCCCTT
>NC_051404.1:9408881-9408996 GCF_015228065.2 Penaeus monodon | reverse complement strand
TAAGCTTGATGTTTGGGAATGTACGTGAACATACGTGCTCAAATTCAATCACTCACGAAGTACAGCAATATTATCCAAGAAACGAAAATGAGGTAGAGGAAAGTATATGAGTATG
>NC_051404.1:9408584-9408701 GCF_015228065.2 Penaeus monodon | reverse complement strand
GCCAGATATACTTACACTAAATGTATACCCGCAAGTAGAGGATAAGCCTGATGTTAGCATATGAGCTTGAATCTGTGCGATCGACTCCAAACGCTCAGTGCAGCTAAATAATTCATC
>NC_051404.1:9408338-9408547 GCF_015228065.2 Penaeus monodon | reverse complement strand
TAAGAACCTGAGACGGGCGCTCCACGTGAGGATGTTAAATACTAAGACAGATGACGTCTGGGATAATGCAGCCTCAGTTTCTCAGATTCATCTCCAACAGGTGAGATATTTTTGGCCAGAGTAGTAATTAAGGGGAAATCTGTATATGATGAGGAATATGTGTTTGTCCATTTATGTATAGGCAGAGACAGTTGTATATAGGGTAGGAA
>NC_051404.1:9407893-9408161 GCF_015228065.2 Penaeus monodon | reverse complement strand
CGGGTAATGAGAGAGTGAGGGAGTGTACGAACAGATAATTGGAACAGGGTCTGATAATGGAAAAGTTCATTTCCAGAATAATACTACATGACACGCAAAAACTGATTGAAAGAAATCGTAAATGGCTTAAAATAAAATAATAAAGTCATTTCATTCAAAATGTGCCAAATGTAACCAATCTCACTGAGGTCAGTGATAATTCGTGTATCCTTTCGAATATAATGTTATCTATTTATCTCTCCAATTCTCTCTTCTTCCTAGTTCTGTT
>NC_051404.1:9406708-9406946 GCF_015228065.2 Penaeus monodon | reverse complement strand
TAGTGATAGACCAAAACAAACTCAAACAGTAATTAAGATCCTCCAGAGCAGACGTCCAAGCACTTCCTCGCAAGTACAAGCACCGGAACACAGACAAGGAGGCTCGATTGTCAGGTGCTCAGAGCCCGGCAAGCAGTCATCGCATTATCCCGCGGAGTGAGAGCGCACTTCATTAGCATATTTCCGTGATAACATCAATTATATTAAGTGAATGATTGGCGGACTTTTCGGGCTACTC
>NC_051404.1:9406028-9406421 GCF_015228065.2 Penaeus monodon | reverse complement strand
CTTGAATATTTATAGCAGCTTCTTCAAGAATCCAGGAACGTAACTCACAAGACCTTACTGCGGGCATCTCCTCCAGCCAGTTGGTCTTAAGCTCCGTGTTGGCATGTGGGGCATCGAGAGCACTCAGGTAAGCTCGCCCATCAAGGTGCCAACTGATGTCTTCAATTATTGTTCTCGTAGATTGACAGCAGATCTCTGATTGGAGTTAAGTGCGTAAGTCAGGCTCTGTGATTTCTTTCTTGTTCATCTACATGGCCGATGCACTTGGTCTGGCTGCCTTGTGATTTGGCTTTGCCTTGTGGAGCGTTCTCATGCTAATTGATTTGAGCAATATGCACTTGGATCTACTGTGACTGAATGTGTATACACATGCGTGTTTCTTTGTGTATATGC
>NC_051404.1:9405070-9405423 GCF_015228065.2 Penaeus monodon | reverse complement strand
AGTGGATTTATCTAGCTCACAGTTTGCGTGTGAAATGCTCCCTTTGTTGGTAATTGCATCCCGACAGAGAGGAAGAAAAAAATGAGAAAATTAAATTCCAGGTCAATTCACCGCCAATCTTGATGATGTTATACTAAACCTCGATTCAATTAAGGTCCGAAATTGTGTTATTCATCTGACTGACATAAACCGAAATCCTTAAATTCGAGATCTTCATGATGATGGTATGAGTAAAAACAAGGAAAAAAAAATTAATTTGAGAACCTTGGTCGGTGCCTGTGATTTTGAGGTCGTGTTTTTTCTCTTTTTTTTGTGATTTCTCAGAATGGGAGTGAGGTTATAAGAAGACAAAA
>NC_051404.1:9404670-9404803 GCF_015228065.2 Penaeus monodon | reverse complement strand
AATAGCTAATACTCTCTACGGCAAGCACCGAAAAATATATTCATAATCGTAGTAGTGTTCTCTTCTCTGGTTTAAATAGCATTTTTATGAAAAGGGAAAACTGATGTTTTTCTTCACGCATCACTAAAACTAA
>NC_051404.1:9403942-9404443 GCF_015228065.2 Penaeus monodon | reverse complement strand
CGGGAAGAACCCACAACAAAACTCACATTAGAGACTTTTTCAATTCGTCTCCATTCCAGTGAGCACAAAGCCAGCAGGGCTCCAGAAAGCTCACCTCATCACACAAACCCAAGCCACGCCCATTCCAAGGCCCTCCCATCCATGGCCCGCCCATCCATGGCCCGCCCATCCAAGGCTCGACTATACTAAGCTCGCCCATCACAGGCCAGCCCATCTAACGACCGCCCATCTCCGAGAAATTTCTGAAGGCGGCACCACCCTTGCTGTCTTGAGATATGACCATGAAGAAGGCACGCTGAGAGAGAGGTAAAAAAAAAGGGGATACACGCTTGCGGACGTGTATATAGACACATAAACATATACACGAAAAAAACACGCGTTGATACAAAGAAACGCAGACAGAAAGACACATTCCAAAACACCATAAAAAAGATTACAAAATACTCAGATATACATTCACCCTACACGCATAGACACAAGCAAACATATCTCTCTCTCTCC
>NC_051404.1:9403738-9403913 GCF_015228065.2 Penaeus monodon | reverse complement strand
CGAAAGGTGTATTCAGACATCCTTGCAGCCAAAAGAGGCAAGAGACACTCCTTGAAGAAGCTCTGTTGTTTTCAAGGCCCTGCAAGAAGGACGAGGATTTTTTTTTTTTAATCATTGTTAAGAAGCCTGGATATCCGCTTCTTAACGTTTCAGAAGCCTACGAAGGGCGTTTTTT
>NC_051404.1:9402779-9403300 GCF_015228065.2 Penaeus monodon | reverse complement strand
CTCCAAGATGATGCTTATCTGTGTCGGGGAGTTAACACGCGCTTAAGATCCTATCTCTATAGGGAGTTCAGATACCCAGAAGAATATGATTATCCCAGGAAAGGGTAAACAATATTAGTTTCGCATAACATTACATGGCAACAAGGGGTAATTACAAAGGCCCTAACAGATAAGCCCAGACAGTTAGCTCATCATACTTTGAGAAATTGGACTGCTAAGAAAGCCTTACAAGGAGGTAGAGGCTTCCCAAAAGGTCTACTTGAGGAGCCAACGTGAAGACAAAGAACCAGAGCGAGTCACTTGGCAACACAAAGTCGGGAATTTCCTCTCATGATAAGAAAACACGGGCATTCTTCTCAATGCCCTTATAGCACCCGGGGGATTTGAGCTCAGTCGATTTATCTAAGACTTGGGTAAATAAATTCGATGTTGAATGCAGGCGGCACGATGTCTTATGTTTATAGGAGTGATTGTGGAAATCGTTCTTTTAAGAGGATGCCCCGGTAAGCATAAGATCGTTA
>NC_051404.1:9402299-9402394 GCF_015228065.2 Penaeus monodon | reverse complement strand
GTGCCTGTCAGCTTACAGTACGAAGGGCGGGATGTGATAACGCCAGATCATAAATAATGTTGATGAAGATATGGACAATGAATTACAATATGAAC
>NC_051404.1:9401721-9402265 GCF_015228065.2 Penaeus monodon | reverse complement strand
AATGAGGGTGATATGAAAGAACAGGTGGGAAGATGAGGGTGCGCTGTAAAAGGAGAGAAAAAGGTTGTTAGAATATAATGTTTATATGTCTAAGGGAAAATACAAATTGAGATGTTTGAAGAAAAAAAAAGCTTAGTGACAAAAGGATAAAAGAAGATAATAATTGACAAAATAACTAAAAAACAGAAAGAAAAGTCCATACTAGAAATAAGATATACAATGACTTTTTCCAAATATGTAAGGAAAAAACAACCAAAAGTGATAACACAACAAGAAAAGAAAGAACAGTCGAAACCCCACTTTAAAAAAAAGACAAAAAAAGGTAAAGAAAAGGGGAAGAGCCAAAGAAAAATGGGAAAAAAAGGAAGTGAGAACAAGAGAGGAAGGGGAAAGGACTGCACAAGAAGTTGAGATTGATTTACGCCAAGAGGAGTGATCAGACATGGCTGCCTCTGACGTTTACAGGGTCGGTGGCGAGCAGTGATAACACACGGTCTTATTAGAAGTGGGTGTCTGTTCCGCCAGGCTACGGGTGGTCTAATGC
>NC_051404.1:9401126-9401352 GCF_015228065.2 Penaeus monodon | reverse complement strand
AAAAAGACAAAAAACTTAAAAAATAAGGAAAAGAAAAGAAAAAAAAAAGCGAAACTGCTAACGCTCTCAGCATCTCCAGATCAGGGGACATCCGACGCTGAACAAGAGCATCTCCAGAACGTCTTCCCCGTCTACTTGATAGTGGCTTTAAGGAGAGGTGTAAGGTGTAAAGGTCATTTTTTTACACGGATAGTAAAAGAAAAGTATCGATGTCCTTTTTACGCGA
>NC_051404.1:9400320-9401062 GCF_015228065.2 Penaeus monodon | reverse complement strand
TGTAGATGGTGGCGGTGATGGCGGTGGGGAGTGGGGGGTGGGAGGTATTAAGGGGAGTGGGGAAGGGGGTTAAGGTAGGAGTAAGGGGAGGGGGTAAAGGGGGAGTGGGGGAGGGGTGTAAAGGGGGAGTGGGGGGAGGGGGTTAAGGTAGGATTAAGGGGAGGGGGTTAATGGGGAGTGGGGGGAGAGGGTTAAGATAGGAGTGGGGGGAGGGGGTTAAGGTAGGAGTGGGGGGAGGGGGTTAAGGAGCGTGTGGGTGGGGGTGGTGCTAGGGAGGGGGGTTATTTTGCTTGTTGGTATTATCTATAATGATTTTTAACTTAATTTGGATGTTTCTGATTTTTACTTATTCTCGTTTATTTGTTTGTGTGCATGTGCCATATACGAGTCTATTTTTCTTGCATTAATACTGAGCAGAGAATATTAGTAAATCGATAGAAAAAAAGGAAGAATATGAAGAAGAAAAATTGTAAAAATATACACAGAAAATAGTATAAAAAACGAACATGCTGATAGAGAAAATTACCCAGAAGGAATATATTCACATCTTTGCTAAATTTGGTGTTCATTAACATTACCATCATGCTTTCAACATATTGCGATCATTTCTTAACGTGGACTGGCTATTATGTCCTCAGGAGTGACGTCATCAATTTGTATACTGCGTTGACATCACTATGAATTTATATCCATCTCTAATGTGGCTACTATGTGGGGATCATGCATTTACTGTGTGTCTTTT
>NC_051404.1:9399583-9399895 GCF_015228065.2 Penaeus monodon | reverse complement strand
CTTAAAGAACAAGCAAACACATCGTCTGCCAAGCAAGAACAATTCTGTTATCCTTCCGTCAGCACTGCGCGAGAACACACCACCAGACAACGCACGAAGCCTTATAAGAACAAAATGCAGTCGCTTCACAATTCGGTTTCTCGGTGACCTTCAACAAGACCAGCTGGCAGATGGTGCATTTCCTGGTGTTTATCTATTGTTTAGTATTGTTTTTGCCATCTCTTTGTGTGCGATAATGATTAGGAATTGTGATTTCCATGAGTTGGAATTTCCACGTGTTTATGTTTCTTGATGCGCTCGAATATTAGAGTG
>NC_051404.1:9399221-9399396 GCF_015228065.2 Penaeus monodon | reverse complement strand
CCTTGGCCGTATCTAAATCACAATCTCGCCAACATGACATAAAAGCCTGGTGAAACTACTAACATAAGACGTAAATCTTCCTCGAATCGAAATGCTTCTATCGACTTTTACTACAGCTATGAACGTATCTCTCTTCGCTGTAGAAATTACGATTTTTTTACGAAAAGAGGTGGTG
>NC_051404.1:9398188-9398617 GCF_015228065.2 Penaeus monodon | reverse complement strand
GCATATAAGACGATGGGTATGTGCATACATGTTGCATATGCATCCTAACACTTTCTCCTTTCGATTTATCATAAAGAAGGCAACATTATTATTGACAATTAGTCCTTTAATCACCTGCATATTTAAAGTATATAACAGGCAGTTCCAGTTATTATGTTTTAAAGACAATTGGAAAAATATAATTTATAAATATTAGATAAACTGATTACTAATAATAGTCAGGACCAAAAGAGAGGAAATAAATATTTTGAGGCATTGGGTTAAGAAATGGTTTTACCTTATAATACCTAATGATATCAAGATCGTCAGCTTGATATCAAGATCGTCAGCTACAAACTGAAGGCTGTAATATCATTGCTCTTTGGACACATATTTTCTTCAGTAATAATTTTAATTTGTGGCTGAGCAATGGCAATTCTAACAACAACA
>NC_051404.1:9397820-9398147 GCF_015228065.2 Penaeus monodon | reverse complement strand
AGTCTTAAATTAAATGACACTGACTGTATTGTTAAGAAGCGGACCATAATAAACAACACAGTCATCATCACACAGCACCACAACAGTCACACTATCACCACTATCTCACTGCCCAGCGACCCCTTTTGACCTCACCATCACTTGCTCTGCAACAGGTCAGAAGGTTGCAGGAGAACACCCCTTTTCGAAATGCAGGGAGATTGGCAGGTTTCATTTCATTTCGTTCAGTCTCATTCTCTATCGATTCAGGTGATATCTTGGGATCTTGAACGATCGATTCGTCTTCCATGATGGATGGCAAATATCTATGAGCGATCAAGGATAATG
>NC_051404.1:9396409-9396512 GCF_015228065.2 Penaeus monodon | reverse complement strand
AGTGATTTTTTTTTCCTTTTTTTTAGGGGCGTAAGCTTGGCTCCGAAATAGTTCGAAGTCTCCTCCTCTATCTAATGAACATTAGCAAAGCAGGAAGAATCTA
>NC_051404.1:9395420-9396072 GCF_015228065.2 Penaeus monodon | reverse complement strand
AACTCCCCATCGCACCCTCCCTCCAACACTTCTTGTACCGGGGGGACTCAAGTGTTTTACTGGCGATGAAGATGTACCGTACTTGGCGATCCATAGTCAGCGATTAGACGAGTCAACAAGAGAGAAGGCTTTGCAATATCGGAAGCTTTGCAATATCGGAGACTTCCACTCCTCCGGTCTTCGCCAAGAAAGGCGTAGGAAATGAATCGTATATTGAACAGGAAGCAGGCATGCAATTGCTTGCGTTTACAATGGATTCAATTGTTTACCGAGAGGAAGCATGTTGAGGTAAGGTCAAAGATCATTAAAGAGGAGGAGGGGAAGGGGAGGAGGGGGAGGTCAAGGGTCAGAGGGTTGAGAGGGATAAAGAAAAAAAGCGAATGGAAAGAGAGAATAGGAGAACGAAAGCAGAATTAGCGCCGTAGAGTAAAAGGAATGAAACGAGAAGAGACGAATACGAAGGAGGAATAGAAAAAAAAGGAAAGGAGTAGTAAAGGTATGAATTAAGCAGAACGAAGGGCTGGGGGACACTGCCTCTGGCAATGTGATGTCATAAAGTAGCCATGATGGAGCGATACTGAAAAGTGTTTGTTGTTGTGGATAAAATTTCTTGAGGTAAGTGACAGGTTTCATAAAGGATTCCACACCTTTT
>NC_051404.1:9395023-9395103 GCF_015228065.2 Penaeus monodon | reverse complement strand
CTTTTATTTACCTTACTGCCATTCAAACTAGCAACTTCCTATCACATATCATATAAGTGTATTTGCGTTTAACTGTTCTC
>NC_051404.1:9394743-9394814 GCF_015228065.2 Penaeus monodon | reverse complement strand
GCATAAACCTTCATATGCTCTGAGTGATTTTCCATAGTGTTGATTATCCATTATCAACAATATTAATACCG
>NC_051404.1:9394434-9394560 GCF_015228065.2 Penaeus monodon | reverse complement strand
TTTTTTTTCTTAACAGCTTGTGAAATCGAAAAAAATATGATAAGTGATTAATCATATTTCACTTCAATTTATTTATTTCAAATTCTCTTTACTTTGCCTTGGTCTCTTACTGCATCATTACTCGAG
>NC_051404.1:9393998-9394177 GCF_015228065.2 Penaeus monodon | reverse complement strand
TCTCTACTTATAATACTTCCGGAATATTGCTCCCTATCTTTCTATTTTATCCTTTTTCTTCCCATCTGCTTCCCTTCCTCCTCCTCAACCCTTTTCTCTCCTTTTCCTTACCCTCTTTCTATCACCCCCATATCGCCTAC
Organism: Penaeus monodon; assembly: GCF_015228065.2. Taxonomy (NCBI): domain Eukaryota; kingdom Metazoa; phylum Arthropoda; class Malacostraca; order Decapoda; family Penaeidae; genus Penaeus; species Penaeus monodon. The sequence continues at coordinate 9,394,037 of NC_051404.1, read as the reverse complement.
ATTTTTTCCTTTTTCCTCCTGTTCCATATTTTCCTTTAC
>NC_051404.1:9393372-9393528 GCF_015228065.2 Penaeus monodon | reverse complement strand
TCTTATCAGTTCTTCCTCATCATGGAAGTAAATCCCTCAGAGCTTTGCCCATACTTAGGTTTTATGTCGACCTTACAACGATAGACAGACGGGGGACCTTATAGTAGATTCCATAGAAGGTGCGGGATCTTTGTTTTAAATGAGATTGATTTTGCC
>NC_051404.1:9393198-9393308 GCF_015228065.2 Penaeus monodon | reverse complement strand
CGTTCGATCTTGTGTGCAGTCCCTGGGTGAGGGTCGGCTTACGTTTAGGGTAATTTACATGAGAATGGGGGAGGGGGGGTATCTTTTTTTAGGTTAATATGCGGGGTTTA
>NC_051404.1:9392415-9392672 GCF_015228065.2 Penaeus monodon | reverse complement strand
GCCCAGCAGTGAAAATCCTTTAAACACTTCATTTCTAAAAGAAATCTCCTTCTTTCATTGTAGGGATGCTCATTTACCCCTTTTTCTCATCCAAACAAAAAGAGGCAAGGCATATACCACTCCACTTTCTTCATTATTCTTTTGTGTATTTATTATTTTCTGTAAATGGTATATACGAAAGAGAAATATAATTAGAATTACTTTCGTACGAAAATAAGAAGCATAATATGAAATAACACACGTAGTCAGGAATTCCG
>NC_051404.1:9390053-9390774 GCF_015228065.2 Penaeus monodon | reverse complement strand
ATACACTGTTGTTTTCTTGTTAGAATATTTTTGATCACTTGGACGGGAGTTCGAAACACGAGACCAAATTTCACCTCGACATTGGCCCTCCTTACCACGTATCAGTAGTAGTATTAAATGTTAAATAAAATCCACTATTCTTATTACATAAAAGTTAAAAAGGTGACTCAAGAAGTGTAGTGTAGTGTGTTATATAAAGGTATCTCTTTTCCATCCCAATAGTGAAAATGCCTTAAACACTTCATGTTTCAGACTCAGTTGATTAATAGTTATTTCTATTAATAAGGTAGGATTTTATCATTGTTAATGTGAAAATAATAAGGATATCCTTTTCAGTGCGGAAGAGTTTCGTATAAATAAGTGCTTTTTACATGCCTAAGGAGAGTTACGATCAGTGCCTAGACTACACTCGCTACCATGACTTAATTGAATGCAATATTGCAAACCTATAAGCATGGGAAATAAAGGACGGAATTGTAATATTTCAAAAAGAAAAGAAAATACAGATATGAAAGCGGACAATAAAGCTTGAAGGAGTAACTAAAGCATATTAAAAATAATACAACGAGATCCTCGTGGATTTCACCGCAACTAGCTGATTTCCTGTGTCGTCTACGTGTAAAAAGCAACTATTCCTTTAATGTATGGAGGAATGCCTGTCCATTTACTTGGTCATTTACCAAGGTTTAGACATAAGATGACCATTATCACGTACGCAGGC
>NC_051404.1:9389858-9390012 GCF_015228065.2 Penaeus monodon | reverse complement strand
AGTTTAGTCTTCTTTTGCCAAACGAACTGGGTATCGAATTTCTCTTTTATCTTTTTCACTTTTTGCAGGTTTGTTTGTCTGTGTATTAGCTTGTCTGTCTTCCGGTGTCTCTTTCGCTGTTTTTCTCTTTCTTTCTCACCCCCCCCCCCTCCAC
>NC_051404.1:9389196-9389397 GCF_015228065.2 Penaeus monodon | reverse complement strand
ATCTCTTCCACCTGCACGCATCCACAACCGAATTAACATAAGTTGTAGACGAGCTTAATCGGTTCTGTCGGCAAAGCTGTCTGCTTCTTTTTTTTCTATAAATAGTTATAAGACGATTGACGTCTTCTAAGTCTTGCTAGAACATCTTAAGCTTTAAGAAATTTTGAAATAAAGCAGGTAATATGGATTTAGTATTATTGT
>NC_051404.1:9388620-9388695 GCF_015228065.2 Penaeus monodon | reverse complement strand
TGAGTCTCCCAATGCCACGTATCCTAAGTCAATCAAGGGAATTCCTGCTAGACCACTTACATTAAAGAACTAGTA
>NC_051404.1:9388178-9388562 GCF_015228065.2 Penaeus monodon | reverse complement strand
TGGTGGGGGAAGGGGGGGTAATGATTGCAATGCAACCTCGTCTAACGTGTGTACTCTGTTCAGAGAGTTTTTTTATTATTTTTTAATGGGTTCGGATTCCTGCAACTCCATATGATCATAATATATTATGTTTTCTATGCTTATATGTAGATTTTTTAAAAGGGGGAGGGGTATTTTTCTCTTAAATTCATGCAGCGAGAAAAATCAATACAGTTTTTAAACTTATAGATCGAAGTTAGGTAATAACAACCCAATTTGATGTTTTAATCAGTCAAAAATCACATTTAGAAGTTATAACATTATACTTGAAACACTGTGACGCACACACAAACACACAAAGACTCTCCATCCACGTACATTCGCGTCCTCACAAAAACTCTCCTT
>NC_051404.1:9387513-9388129 GCF_015228065.2 Penaeus monodon | reverse complement strand
GCCATGATGTATTTAGACAGAACCATTGTCAAGTCACACAGAAGGAATGATTTAGTGTAAACTGTAAAATTTAATCCTTTAAGAAACGGGCTCCCATAACGTCGGCATGACCCAAGTTCTCGTAAAAAAAAGCGTTTTTTTGCGGATTTCCTTTCTTGTTGCAAACGTTTGTGCAGCTAAGTTTATTATTGTAGTATATGGAAGTTTAGTTGCAATTATGTTATATATACGAGAGTATGTCTTCTTTTTTATCTAAGGATGATAAATTTACGTACAATATATTTCATATTCATTTGTTTCCCCTTCATTCTATATTCCTCTATCCTTGCACCTTCTATATTTTTCGTCGCATAATACATTTTTCACCTTATCATCTAAATATCGAGATAATGTCCGCTTTCCTCCTGAAATCCTCTCTCCTCATCCCCTCAGCCTATGAAATCGACATCATGAGAAAAAAAGAAATCCCGAAAGAATAAAAAAGCGAGAGAGACATTAATCTCCAAAAGTCATATGATCGAGACAGACAGGACAAGTTTTATAGACATGGAGCGATTTGCCAGAAATCTTTTTTGAAATTAGGTATATATTTCTTATTTGCCTGTTTTATGTCTTG
>NC_051404.1:9386735-9387179 GCF_015228065.2 Penaeus monodon | reverse complement strand
ATACATCAACCTTGCATAAACAACAATCAAATGTACAAATCTCAAAAGAAAAATCTACACTTAGAACCCAAACGCAAAATACTTATATCTCCTCCTACACCTCTTCCTCCCCATCTTCCTTCTCCCGACCATCTCATTCTATTTCCTTATCATCTCTCTCTACTTATCTTTTATCTTATTTTTTTTTATCCCCGCCAATTTTCTTCAATCTACAAGAGCTTTTTTACATACAGCGCCTCTCATTCCTTAGTCTGGGCGTGGTGCAATGGGCGTGCTGTCCCCTCCGCCCACCTGTTCATCGCATCCACCTGTCTGGAACGCCCGCCTGTCTAAAACGGCTCTCGCTGCTATGGTGATTATCCCGCTGATATCCTGACCAGTCGATCGCTCGGCTCTTTAGTCTATTATCCTAGAAGAGATTTTTATTCATTTGGGTTGGTGCAC
>NC_051404.1:9384070-9384209 GCF_015228065.2 Penaeus monodon | reverse complement strand
TAGTCAGCTGAAGGTATCGGGAATGAAATGACAGAACGATATATTGCAATCACGTCCCGCCGCCTAATGTTTAAGTTATCAACCGACGGAATGTGGAGTGGCCGTCAATAACTAATCACACCCGGCGGTAACTGAGGCA
>NC_051404.1:9383701-9383989 GCF_015228065.2 Penaeus monodon | reverse complement strand
ATCTAACCTCGCATAATGTTATCTCCTGTCACTCTAGAAGATTCTGTAGGGAGAAAGGAAGAAGGAGGGTTGGTAGGATCGTTGTTATCATCTGTTTCCTTGTATGGGGGTGTACGTACCCGCATATATTCGCACACAAACATTCCTACACATACCTACACACACGCAAACACAGACCTAAACATTTTAATTATTTAGATCACAAACAGAGCACTCATATAAATGCATGCACTGCTTGGGTAGTACTTGGGCATCTAAACATTATTTGGCTCAGTTGCAATTAAGCAC
>NC_051404.1:9383514-9383644 GCF_015228065.2 Penaeus monodon | reverse complement strand
TTTATTTTCTTACTACAGAACTTGACCGGTGGGACGAAAGAGAGGAAGATAAGACAGGTAAACGGATTTAGAAATTCGATTAATCTACTTGTATGTAAATATTATGATTTAAAAAATGTAGAACAGACTT
>NC_051404.1:9382174-9382729 GCF_015228065.2 Penaeus monodon | reverse complement strand
ACGCCCCCATATAGAGACGCAGCTGTCGTCCCCCACAAACGCAAGCTCGGCAGAACACTCTATGGAACCGAGATCTTCCGAGACGTTATCAGATCGACCACACTCGCGTAAGGAATGGCCTAGACTTAAGCCGACAAATTGCCAGGGAAACTGTCCGGCGAATAGGCTTACAGAGATAATGATTAGAGATGATTAATCGTTATAAGGACGAGAGGGACGGCCCCGGCAGCCATTGTTAGGTGTTACAATTACCCTGGTCAAGTCTTTCGGCAGTTGGAGTTAAATGGGGGCGCGGGGTGGGGGGGGAGGGAAGAATAGCACACGTAGGTAATTACAAAAGGTGTGAGAATAGCATTAGTCATGGCCGGTGTGGAGGATTGTTTGTCCAGTGCGTGTGTCTAAACAGCTCTCACCTTCGCGATATTAATGGTCTAATCATTCCCGGAGTTTGGGGTTATTACAAGGCTGGGCTGTAATAATCTCCTGTTTGTTCAGTTATAGTATGTAAATGGCTCTGTTCTCTTGTTCTGTTTCTTTGGTTCGACTCTTTTGTCT
>NC_051404.1:9381765-9382001 GCF_015228065.2 Penaeus monodon | reverse complement strand
ATTATCGTTTTCCTATCCTCCCCTCATATCAAACTACCTTATCTCAGTCTCCCTGATAATTACTCCCCGAATAAACAGTCCTCATCAACATACAAAACGGCAGAAGACCTATCCCACCCAGCCCGTTCGTGCGCGATGAATCCAGAAGAATCCTCGCATGCACACGCGTTACACGAACGCCACATGACAGCACGAGCCCCAAGGTAAGATGGCGGCCGGTATCGGTACCCTATTGT
>NC_051404.1:9381232-9381703 GCF_015228065.2 Penaeus monodon | reverse complement strand
AGCTGTAGTATAATGACCCGCCCCCAATTAGACGCCCTTATCTTGCTCGACACAGAAGTTCAATCTCGCTCGCTATCCCAAAGAATATAATCTCCTTGAAGAGTTTTCTTTTTATTCGGCGAAAAATCATAGTCTGGTGAAGGAGGGGGTGTGGGGTGATGGGGGTATGGGGGAAGATGGGAAGAGAAAAAAAGGATAAGGATAAAGAAGAAGGGGGGAAGGTAAGTAAAGAGGGGGGGGGGTAGAAAGGAAGAGGTTTAGGGCGGAGTAGGTAGTTGTTTAGGGAGGAGGGGGTGGGGTGCGGGTTAGAATTGGGGGGACCTAGGAAGGGCAGGGGAGGGGTAAGGGGTGCACCTTTGTTAACTTCCTTGACGGAGGTCTTGGAGACACCGACAAACACACCTGGGCTAATGAGACCCTCCTTACCTGGACATACTTGACGTGAAGGTAACACAATGGCGGTTTCACGCT
>NC_051404.1:9380746-9381201 GCF_015228065.2 Penaeus monodon | reverse complement strand
TAATCTTTCCACCTCTTTCTTCTTCACCTCCTTACTCTCTCTCCGTCTCTTCTTCTATTCCTGTCTTTTTTTCTATTCTCTTTCCTCTCTTTCTTATTCTTTCTTCTTCTTCTTTCGTCCTCTTTATTTTATTTTCTTATTTTTTTGTGCCCTGTACTCCTTATTATTCTTTCTTTCTTCTCCTTCTCTTCCCTTTACATTTCTTTTTTCCCGTTATCTCTCTGCTTCCCCTCATTTTCTTTATTATTCCCTTTACACTACTTCATGGTTATTTTTCTCTCTCCTTTTCGCCTCCCAATCCTTATTCTCATCCTACTTCTCCTCTTACTCTCCCTTTCCTTTCACACTTCTTCCTCTTTCCCTCTCTCTCTTTTCTTTTACTTTCTCCCCTTTCCATTTACGTTTTCGTCTCTTACAACAATGAAAGCTTAATTACAGACACGCACGAATATACA
>NC_051404.1:9379404-9379733 GCF_015228065.2 Penaeus monodon | reverse complement strand
ATTTCACTTCTTCCTCCCCTGAAAAGGCACCTTTCAAGCCAGTTCTTCCAAAGACCATAAACGCTATCCTTTTACACGCATTTTCCGGCGAGAAATTTTGAAACCGTATCTTCTGATTTACGATATTGCCGATATATGATGTCAGAATTTTATGGGCGTCCTCTCGGCTTTCACGTGGGCGGATTTGGGCGTGAAGGTGAAGCATCTCTCTTGTCATTACGGGCGTGTAGTTATCGCACCTCTGTATAATTAAGCATAACTCCGATGGTTGGAGCTGGGGTGTGAAGAACAGAGTTTACATTTATGAGGCGCTGTTGATGTGTTGGTGT
>NC_051404.1:9379262-9379370 GCF_015228065.2 Penaeus monodon | reverse complement strand
ATTTAGAGTGTTTATAATTTATTTCGTTGATGTTATTTCGTCGAGGTAATATTTTTTTATGGTTTTAAAATCTTTTGGGATATCTTTTCATGTTTTTTTTAATCTACT
>NC_051404.1:9378184-9378427 GCF_015228065.2 Penaeus monodon | reverse complement strand
CAATTTTTCAAGCCCATAAAATTTTATCACGTAATGCCTCTTTCGTCCCGTATTTTTATATCGGTTTTACTGTCCTTCCCTCCGTCGGTTCGTGGCGAGCGAGAGGCGAGTGGAGGCCCAGGCGAAGATCCTCCGCTGATGGAACAGGGAATCGTGAACGAACTCACGGTCTCTCGTGACTCCTGATTGATCAACAAAATGTAAATGATGTTCAATATTTATTCGTCTGCGTGTTTCAGGTTG
>NC_051404.1:9377441-9377752 GCF_015228065.2 Penaeus monodon | reverse complement strand
CTGAAACATGACACAACTGCCAATTAAAGAGACGCCAAATTTCATCCACAAATATCCCTAAATCCCCAATCCACTTAACCAAATAACAAATTCTCGAGTCATCAGGGCATAGAAACCCACAGAAGAGTCTTCAGCCGTTTACCCAGAAGGAACCGCAAAATTCCTCAGCTTTCATCTAGACTACGTAGCCCGGAGTCACCAAACCATCATGTAGCACCGTCGCCGCCTTCTGTGTGGAGTACATTAGTACCTGACTCCTCCCTCTCTCCCTGCCTTTATCTGATGGACTCTACCTAAGGGCCTTTCGCGAG
>NC_051404.1:9376908-9377070 GCF_015228065.2 Penaeus monodon | reverse complement strand
TACGGATCTTGTTTGTTAGGGAAGTCGAGAGAGTGCGCACGTGAGATATGTGGAAGTGATGTATATGCAGCCTTCATTGATTACTTATACAGGAATTTATGCAACGGACTACTCCGAACTGCTCTTGAAGTAATCTTGCTAAACTTCACTTCACGCTGTCAG
>NC_051404.1:9376193-9376602 GCF_015228065.2 Penaeus monodon | reverse complement strand
CACCATCTACAAAAGAAACAGAAAGACAATAACAATTAAAATAAAATTATTAAACGGAAATAACACCTGATCATAAAAACAAAAACAACAACAAAAAGAAAACAAACAAACAAATATACGAAAATACAAATAGACATATGAAAAAATCAAGAAAGTTCAGGGCAGGAAATGAAATATCCTCGTCCCCCCGAAAACGTGACGTAAGGTGAGCAGTGTGAGGTGATAAGAGATCGACTTACATGCTTGATGGGAGGGACTTCTAGGCCTTCGACCCCCTATACCCTGCGTGGGAAGATGAGCGTGGAACGGGGGCTTTGGGCTGCAGAGAAAGTGGGGGGGAGGGAGGAGTTATAGGGAGAGGGGCGTGAAACAGAGGCAGTGGGCGGGACAGGAGGTGTGGTGTGTGTGC
>NC_051404.1:9375199-9375311 GCF_015228065.2 Penaeus monodon | reverse complement strand
GTTCAGCGATATTTGAGGAAATATTGGAATAAGTTCAATGTGATTCACGGAATGGGTTCTTTTTTTACATTGTGTATAGTAATGGCGTTGTATAAATAAAAAAAGGAAAAAA
>NC_051404.1:9374832-9375163 GCF_015228065.2 Penaeus monodon | reverse complement strand
CTAAAAGTTGCTTTAGTATATATTTAATTTGCTGTATAATAATTCAATGTAGCGCCTTTATCGTGACTGACCATGTTGTTAGATAAATATAAACGTTAAAGCATTAGAAAATAGTATTTGAATTTTATATTCTATATCTAATTGAGTTAGTTATATTACGTGTTACTCTATCTTGACTTTATATTAGCCTGCTTTATTTTCACTTGATTTAAGCTTTGATATATACGTTCTCAGTATTGGCTAAAGGTATTTCCAGTAATATTTTGCGATATTGAGTTTTAATTATATTGCTTACTTTTGATATAATTTGACATAATCCGTCCTGCGCTAA
>NC_051404.1:9374045-9374266 GCF_015228065.2 Penaeus monodon | reverse complement strand
TCCTCTCCTTTTCTATCTCCCTTTGCCCATTCTTTACTTTCTTCCTTGCCCATGCTTTGCCCCCTCCCTATCTCCTTTCCGTTCTCCATCTCTCCTTCCTTGCCCATCTATTACCTTTTTCCTGTTTCCCTACCCTTGTCCAACCCTTAAGAACCCAATTCTCTATCTCCCCATCTTGCCCAACCCTTACCCCCTTCCTTGCCCATCCCTTACCTTCCTTA
>NC_051404.1:9373748-9373853 GCF_015228065.2 Penaeus monodon | reverse complement strand
TCCCCTCACGCCGCAGCCCCTGTGATGGCTCGCTAACAAAGGCCCTTTCAACCTGCCCTGATAAACCCATCACCCTTGGCCGCGGCGAGCAGCAATTCCGTCTCC
>NC_051404.1:9372812-9372975 GCF_015228065.2 Penaeus monodon | reverse complement strand
TATCATCCCGTCTCCGTTCCTCCAAATTCGCCTTGTTTGTTTTCTAATCCATCTTCTCCTCCTCCTCCTTTTTTTATTTTCCAATCCTTTGATTAATTCCTTATTATAATTCTTTATTTCCCACTTGATTATTTGTTTCGTTGCTTCCTATTTTCACTTCAGG
>NC_051404.1:9372417-9372779 GCF_015228065.2 Penaeus monodon | reverse complement strand
CGTAATTTATTTCCCTCTCTCTTTGCTTATTTATTATTCCCTGATTTTGCACGTTTTTCCTCCAGTCTCATATATCTCCTTCTTTTCTGTATTTTACACCATTCTTCTTTCTCCTTCTCCACTTCACAACTTCTATTTCTTCTTCACTTTTATTTTCGTTAATTTCTGCCTCTTATTCTTCCCATTTTCATCGAGTTCTCCTTTTTCCTCTTTTCTTATATAATTCATAATTCTTTTTCCTACATTTATACTTACGTTTTTTTTTTCTCCTTATTCTACACACATTCTTTCATCAATTTCCTCTTCTTCTTCCTTCTCTTTTCACAACTTCTCTTTCTATATTTTCTACAGTTTCCAATCCT
>NC_051404.1:9372092-9372349 GCF_015228065.2 Penaeus monodon | reverse complement strand
ATCTGAACTTTGCTCAGCCCTTATGCTACTTGTTATAATGCCGTTTTGTTTTTGTTTTCGTTTGTTCTTGTTCTTCTTTGTTTGTTGCTTGATTGTTTTAATTGTGTTTTTTTTCTCTTGTTTGTTTTGATGTGTCCTTTGTTTTAGTTTATTCGTCTTTTTTTGTTTAGTTTGTCGTTCTTGTTGTTTGTTTTTTGTTGTGTCTGTTTTGTCTCTGTTTGTCTTCTGGTTTATTTTTTTCTTCTCTTTCTCTTGTA
>NC_051404.1:9371516-9371822 GCF_015228065.2 Penaeus monodon | reverse complement strand
CTTAGTGTAACGGCAACGAGACAACAGATGTGGCTTGAAGAAACGACATTAACTTTCTCCTCAAATTAAAGTGTCAGGAATTCTGTGTATCTTCTTGCTACACTTATTACCGAAGTCAGTTAGCAGATTCTTTATCATTGTGCATGCTTATTCATTTCAAGACATAATTGATCAGAAACTTTCATTTTTATAGCGTGATATTAGATTATGAATATATCCGTATTTCGTTAGTTCACGTAATTATTGTGTCTTATAAAATATTTGAATATATATTCTGTTTTTGTTTTACAATAAATTGTTTGCAGC
>NC_051404.1:9371112-9371216 GCF_015228065.2 Penaeus monodon | reverse complement strand
CTTTTTAATATTGAAACCAATTCCGAGTAATTCCAATTATCTACAAACTAATCATCATAACGTATTATATTTGAGAAAACCACAAAATGATGAACAACAGCAAT
>NC_051404.1:9370375-9371086 GCF_015228065.2 Penaeus monodon | reverse complement strand
GTTTAAATTATTACTTAGTCAAAACAAAGGTTAATAAATGATAATGTATTTTTTGATGGTTGGGTATTGGCAAGACAGATTTTCATGTAAAGTATGATTTTAATTAGCTATTATAGTTCTCTTCAATATGAAAATAAATTAGATTTAAATGACATTTAATATTGTATTCATTGAGGGTAATTTATTATGAAGAGGGTTTTCATGTAAATTATAAAATATAAATCAAATTAATCTTCAACATTTTTATTTTTTATAGTATGTAGATGCCCTTGGCAAGGTGACATTTTAAGGCAACATGAAATAAAACGTCTTTTAGATATGTATGCATTTATTCTGCAGACGTTTACACCCTTCCTTCTTATTTCTTCAAGTTACATTCGTACCCTTCAGAATATGCCTCAACTGTTTCTTAAGGATATCATTTTCAGTCTTTGAAATATATTTGTTTCTCCATGTCGCATCTGTCCTTTTAAGTCGCCTTTCCCCTTCGAAATCGTTTCTGCTTTTATCAAGATAAGTCCTTCCTCTTTTAACACTCCTTACGTCTTGCCTTCTTCTTCTTCTCCTTTATTGTCCTCGTCCACATAAATCGTTTTCTCTAAGTCGTGTCTAAGTTCCTTCTTCGGAGCAGTCAAGAGGTTCACCCTCCCCACCCCCCCACCCGCCCTTGCCAACGCCCTCTGCCTTCCCGTTCCCTTATTTACAACCCAT
>NC_051404.1:9369704-9370339 GCF_015228065.2 Penaeus monodon | reverse complement strand
CATCCCCTTAGATCGTCCCCCCTTTCCCTTAGCCTGTGATCACCCGATCTCCCCTAACCCTTCTATCTACGATCCTTGTGTTCTGATTCTCCCCACCCCCACCCCCGTACTGACACAACAACCCCTGTTACCTTATCCACCTGCCTTCTCCCCTCTCCTTCCTCCTAGTCCTCTGTCGACCGGCCTTACCCCTTCCCTGTACTGTTGCCTTCCCCCTTCGCCTGCCTGCCTCCTTCCTCGCACCCTTGCCATGCTACCACCTGCCCTCTACTAATCCCTATGCACCCTATCTCCCTTCTCTTTACTCTTTCCCGTACCCCATTTCTCATGCCTCCCCTCCCTCAGCCCACACCTCCCCCATTAATGGTGTCCACGAGCATACAAATACCGAGTGTCCTGGCAGCGTGTCCAGGTCAGACTGGGTCACACCTAATGGACTCTCGCTTGATAAAACAGCTCTGTATATCTGAATCTTCCACGCCCAAATTCAAGCGGGTGAATGCATAAGAAATGAGGAAGGGAAGGGAGGGGCGAGTCTTTTTATACTACTTGGATCTGGGATTTCGTCTTAGGCAAATTAAGGAGGCTCAAGATGTCGTGCTTGTATGTGATTACTTACTTTTTAGCTACTGCGA
>NC_051404.1:9367166-9367247 GCF_015228065.2 Penaeus monodon | reverse complement strand
CTATCGAATACACCAGACTACACCCAAAGTCAAAGGTTATACTTTTTATTTGATTCACTCTTTTTAACGGAGAACATATGG
>NC_051404.1:9365836-9366448 GCF_015228065.2 Penaeus monodon | reverse complement strand
TAAATCTTATGAATATTAATTATGACTGATAAAAACTGGACGTCAGCCGTAATTATTCACTTGTGTTTACTCCCGTTCATCTGATATCTGCGACCTTTGACCTCTTTTGAAGGGAGACGCTGTGACCTTGATTCCTATCGCTGACGTTTAATTGTGGCTATAGGGTCATTTAGCGGTCGTGACCTTGGTTGCGAAAAGGACTCGGAAGGAGGGGAAAATAAAGCGTGAGAATCAAGGAGAGAGAAAGGGGAGGTGGAAGGAAGATAGGAAAAGAAGAGGGGGAGAGGGAGGGTCGACAATGACTTACGTAATATGGAAGAAGGAAAGAATGAGACAAGGAGAGAGTGAGGAGAGTGTGGGAGAGGGAGAGAGAGAAAGAAAAGGAAAGTGAGCGAGAGGAAAAAGATAAAAAGGGATAGATAGATAGATAAAGAAGAAAGAGATGAAGGTGAGGAGAAGTAGGAGGAGGAGATTTTTTTTAAATATGAGAAAGAGTGAGAACAAGGGAGTAAGTACAAGGGAGAAGAACATAAAAAATGGAGGATAGAAAAAAAGAAAACCAGAAAAAAAGAGTGAAAAAAAATGAACACTGGAAATAAGAACACCACCAGG
>NC_051404.1:9365504-9365777 GCF_015228065.2 Penaeus monodon | reverse complement strand
TAGGGAATAAAGATAGGAGAAACGAGCCAGAGAAAAAGTACATGCAAAGGCAGAGAAGAGTTTGCAATGACTCTTAAACAGTGGCTGTGTCAATTAGTCATGCCTGAGAAACGATGATGTTTGTACTCCTTCGTCACGGTCGAGTAAGAACGAGTGAATGAAAACTCGTGAGTGTCTGTTTCGGCGAACGAGAAAAACACTCTTTTAATTTTCTGTTTATCAGGGGGAGGGTGGTGGCAATTGTTTTTAGGTTCGGAAGTTCCTTTTTGCTTA
>NC_051404.1:9364422-9364745 GCF_015228065.2 Penaeus monodon | reverse complement strand
GAACAACCAAACGCATAACTAAAAGCAACCACCCACATACATACAAGCAAAACCGTAAGGAACACCAATCACAAAAGTCACCAGTGAGATAAGCTAAAATCTTCTCACGCTGATAACAGAAAGTGTGAAGCCCAGTCACTTCCTTCCCTTTAATGACTGGGAACAAATCACTATCTGTTTCTGGGTCACACTTACTAACGTTTCATAATTCTTCGTACGAAAATTAACGTAGTTCTAAAAAATATCATTCATTTTGGATCTGTTTTAGAAGTTTTATAATTCAAAAGTAACGTCTTAAAGTATTGAGCATATGGACGTAAGGG
>NC_051404.1:9361046-9362233 GCF_015228065.2 Penaeus monodon | reverse complement strand
GTCACCCTTTCTTTTACAAATTTTTTAACTGCTTGTCATAAAAAAATATATATTGTTATGGAATCATTCAATTTCTCTTCCCAAGCTTGACTGTATCTCAATTGAAAACTTGTAGTTAACAGCCTCGGCGCTCTCTATGTCAGATTTAACCGAACGCAAAATGCCAAAGCCTCTTAGCTGGGAAATATTTTAAGGACAGTGGCTGATTAAATGCTTCATTGAGACTCGTGTTTACTCTAATGACGTTAGGGAAAATTGATGAGCTGAAGGAAATTGATGGAAATGCTAAAAAACCGGATTGATTTGTTTGCTTGGAGGAATTAAAAACATTCTTTGGACTTTTGACTGAGTTTTAAGGCAAAAGTTTAGAAGTTTAGTTTTTTTTCTGTTTATAGTTAGAGTCAATCAACCGGCAACGAGTTTTTGTTCTTACTTGTGGTATCTCCTTCCTTTCAACTATATCGACATGTCTCCTTTGTGGAAACTTGCCATAAATTATATTTATTAAGGAGAAAATAATGAACCCACTTTTTTCTTCTTCTATAGTTGTGGGATTAAAATTTTTACTAAGAATTCATTTCCTCGAAGGCATTTTATAACTCAGTGACATAGTGAATGGATAAATGTCTATTCTGTGTTTATTGTTTAACTAACAGTCGCACACGAGCATACAAGGTAAACCGTTGTAGAAACGAGCTGTACTTTGAGATACATGTGCTTGTGTAGCAGGGCACTCGGGCAATGCATGCTAAGTGATTTCGCAAGAACCTGCTTAAAGAACTACCCCCCCCCCCTTCAAAAAAAAAAAAAATCGGTTAAAAATATAAATGTCTGTGCAAGCGCTGTTGGTCCAAATAAGTGATTGCTACTTAAGATTTACTCTAACCATCGCTATTAAAGACATAACTAGCTACAGTTAATGCCCGTCTTCCTTGGATGTGTGATCTTTATTGAACAGTAAACGTCATAGGGGAAAAGCAAGAGTAAATTAGAGAGTGCAAGCCAGTCAAGTCCACCTAGCCACCATCGCTGCCAACACTGACAACAGCACAACACGGGCGATCTGTAAGTTGATGATCTGAGGTCTCTCGGAAACAGCCCGCCCGTTGATGCCCTGTGCTTCGGAGGGCGGTCTGTGGGTGGTCTCAAGTCCTTTGCATTAACGCCCTGAGGGTTAAGCAGTATGG
>NC_051404.1:9360739-9360880 GCF_015228065.2 Penaeus monodon | reverse complement strand
CTACTAGTAATCACCCTTTCTTTGAAGTTAATGAGTGAATCTTATTACGCGGAGACCCTGACACACCAATTCCCCCTCGTTTTCCATCCAACCCTAGAGCCCCAATTAATTATCTATGTTTTGCATCGAGGGAGTAAAAAA
>NC_051404.1:9360458-9360722 GCF_015228065.2 Penaeus monodon | reverse complement strand
ATCTTCGTAGGAAATTAAGTTTAGCGAGTGAATGATGCATCGTCACACACTGTCTGAAGCCCCGCTGACATAGAGATAACCAACAGCCATAAAGTACTGCCACACCGTGCACTCACAGCGGCTCTCCATAGCCAGCGTTAAAACAAGTTCTTGCGCCTGTGACAAAATCAGTTTTGCTTGAGTTATGGCTCTGTATCTTCGCCTCGATCGCCCGAGTGTCTCTGTCTCGGTGGGTTTAAGGATTTCCCCCCCCTCTGTTGTGTC
>NC_051404.1:9360230-9360382 GCF_015228065.2 Penaeus monodon | reverse complement strand
TAGTGATCTTGTTATTATATAATCTTGTTTCCGTCTCACACCTTTTTTTTGTCTGTTTGTTTCTTAAATATGGGTAACAGCTTGACTAACCATTTTCTTTGTACCTAAAATATGCTCCTAATTATTGGTGTGATCACAATTCCAGGCTGCGG
>NC_051404.1:9359996-9360155 GCF_015228065.2 Penaeus monodon | reverse complement strand
TCATATATATTTTCTTCACGCTTAACATTCTCAATTTAAAAGTGTATAATCTTGTAAAAAGGTAAAAATTTGTCATGAGGTTAGAGCACCTCCTGCAGGATCTCAGCTTAAGGAAGAAAAAGAATAAAGGAGAAATAGGAGGTGGAAATAAGAATGCGA
>NC_051404.1:9359570-9359664 GCF_015228065.2 Penaeus monodon | reverse complement strand
CGTTTACGGAGGAAAGGAGTATTCCTTGGCATTCACTTTTGCAGACAAAGTTCCGTTTCCTCGACTCTGTGCTCAAGAAAAGGGGAATATGTGA
>NC_051404.1:9359173-9359514 GCF_015228065.2 Penaeus monodon | reverse complement strand
AACAGACTTTCAAAGATATGAGAAGATTTTGAAATTTTGTACATCAAAAACTATAATTGTATTTTGACTATTACTGAAAGCGCCTTACCTCGCAGTAAGAAAAAGTAATTTGTAATTGGCGATTTTCTGTGACTTAAAAGTAATTTCTTTAATCTTGCTCACTGTAGTATGTTGACATATGCTTGTCAAGAAATAAAAAGAAAAAAAAAATAATGCTTTCATACCGTTGTGCTGAAATACAGGAACGGAAATCGATATTAGCATAATAGAAATTATTATAATTACTATAATGCTATATTTAACTGCTTTACAATGTTTCTATTACCACTAAACTTAACCGA
>NC_051404.1:9358629-9358816 GCF_015228065.2 Penaeus monodon | reverse complement strand
TGAAGTCATCCTCGAAACACTTAACTCTTGGATTAGCCTATTACAGTTTAACGTAACAGTTAATGGTCTCTCTTTCTGTCTTTTCTTCTTACTCTTTTTCTATTTTTCGTGTTCTGTCTGATTATTATCAGAAGATATAATGAACACAGATTGGAATATTTCATCTCTTTTCCTCTCTTCCTCTTTA
>NC_051404.1:9358322-9358474 GCF_015228065.2 Penaeus monodon | reverse complement strand
CACTCCCTCTCTTATTAGTCACAATGATAGCAGAGTTAAAGTTTAATTGCAACAGTTATGAATAAAAAAATATATATATACGAAAAACTATCTCCCGGAGAGCTAATTAAGGGGGAAATTCCGTTTTCGATTTTACAAGGAAGAATTAACAG
>NC_051404.1:9357473-9357762 GCF_015228065.2 Penaeus monodon | reverse complement strand
CACTCGACGTATAAATTTTATCAGCAAGACGTTAACAATTAAGTGCTTGAGAGGAGAGGCTGATGAGAGAGCGGCCTTAAGATGGTCGCGGGATCAGGAGTGTCTTGGAGGAGTAGCTCGAAGAACTTCTTTAAGACTCTTGTATTCCCCTTGTTTCTCCCTTTGTGTAGGAGGGAGGTTGTTATGTAATGTGTGCATGGGGGTGGGGGCGAAAGGGGGTTTGTGGGGGAGGTGTGGGTATAAGGGGAAGGGTAGTTTGTTTGTGTGTGGGGGGGGTGGAGGGGGTGCT
>NC_051404.1:9356858-9357427 GCF_015228065.2 Penaeus monodon | reverse complement strand
CTTGTGTGGATGGTGGGGGGCGCGAACGTGTGCGTGATATTGAGTACGTACGAAAATGTGTGCATATATCACCTACAATTATTTATACGTATCTATACTTCAATAAAATCAATCAGTGAACCTATATTTGGACAGACAGAGATGGAAGAGAAACAGAAAAAAAGGGAAAAATGAGAAGAAAAGGGGTGTGGACGCGAGGTGGGTGGGTAAGTGGATCTCTTAATGGGTGTGTGGGTGGAGGGTTATAGAACGTGGGCGAGAGCGGGTAAGATCACAGCAGGAGTGAGGGGAGGAGGGGAAGGGGGGAAGGGGTAAGCACAGGTGGAGCAACGATAATAAATAAAAATACAACATTTTCAACAATGTAACACAGCTTTAACCTTGTAACTTCAGTGTTCGGCTGGAAGTGATTGATCGACAAGATTAAAGCAGGAATCCTTGTCAATGTGATGTAATGTTCTGGAGATGGATGATGGATACGAGGAATAAAAGGCAGAGGGATAAAAAGAAAGACAGGCAGGAATCAATATGGAAATGTTTCTTTATTAGTTGAATCAAGTGAAAGAAAA
>NC_051404.1:9355771-9356118 GCF_015228065.2 Penaeus monodon | reverse complement strand
ATCGCCATGAAATTATTTATTGTCCAGACAACAATCACATGTCTTATCTTGGGACAACAGCAAGCGCCTTACCTCATATTCAATATCCAACGCGCTAAAAAAGCAAAACGAAAATCAGAGTAAATATCATCATTCGAAGAGGAAACAAAATCATTGGTAATAATTCAGATGTATGTGCAAATTCTAATTGCAGAAAAAATAAATTGTGACTAGTGGTGAGAATAACGATATATTAAATGATTCAGATTTGGCATGATAAAAAGGCACACTGCCAGACATACAGTAACTCATATTGGCAGGCAGACAGAGAGACACGAGGGCAAAAGCTGAGATATTCAAATGAATCG
>NC_051404.1:9354629-9354775 GCF_015228065.2 Penaeus monodon | reverse complement strand
GCACTTATCATTATTAGAATTTTCAGCTGAACATAAATTTGGAAAGTAAAAAAAAAATCACCTTTTATAGACAAAGCATAATGAAATACCCAAACCATATGAATGATGAAAGAAAAGAAAATAAGAAATTTACAACCAAAACACAT
>NC_051404.1:9354338-9354597 GCF_015228065.2 Penaeus monodon | reverse complement strand
CTTCAAACGGGGTTTATGAGAGCACATTAAGTATAAAATGAGTCAACATATTTTCTTTTTTTTTCCTGCAGCTGGAAAACCTCCGAGGTGTCTCAGGAATGTGCGAATCACCTGTATTATGAGCCATAACGATTTGCTCGAAAGATTCACGCTATTAATATGACATCTTTTACTTGCAATGTACGATAATAATGGCCTGCGAACCTCTATTCATTAACCTAATGCGACTTTATCAGAATTCTGCTATTCGCTTTTGCAT
>NC_051404.1:9353534-9353753 GCF_015228065.2 Penaeus monodon | reverse complement strand
ACTCTATAAAGCGAAGAAAAATCCTTTAAAAGAAATAAAAGCTGAAGGCTTGCAGGGACGCTGCAAGGAGAGGCAATCAGAGAGCGTGATGCGAGGTCGGAGGACGAAGCGGAGAGAAGCTTTAATCCGATAATCTTCTTCTTCCTCTACTTTTCTGGTCTATTTCTGTTCATTTATCTTCCTTCCTGAGTTCTCTGTTTATCTATTCGTTCTTGAAAG
>NC_051404.1:9353128-9353407 GCF_015228065.2 Penaeus monodon | reverse complement strand
CCTAGGATTCTATTCACTATCCAATTGTCTAGGGATTTATGTTCATGGTAATCTTCTTGTTTAGACATTTATGCATTTGGTTATCTATTTTCCCTTAGTATTTATCTACTTGGTTACCTGTTTGTCTATAAATATTTTCCTTTTGTTATCTACTTGTCCGGGAATCCGTTAATTATTGGTCAAGGAATATATCCCTTTGGTATTTGTTGATTATTTTTTCTACGTTGACTCAGTTTGTCTTTTAATCATTCAGCTTCGTAAATCTTGCCTCTGATCCTC
>NC_051404.1:9352762-9352963 GCF_015228065.2 Penaeus monodon | reverse complement strand
GCAGAAAGTGTCATCTCTGCCCCATATTTTCTCCATTTGCTTTCCTCGTTCATTCAAGGAGAGCGCAGAGTTCCTCCGTCAAGTTCAACAACATAAGGTTAAGAGTCACACCTAACAAGAGTTCACTGGACGACGTGTCGTAATCCCCTCCCTCCTCCTCTTCCCCTTACGTGCATTTGTTTGTCTGTTGTTTATGTGTGC
>NC_051404.1:9352547-9352680 GCF_015228065.2 Penaeus monodon | reverse complement strand
TGATCATGAAAAAACATATATTTCAAATACCCATATGCACCTACACCTAATGATGAGCCAGACATTATCCCCAAGTTCATCCTAGACGCACATTACCAGCTGCCTGTCCTTTCCCCTAGAATATGACAAATGA
>NC_051404.1:9351371-9351526 GCF_015228065.2 Penaeus monodon | reverse complement strand
CGGAGGATTGAGGAGGCAAAATAAATATGACGGAATAAAATAGAGGAGGAGGAGAAAATTTCATGTAATTCTAACAAGAAAAAGATACAGAGGTAGACAAGCACGTGGAATAGATACGATATCTAAACAGATAAATAACCAAAGAGAGGGAAGAC
>NC_051404.1:9350984-9351335 GCF_015228065.2 Penaeus monodon | reverse complement strand
TAACCAGAAGAACGAGCCAAAAAAACACATCCCATATATCTCTCGACCTCGCTCGCCAATTTCCCCCTAAAACGAATGGTTCGCTTGTTATGTTACCCTTCCTTCGCCCGTTTTCGCCCCAGTGCTCACACCACTGATGTTTCAACTACAAGATAACCATCTTCTACACTGCACACATTGCCCCAACAAATGTATATATTCTTCCTTTAGCATCAGTGGTCGACGCCCTGTCATTTGGCCCACTGTTTGCAAAGGGTAAGGCTGCAAAACGCTCTCCGAAGACAAATAACTTGTATCTACTGAGGGGGAAAGGATGCTCGAGTTAGTGTTATATTCCTTTGGTTGAGCAAT
>NC_051404.1:9350359-9350545 GCF_015228065.2 Penaeus monodon | reverse complement strand
TTGTTGAACTTGAAGACCACGAACAGCATCAGAAGACTAAAAAGTAAGGAAGATGGAGAGGAGGAAGTAGATAATTTCTTTAATCCGCTTTATATTCCTCCTCACATATAATTAAAGAAGGGAACTGGATTTACATCAGAGGGTCGACTCACATCTTTCCATCTCCCGTGTTTCTACATCAAAACA
>NC_051404.1:9349561-9350337 GCF_015228065.2 Penaeus monodon | reverse complement strand
GAAAAAATAAATAAAATCTCGGAATATCTCTTTTTCTCGTCCGGTAATCAACATGGATGTAATGATAATGGTTTTCCGAAAGGAGGAACACAAGGAAGACACGTATAGGAAACGTAACGAGGAGGAGAAGAAGGGAGGAAGGGCAGAGAGCTATGGGGAGTTGCCTTAGGTTGATGCCAGACGATAAAACTATCCGTCTTCGTTCGTGTGAAACGGGCGTAGACGTCGCCTCGGGTTCTCGTTCGCCGGGCGGGGTCAGGGCGTGGGCGTTTTCTAGGGACGTGGGCGGAGACGAAGGGGGACCTGCACGGAATCCTAATATGGGCGTAGGCTCAACTGTACGTTGCAATAAGAATATGTTTCGAGTTATTTTGGTTTCTTTATGTATTCCTTTTTTCGCTCTAGATACACTAAACTCTCCCTGCATTTGAAGTTATATGATATATTCGTATATTATATAAATACATTTCCCTCGTAAAGGCGATAGAACCCAAGATCTCCAAAAGCCCCAAGACGTGGAGTAAAGAGGTTCTGATAGCACATATTCAGCAAAGGGATCATGATGTCAACTTCAAAGACTATAAGGGAATCAAATCACGTTTGGAAAGGATCTAAAGTGCAGAGACGGTACGACTTTGCAATCTGATTTTGAAAACAACTTCGAGTCGAGTTAACTTTTGAAACAATGGGAAGAATGTAGTCAACTTAAGAGTGTATGTGACTTTATGTGGATCTTTAGAGATCTTTAATCTGTAAATCTTTTGGACTGAAGCCTT
>NC_051404.1:9349037-9349299 GCF_015228065.2 Penaeus monodon | reverse complement strand
CTATTTGTTTCGTGTCTTCGTCTCTGTCGCCGTTTACGTGTCTCAGTACTGCTGGCAGGGTGTGTCGCAGTAAATGATACCGACGGAGAGTGCGTGGAGGTATGTGGAGGTGTGGTGACACTGCAGGTGAGGCGACACTATAAAAATCAATGTAGAATTCAGGTGTGAAAGCAATGAGGGTGTTTGCTGCAGCTGAATGTGTGGCATCGCTTGCAAATGGCAGTAATGCTGACCTATGTTATAAGAATACACGTCATCGCTT
>NC_051404.1:9348350-9348965 GCF_015228065.2 Penaeus monodon | reverse complement strand
CTTTTTTGTCGCCTTGGCGTGCCTATTGGTCTCGTTCTTTCTCCTTCCTTCTCTCTTCGTCTGCTTCTGTGTCTCTCTGGCTGACTGGCCTTCTATGTCATTTATTCATCTATATTCATCTTTCTCTCTATACTTATTTACCATTTACTACCCGGTTTTTTTACTTGAGGCTTACGAGGAAAAAGAGAGAGAGAAAAAAAAAACGTTATTCATATATTACATTAGGCTTAAGTTTGGATTATTGTCACTGAAAATGAAAATATTTTAATATATATCATCCGTTATTATCATTAACATACATTTAACTTACAGTGATAATTATCAGTCAGGTATATGTTAATACTAATATAAGCTACAAGTTAAATATGCGTATAAATACTCTTATCATAGATATTATAAATTCTTATAAAAAAGAAGAAGAGAAAGAGGAAAGACTGAGGAACAGAAGAAAAGTAAGAGAAAAGAAACAAGAGAATAATGGTATATAGACAGATAAATACATTGAATGAAATAGATGATAAATACCTGGAAAATGGCGTAGAGTTTAAATGACTTGAATGAAATATATGAATGGAATAACAAGAAGCAAGTCAGGAACGGAAAAAAAAGAGTACT
>NC_051404.1:9347761-9348159 GCF_015228065.2 Penaeus monodon | reverse complement strand
ATCGAACGGGTCCAGATTTAGGAGTGACTTTTGCAAAAGTTGTGACTAATCACTTCTTAAGTTCGGGATTTAACTGGGAAAACGAGTCCAAAGCCAGGGGTCGAAGAAAGGATACGTTCTTGCGGTAACAGTAATCACCCGTAACAGTCGACACATTTCGAAGGATTATACACTCCTCCGCCATCCCATCAAGTGGACAGCTCTTCGAAGTCTCTCTCGCGCGTCCGAACACCACAATTGGGATCAGCACTAATACTCTGGACCTTTTCCCTGAAGATGGTTTTGTCCGTTTCCGTACCTCCGGCTCAGGGTGTTCGTATTTTTGATACTTGTATGTATAGATACATACACATACATTAAATGAAACTTGGTACTGTGTGAGAATAAAAATTGCTTTC
>NC_051404.1:9345613-9345915 GCF_015228065.2 Penaeus monodon | reverse complement strand
CGATTAGAGCTTTACACAAGAGTGGGTCAGTTCGAAATTGCTTTAGTGTATCCTTTTTTTATCATTATTCCTTTCCTCGTGATAAAAAGCTCGTTCATTCTTGTATCGCAATAGCATGTAAACTAAAAGCTCTTATCTGTAATGAGGTGATATGTACATAACCCTCCACTGCACATTTCACGATGCATTCTGTTTCGTTTCATTCTGTTTTTAGAGTTCGTTTGTCAAGTTGGAAGACATGTAATATTCATAAGTCATTATTATAATCATTTTTCGATAACGATAATAATTTACTTACTATA
>NC_051404.1:9343880-9344490 GCF_015228065.2 Penaeus monodon | reverse complement strand
ATTTTATGTTAATTCAAATTTTTTCCTTGCAAATTCATCAAGATTTTTGATGACTTGTAAAGCAAAATTCAAAAGATTTTCCACATAAGTTCTCTATTATCGAAGTGAAACGGGAGACGCTGATCCTCTTTTTATGTCCACAATCAAGTTAATATCGTAACTTGCAAAGTTACTTTGTAATGTTTAGCAAGATTCAACAGAAATATTTCAACAGAGCATGACATTTATTTCTCATTCATTTTCCCCGTTTGTAAGATTCTCAAAGATAAGAAATCAGCACAGATATATCTCAATGACCAGTAAGTAGGGCACTCTACCTGATTCTTCTTTTTTTTGTCTCTCTCTAAAGGAAAGTTCGCTATTTTCTACATTCACTGAAAATAAGAATAAATCCAGACTTTGACAGCCCATCACTCATCTATTCAAAACTCTTTTTTTTAATCTTAATTAAGAGCTTCTTATGTACTCTTCGTGTAAAGAGAGGATAAAAATAGAAAAATAGAATAATAAAAACATAGAGACAAAATATATACAATAAACATAATCACATTCACATACAGAGAAAGAAAGAGAATGAAACAAATCAACCAACAGTTAAGCAGTGAATCAA
>NC_051404.1:9343660-9343835 GCF_015228065.2 Penaeus monodon | reverse complement strand
TCAATCAAACAGGTAGAAGTTAGACGAAGAAGAAAAAAAAATCTGACTGGGTGGCTCAGTCAAGCCCCATCAATCTGCGGGCTGAAGTGACATGCCATCGATGCCCCGTTATGTGGCGGACGGAGGACCAGCGAGAAATAAAATGATTTATTTCGTAGCTCGTCTTCTTTGTTTG
>NC_051404.1:9342263-9342764 GCF_015228065.2 Penaeus monodon | reverse complement strand
TTCTTATAGATAGAGCATTTTTGTAAGTTAGTTGCTACTGGTGTAAACTCACATTTGATTGGCATCATGATCATTTTGGATCCATCAAAGTAAAGAAGATACGTTGAAAAGAAAATGAATTTAATCAAATGATCCTTTTAAATCCTATAATGATATGCCATGACATTTCTTACACGATTAAAAAAAAACGGATATTATCATTCATTAAGCCCTATATAAAATGCGGTACAAGAAGCAGCAACGTCGAGATAATACCTTATTATCACCAATTTCAGAAGATGTTAATATAAAGGATTATGCTTTGAAGAAAAAGAAGACATTTGAGGCCCTGTTAGATCGCTTGCTTGAATTAATGAGGCCTATTACGCAAGGAAGAGCGACTATCGTGTTCATTAGATGCAAGACAAGATGCCAAGCTGTGATACAAGAAAATTCAATATGATGAAACGAAACTGGTGGACTTTCATACACGGACGGAGACGTGCAAATCTGCACTCTGCG
>NC_051404.1:9340565-9340963 GCF_015228065.2 Penaeus monodon | reverse complement strand
AAGGCAAGGAAATAAGATTAAAAAGAGATTCACAAAGAGATAAACACGTATGAAGAAAAACAGAACATTTATACAATACATACACATAAAAGAGAAATTTAAAACAAAAATGAATAAAATACAAGACCACGCAAAAGAGAGAAAGAGAAAGCGAGAACTTTCGAAAAGTTACAGCACATAACCACTCTCATAGAACCCCATCCCACTGAAAATATGCAAATCTCGTCGAAACTTCTAATCTAACACGATGACTTAGGGAAAGGGTTTGAATTCTCAAGAAAAAGATTTGGATCTTAGGTAAAGGAGGAAATTTAGAAAAAAAGGAGAATCTGGTACTACTAAATTCCTATCTAAACGCAGGAAATGTTCAACGTGAAGACATTAAGCTGGAAATTTTC
>NC_051404.1:9339830-9340222 GCF_015228065.2 Penaeus monodon | reverse complement strand
TGTACATTAACAGACACTACATTAATACACATCGAAACCATATCACCCAAAATCTTGCCACAAATTCCTATAACATAAAGGTTTTCTTGCCAATAATTAAGACACGTTGTAAAAGCTACAGCAAAATTTTGCCACCCGAAGTAAATTTTGTCTCTAGATTTTTTGCTACTACTATGAAATCCAAGAAAGTATAAATTTGATGATAATGCTACTGTAAAGCACTATAGTACCTGAAATTTTCAAAATCCCGTGATCAATATAATCACGTATACACGTTGTTGTTAGAAAAGAACACGCAATTCGCCTTTACATGCAAATACCGCATGAAAACACATTCCACTTTATTTGTTATTGAGAAAAGGAAAAAAAGAAAGATATACATACCAGGGAAC
>NC_051404.1:9338954-9339193 GCF_015228065.2 Penaeus monodon | reverse complement strand
TCAACGACAATCACACTGTCATCTTATTTCTATTTTTAAAAGTTAAATGTCAACAATAATGAAATGTTTACATATTAATATTTACAGACAAACCACTCGCAACAATTATAATGAAAACATTTATGTAATATATGCCTAACTTTCATTAGTATGGCTAACACAAATCTATAAGTTTATGCCTAATCTCCTCATGCAAAACACCAACGAAGGTTAACGCTATGGGAGGTTATTCAAGGGAG
>NC_051404.1:9336638-9337343 GCF_015228065.2 Penaeus monodon | reverse complement strand
CCAAAGTTAACACAAGCCATTTGTAGTTCTGAATCACTGAATGAGAATAGTATTTGTCATTATAATCAAATAGCAGAAGATGACAACATTTATTGCAATAAAACCTATTCATTATTTATTACTATTCCAAATGATGGTGATTCACAATGAAACAGTAAATGATTCAGACCGATAACGAAATAGTAAATTATGAAGAATGATAGAAAAACAGTAAAATTGCTTAATAAAAATGAAATAATTATCAAAATTTTAAAAAAGGAAAAGTATTCAATAAAGTGAATATGAAAGATGTAACTTATATATCATAAATATAATGATAAGGATTCCAGAAACCGAAATATGATAAGAATTATGAAAAACGACGCAGTAATAATTATGAATTACTGATAAAATGATAACATGAACAACAACCGTGATAGCAACAACGATAGCAACAATGATAAAGATTCCAAAGTTACTAGAGTCTCTCAAAAATAAACATAAGGAAAAATTAGCACATATACACAAGCAATTTAAAGGAAACTCGCATTTAATGGAGGATATTCCACTCCGTTTAATTAAATGAAGCAAATGAGAAGTGGACCTGCGTGAAACTCCTGGTGATGTGCATTTTCACTTAACGCAGGGAACCCAACTGTATATCACATCCTAATGCAATTAAGGAGTATGTAAAAAGCTTTAAGTGTAATCAGCTTTTTCAGCGTA
>NC_051404.1:9335659-9336020 GCF_015228065.2 Penaeus monodon | reverse complement strand
TCAGGTTTGGAATCGCGAAAGTTGACGAAGAAGAATGCAGACTACTTGACCTGTTATAACGAAGGTGTTACGACATCCCAATCACCCCCCCCCCCTTCCCCCCAATCCCTTCCAGCCTCTACAGCAAAAAGGGAAATGAACTTAATAAGGCAACGATGAAAATGAAAGGAATCAGAGGATACGAGAGGGATTAACGGTGAAGATCGAGGCAAAAGCGATTGATTTAAGGCAGCAATGGATTGGATGAGAGGGATAAAGTAGGAGATAATGGAGAGATTAATAGTGTGGAAGATAAAAAATAGGGAGAGGGAGACGATTCAGAGCGAGAAATATACAGACAGAAAGTGAGAAGGATACAAGC
>NC_051404.1:9335106-9335502 GCF_015228065.2 Penaeus monodon | reverse complement strand
GAAGTCTCCCCATCTCCGGAACAAATATACACTTTGTGAGACCATGTACACTATCTAATAGCGTTGTTTGGTAAAGCTTTTCGCACTGTCCTATGCATCCTTCTATTGCAGACGAGAAAATGCACATTCACACATACTCCCGAACAAAGACGGCGTGCCATAAATTGATCAATGTTCCTTGTCTTTTCCATTCACGCGAAAGCTATAATATCTCGTAAAAAAAGCAGAGAGGAAGAGAAATAGATAAAATAAAAGAGGAAAAGGAGAAAGGTCATAAGGCTAGAGGAAATTGAGGAAGAGAAGGCAATATTGGCGATAATATAAGGAAGTAAAAACACATGTAAACTATGATGAAAATAAGAAATATATATAATAATACGCAGGATTATCGGTAAC
>NC_051404.1:9334338-9334565 GCF_015228065.2 Penaeus monodon | reverse complement strand
AATAATCATTACTGCTTATGCTATTTTCTTCCTACTATTGTGATTTTGATGTTTTTGTTGTTTGTTGTCATTTTTCTATCAGTAATATCTGTAATAATGATAGTGATAAAAAACTAGCGAGAAGGGTAGGCTTGATAAGGATGAAAATAACAAAAAACTGTTGCTTCTAATAACAATGATAGCAACAAACAATGTAACATCAGTCATAATAGCAAAAAGAATAGTGA
>NC_051404.1:9333868-9334022 GCF_015228065.2 Penaeus monodon | reverse complement strand
AATTACTCCCTTTTCATTACTTTTACTCCGTTGCTACTGCTGATAATTCTGGATTAAGCAATAGTACTTTGTATTTTCAGAAGGACTGTATTAATAATAATGTAGCTATTACCGTGCTGGTGGAAATGTACAACGTTATCTTTTATTCCATAAT
>NC_051404.1:9333739-9333842 GCF_015228065.2 Penaeus monodon | reverse complement strand
TTGATGGTCGGGTGGATGGAGATAGCATAAATGGTAGTGGGAGGGTTTTAAAAGCGACAAATATTGGGGATGATCCCGGCGATGATACATACAACACATATGA
>NC_051404.1:9332207-9332311 GCF_015228065.2 Penaeus monodon | reverse complement strand
GAACAGCTATCCTTATAAAGTTACGATAAGAAAAAATAGTAATATATTTACCATCATTGCCATTTACCATTTATATAAACTAGGCTTAAAATTCAAAAGGGCAG
>NC_051404.1:9331362-9331729 GCF_015228065.2 Penaeus monodon | reverse complement strand
AAAAAGGGGAAACCGAAAGAAATACGGAGAGAAAGAGAGCGCGCAGAGAAAAAGTGGCATCTTGCAGGTGTAGCGTCGTCTGGTGGCTGGCCTGACACGGTATCTCCGCACTTACCATTCACAAGACCAGTTCACTGGATCTGTCACCCCTTTTCCCCCCCCCAAAAAAAGGGTTTTTCCCCCCCTTTCCAAGCCCTTTAAACCCCGCCGGGGGGGGGTTTTAAAAGGGGGGGATGAGGGAACTGGGGGGAAAAAGGGGGGGGTGACAGACCCATGAACTGGTCTTGTGAATGGTAAGGGGGAGATCCCGTGCAGGCCGCCCCCGCGACGCTACACCTGCAAGATGCCACTTTTTCTCTGCGCGCTC
>NC_051404.1:9330702-9330835 GCF_015228065.2 Penaeus monodon | reverse complement strand
GAATTTTAAGCCTAGTTTATATAAATGGTAAATGGCAATGATGGTAAATATATTACTATTTTTTCTTATCGTAACTTTATAAGGATAGTGTTCCCGTTACGTATTACAAGCGTTTTTTTTTGGGTCATTCACG
>NC_051404.1:9328919-9329186 GCF_015228065.2 Penaeus monodon | reverse complement strand
TTTTCATATGAGTTTATGATATCATCGCCGGGGATCATCCCCAATATTGTCGCTATTAACTACCACTACCACTATGGCTATCTCCCAGTCACCCGCCATCAATATATTACAACTACACTATGCAAATTATGGAAAAAAGAAACGTTGTACTTTCCCACAGCAGGGGGAATACAATTATTATTAAAAAGTCCTTCTGAAATACAAAGTCTATTTAATCCAGAATTTATCAGCGTACAACGGAGAATAGTAAGAAAGGGAGAAGGTTCG
>NC_051404.1:9328314-9328615 GCF_015228065.2 Penaeus monodon | reverse complement strand
CTATTGCCCTATTTTTTTTGCTTTTATGACTGATTACATTGTTTTCATCATTTTTTTTAAAGCAACGTTTTTGTTTTTTTCATCCTTTTCAAGCCTACCCTTCTCGCTAGTTTTTTATCACTATCATTATTACAGATATTACTGATAGAAAAATGACAACAAACAACAAAAACATCAAAATCACAATAGTAGGGGAAAAAAGCAAAACAGAATGATTATTTACTAATTTTGAGTTTTCATCAAACTAGCTAATACATTTCTGCCACGCTACTATACTATTATACCCCCACTACTATACTAA
>NC_051404.1:9327774-9327910 GCF_015228065.2 Penaeus monodon | reverse complement strand
TTGCCATATTAGACATGTAAACGACTTTTGGGTTTATATCTACTGTTGGGATGAAATCACTTTTTATAATTCTTTTTCTAATATTTGCCAAATGTCCCGTGCTTGTTAAAAAAAATCCAAAAAGTTCATTTGTGTT
>NC_051404.1:9327182-9327628 GCF_015228065.2 Penaeus monodon | reverse complement strand
TGATATCGATTTTGGACAATTCTCATTCTTACTTACGCTGTTTATGATCATTAATTTATTGTGAACTTTTATATCCTTATTCAAAGATTTCTCTCAAGTGACATCATAAAATATATAAAATTATACTGATGACAAAACAGACACGTGGGAAGAGGGATTTGACTGTCACCATTATAACATGTGAGTTATATTTATACAAGAATTAGTTATTCGCTTAAAATGTCTTTGCCTTTTCCTTATTAGGGTTATGCAAACTATCTTATACATTTGGCGATGGAATTATTTTTGATGGTTATTTTAAAATGTGGTGTGCATCCGTATTTACCTTTCTGGATGCACGAAGGTAAAAACAGATGGAACGATAGATAGATATATAAAGCTAAAAGGACATGTAGAGAGGAGGAAGAAGGAATCCCGATAACTGGGATATGCTGCGGTCAAAAGCG
>NC_051404.1:9326912-9327133 GCF_015228065.2 Penaeus monodon | reverse complement strand
TATAGGAGGCTAAGAAAATTATTAAAATAATTTTATTCTCAGTGTTCTTGCTTTTGTTGCTACCCTTACAGTTAATGCTACCATTAGTAGAACTAAGTGTATAATAATCATAGTGTTAACGGTATAAATAATAATTATTATGAAAAACTACCCCCACGGTTATTGATATTACTTTCGCAAGCACACTTTTTGTCATTAAATTTAGAATTCTGTGCTTCGGA
>NC_051404.1:9326700-9326872 GCF_015228065.2 Penaeus monodon | reverse complement strand
AGTCACATCATCACATTCCCAAAAAATGTAATATTTCAGTATCTTTCGGACTGTATGTAAAATGGACAAAGTATAAGTTCACTATCCTGATACCGAGGAATTTTAAAAACAACATTAATAATATTTTCAGTCATAATAAAAGCAGATGGAAAGTACTAAGAATGAAATCTGA
>NC_051404.1:9325966-9326193 GCF_015228065.2 Penaeus monodon | reverse complement strand
ATAAAAAAACATGTGGAAAGAAAATATCTGAGACCCCCCCCCCCCCCCCTTTTCCCCAATAAATAAAATAATAAAAACAGAAAAGGAAGAAAATGGAATGAAATGAAAAAAAAAAAAAGATGCTATAGATAAGTTAGTAGAGAGACATAAGAGAGACATGTGAAATATCGAGAATAAAGATTACGAAAAGATATATATAAAGAAAAGAGAAGATAGACAGTGCAACG
>NC_051404.1:9325611-9325923 GCF_015228065.2 Penaeus monodon | reverse complement strand
CAGTACCTAAAGAACAGAGTAAAATATTGATTACGGAAACCAACATACGTAAAAAATGGATAAGGAAAACATTACGATAAAAATATATATAAAAGGATAAAGAAGAAAAAGAACAGAAAAAGATAAACATTACGAACCACATTATATAAAGAAAAGAGAAGAAAAACATTACGAAAAAACATTATATGAACAATAAGAAAATAAACATTACGAAACACATTATATAAAGAATAGAAAAGAAACATTATATAAAAGAATAAAGAAGAAAAAGAATGGAAAAAAATTAAACATTACAATACACATTACATAAAG
>NC_051404.1:9325301-9325502 GCF_015228065.2 Penaeus monodon | reverse complement strand
GCAACTCCACAAGGACAATAAGCAATACCAGGACATAAAGAATGCACATTCATGATAGCTGTCACGCGGAACTTTGCTTTAAACATGCACTTCATCTCTTGCATGTCTCACCTTCGTGTTAATGAGGCAGGTAAAGGAGCCTCTCGCACCTGTGATTAAAAATCCTCACGTGTTATGAGACGCCGATTAGACAAAGGCGAT
>NC_051404.1:9325116-9325284 GCF_015228065.2 Penaeus monodon | reverse complement strand
TGGTCTTGGCTCGAAAACCCTTGATGTGCGAGACGGTCGGCCGCCAGGAGACAGCAGTACCAAACGTGACGGCCTTTTATAGCTATTTTCTACCTTCATGAGTTTATCCTTCTTCCATTTCTTGTGTTTTCTTTTATTTGGTGCATTGTCCTTTTTCTTTTCTGTTTT
>NC_051404.1:9324784-9325080 GCF_015228065.2 Penaeus monodon | reverse complement strand
AGTGGGGATTGCGTGTGCTGTTGGTCGAAGCGATTCAAACATGGCAGAGTAATGATCCTGCCTTATTTGGGTGTACGACGCGCGATACTAAATATCTCTGAACAAGGCACATTTGTACGACTGTTTGCCTGTGCGTGAGGGAGAAGGGAAGGAAGGGAGGAAAGGAGGAAAGAGAGGAAGAAGGGAAGAGAGAAGAAAGGAAGGGAATGTCTGAGGAATTTCGGGAGCTGATTGCAGTTCCTCCAAGGTACGTACGACGCCCTTGGAGAAGTGCTATTCGTGAGGATAGATTGTGC
>NC_051404.1:9323472-9324645 GCF_015228065.2 Penaeus monodon | reverse complement strand
GTGGTGCTTGTGTGCTTTACAATTTATGACAATAAGTAGTGTGTGTGTTTGCACGTGCGAGTGCACGCAATGTGTTTATGTTCGGGCGTGTGCGCAAGAATACACTTGTGTGAGCATGTGCACGCGGCATAAAGAACTCTGGTATGCTACCTATTTTTGCATATGGTGATAAGATCTCGACTCGCCTAAAGCAAACATTTCCGCCCTTTGGGTGATGTTTACATGAATTTCTATCAAAGGATTTCCGCAAATATCTTCCTTTGAAAACTAAAAATTTCCCTTCTCTGCAGCGCTCAAGAAGAATATCTAAGTGATGAATATATAATAAGGAAGGCGAAGAATGCGTGTGCGTGTATGTTGTTCTCTCACTAGCGCTCTCGGGAATCCAAACACAGGAGAATGATGAAGCGTCAGACTAAAAGGGCAATTCGGCAATGTTAACAAGATCACCTCATCGTATTTAAGCGTAAGATCTAGGAATCTTTCTCTCCCTTTCTCTGTTTGTCTCTCCTTTTCTTCCTTTACTTATTCTACAGTGGTGCCGTGGGGCTGAATGCATGATTAAAACTGCAAACATATAATGACATTGTAAACAAGTTTGCTAATCATTCCTGAACGCGCAATTATCATCCTGGCGACCGCGTCCGAACTGGTGCAATTTTGGCATGGGAACACTTTTCACGTCTTTGGACAACCGTCATGGTCATTGAAACCAGGCGTGAGCGAGTCCTTTATGGCCTTTTTCCCCATTTTGTGATGGGTAAAAAGGTAAACACGGGAACGTGCCCGGGAGACTAAGTAGGCATTATCATGTTTGGAATATTCTGCTAAAGTGTCGTAACTAATGCGTTTGTCCGGAGGGGATGAAGAGAGTTCCTCAGCCTTTAACCCGGATTGGGGTCGAGTTTTTTCCCCTAACGGGGACCGGGTTTATTTGGAAGCTTTTACGGGTTTTTCGCGTCTTGTCATGCAAAACCGGGAGATTATCGCCAAAATCTCTATTGAAAAGATGTAAAAAATGGATGAGAGAAAGAAGAAAAGAACCCCAAACCACTTTCGAGTCTCTTTTTCTGCAACCTTGTTTAAAACCCGGGGGCCGATGGTGATTACCAGCTCCGGGGAAAAAAAGGTTAGGTTTGACGTTTTTCCACCAACCGGGAACAACAAACCACG
>NC_051404.1:9322364-9323439 GCF_015228065.2 Penaeus monodon | reverse complement strand
TACCATCCGTAAATGAGTGATATACGTCACTTGTCAGATTGTCACTTCCTCTCCCTTTGACCCGAGCGTCAACAGCATCTCCTTGGATTGCCCAGGGGGCGGCGCTGGCATGTCGGATCAGATCGGCCTACAATTAAATACGGGAAACATTGTCTGTCAGACACGGCCATTAATGCTGACGGATTGAAGGGGTGCCTGAGGGAGAGGGCGGGGGAGGAGAGGGGGACGGTGGGAAGAAGTGGGGGACGGTGGGGGGGAGAGAGGGAAGAGGGAGGAGATGAAGATGAAAGGGGGAGGGGAAGAGAGGTGAAGGAGGGAGGTGGAAGGAGGGGAGGAGAGAGGGGAAGGAAGGGTGGAGATGGAGATGGTCGTGGAAGGGGA
The DNA here is from genome assembly GCF_015228065.2 of Penaeus monodon. Classification (NCBI taxonomy): domain Eukaryota; kingdom Metazoa; phylum Arthropoda; class Malacostraca; order Decapoda; family Penaeidae; genus Penaeus; species Penaeus monodon. Next base: position 9,323,058 of record NC_051404.1, on the reverse strand, counting down.
GGAGAGGGACGATCGATGGGAGAGCGAACGAGAAAAAAGAGAAAGAAGATGGAAAGAAGAGAAAAAAGGGAGAGGAGGAGTGGAAAGTGGGAAGTATAGATGTAGGAAGGATAAGATAGAGATGGGAGGAAAAAAATAGAGGAGAAAAGGAAAGGGGAAAGTAATAACGAAGGGGGAAAAATATACAAGATTGGTGATAGGAAAAGAGAGGGGAGAGAACAGCATGGAATGTGGAAGAGAAAGAGAGAAAGAAACTCGAAAAAGACTGAATACAATTAAAAGCAGAAAATCGGGATTATTTATTTTACAAACGATCACTTCAGACGGCTGATAAATGATGCGTTATGTGTGAATATAAAACAGAATCGCACAAGAATAAATTCCGCTCCGATAAATATAGTGTCCATCACTAAATCGACAGTGATGATAGATTTAGATCCACACTGTTAGTTAAAGTTTTTCAGAGTTATTACAGTGAACGCCGATTGACGAGAAGACATACAGTAGCCAATAATAAAGGGTTTTAGGGAGATAATTAAAGAGACGTGATGGAGTATGTGGTGGGGAGGAGGGGGGGGAGATAGGTTGGGGCAATGGGGTGGGAAGAGGAAGTTTTTTTATTTTGTTGGGAATGGGGGTCATGTGGAGGAGAATCCTTTTTTGTTTGTTTATATTTTATATATATAAGTGTGTT
>NC_051404.1:9322123-9322216 GCF_015228065.2 Penaeus monodon | reverse complement strand
GTGGGAAGAATGGAGGGTGGAAGTTTAAACTTTTTCCATGAAGGGGGGGGGGAATAGGAAAAGAGGTGTGGAGAAAGAGCAAGTAGAGACGAC
>NC_051404.1:9321768-9322083 GCF_015228065.2 Penaeus monodon | reverse complement strand
CTTTCCCTTTCCTCTTTTTTTTCTTTTGTTCTTTCAGGGGGCAACCTGCAATAGGAAAATGTGGAAAGAAGGAAGGGAGCGGTTTCCTTTTAATGAAAGAGTGAAATAAAAGGGGTGGAAGGGAAAAGGTAAAAGTAGATCTTTTTGGGAGAAGAAAATGAATGGGGAATGGGGGAAAAGGGAGAAAAAGGTGAGGAAAGAAAAAGGTGAGGAGAGGTAAAAAGTGAGGTGAGGAGAGGTTTAAAAAAAGGAGGTGAGGAGGATGGAAGGATAGTAGGAAAGGAAAAAGTAGGCGAAAAGATGGGGAGAGTGATA
>NC_051404.1:9319191-9321517 GCF_015228065.2 Penaeus monodon | reverse complement strand
CGCCCGTGAGGGGGGGCCAAGTCGCTTATGGAACCCCCCAAGTCCCACCCATAAGGGGATAGAATCGAGAAAACCGAGCACGTCAGAGGAAAAACCAGGAGAAGCAAACTCCGCCGCTCAGCAATACCGACTAGACAGCACCCGTGAAGGAAAGGATGAGGATAAATGATGCTTTCGTGACACTTCAGAAGGCGATCCCCGACCTCCCCGGGGCGGATGCTGAGAAGCTCACTAAGATCACCATCCTCAGACTAGCCGTTAATTACATCGACGCCCTGGCGGGTGTCTTAGACGACGATTACAACCCCACCGACATCGACGGCGTGAGGGAGCTCTGGTGCCTGGAGAACGCCCACATGGCCCGCCCCGAGCACTGCGTCCGGCCCGTGATGAAGAGCCCGGGAGCCAAGACGTCGGTCGCTTCGTCAGGAAAAAATAGCAAAACGATTAGCAACAGTAAAAATAACAGCAAAGTATCAAAACCAAAAAGCCAACAGTCGCACGCGAGAGCGGATGGAAGTAAGAGCAAGCACACGATAGCGACTAAATCGACGACTAAAAGACCGAGCAAACCGAAGAACAAGCCGAGAGAGTGCAAGACAGCAAGTATTGCCACAAGCAACGGTGCATATATTACTCTAAAGAACGTGGCGTTGCAGACTCCGCCCCACAGAGTAGGCAGAACGATCAACAACGAGCCTCTCATGATGTCAATGACAGTGAAGAGGCCGAGAGTCGACTCCATCACTACTAGACCCCACAAACTGCCGCGTCTGGAGCCCGTCGTCCCCCTGATGACGCTCAACCAGCCGCTTCTGGCATTCACTCCTTACGGCGCGGACCTCTCGCACGTCCCCGCCGCCATCCCTGGCAACGACACGCCGGAGCCGCTCGCCGGAGCCACGCCGACCACGCTCCACCACGTCACCTACACCGACCCGGCCACGATCTTCCACACGGGCGAGTCCGTGTCGGTGAACGTCGCCTTCCAGGACCTGGATAGCCCTGTGGTGAGGAATGACGTCCTCCTCGAGTTCCCGAGGAGCGGGAGACACCTCAGCGAGTCCTCGAGTCGAGACTCCGCGTTCTCGAGTGACGGCTCATCCCCCCCGAGTCCTCTGGATAGCGTCGCGTTCCCTGCGCCAGTGCCAGTGCCGGTGCCGATCGGGGACTCGTCGCCTTCGTTCTCCATCGCGTCGTCGAGCGGCCTCTCCGGCTGCGGCTCGAGCTCGGACTGCGAGAGCGTCCTGGCGGCGCCCGTCGAGCTCGGCAGCCTCCTGGGAGACGAGCCCTTCGAGGAGGAGCTGGACCACCTGACGTCCACCTTTGCCGAGGGCGATGACACCCTCAACCTGTTCCTCGCTCACTCGTCCTCGAATTTCATCTGCACGGACATCGACGACTGCTAGGGCCGAAGGACCTTTTCTTTTCACCCAAGACAAATATGATGATTGGTAATGCAAGGTCATTGATGTTCTCTTCCTCTCAGTGATGATTAGCGTTCGTACGAGAAAGATTGCAAGCATTGCAGGGACGAGACATGACTGCGTTGGAATCCTGTGAGCTCTGTTGCCATTGTATTTTATAAGGAAATGTGTACAGTTTTTAGATATTTTTTACGATGTATTGAAATATATTATTACGTTGATTTTTTTATACAAAAGAGATTTGTATCTGAGATTGTAAGACAGTTTATGGAATATACGTAATTTAAGAATACAAATATACATATCATCCTTCTGTGTTCATACTTTGTAAATAAGATGTTTTCCATTCTGCTTTATGTAAATAAATAAGGCTTTTGCATATATTAGTGTCTTTCATTTCAAAGCCAGCCGCCAATTACATATACAAATTTGATATCAAGCTCTCCACATCCAATAAAACCTAAAAGGAGTGACAAAACTAGACATATGGTAGTAGTTTATGTCATCATTAAAACCGCTATTAATGTAACCCATTCAGACAGTCGGCCCATAAAACACCCACATCACCACCGGACAGACCTTGTGAGACGGGAGCACGTCTCGGCAAAAAGGGGGGAGGGGGACTGGGGATAAAAGGTGTTGGGGAGGAGAGGGGGAACTGGGGATAAGGGGTGTTGGGGAGGGGAACTGGGGATAAGGGGTGCTGGTGAAGGGATGGGGAACTGGGATAGGGGGTGTTGGGGAGGGGGAGGGGAACTGGGGATAAGGAGTGTTGGGGAGGGGGAGTGGGGGAGGATAACCCAAAGATACAATCATGAACAACCCATAAAAAAGTTGAACAGATAGCGCACACATCAAACCTCAGTTCAAGGTGGGTTCAAGAGCAAACACACTTTAGC
>NC_051404.1:9319017-9319157 GCF_015228065.2 Penaeus monodon | reverse complement strand
ATAACCCAAGTTTTTAGTTGCTTCAGATAGTGAGTTTTCTTAATACTCTTTCCTAGCGCTTCTCTATTCCTTATATTCCTTCAAGTAATTCTTCTCTCTTCTAAAATATATAAGACATTAACAGAAAATAAACAGGTGGG
>NC_051404.1:9318637-9318873 GCF_015228065.2 Penaeus monodon | reverse complement strand
CATGAGTTAGTACCTCACCATCCTGAAGCTTTGCATACAGTACTTACCGACCAGCTGTTAATCTACCACGCTGCTTATCTACCACTCTGTTAATCTACCGACTTCCCGACTACCCGACCCACTGACCGACGAAGGTGTTGTTTTAAAGGCAAGCCGACGCGCCACTGGGGAAGAAGACCATTATGGAAGACGAAGGGAAGGATGACAGGCAGTAAAGATGAAGAGATCAGAAGAAA
>NC_051404.1:9318464-9318586 GCF_015228065.2 Penaeus monodon | reverse complement strand
ATGACGCAGGGGGTGGAAGTGGGTGCATTATGATATTATATCAAAGAGGGAAAAGTGGGAGGTAATGTTATGCGTATAGAAAGTAGAACAAGAGAGAAATAAGGATAAGAAATAAGGAGTTG
>NC_051404.1:9316643-9318311 GCF_015228065.2 Penaeus monodon | reverse complement strand
GGGTAAACAACAGCAAGAAAAAGAAGGAAGTGAAAGACGAACAAGAAATTTATGATGATGTACAATAAATATGTTTATCCCGAAATTTCTTTTCCTACTTTTGTTATTCACTCTTCCAGGTACGCAGTCAAATACATCATCAGCCTATTAATCAAATCAACAAACCTCCCAACACCATACAAATTAAATCACAGGAAACCAATACCTGTTTATCATAACACGTCCTGTTTACTTTATAACTCATCTCCTCATTTCCAGCTCGTATGAGGTAGGGAGAGGAATATGAAGAGGATAGGGGGAGAGGAATAAGAAGAGGATAAAGTGAGGAATCAAGGAAGTGGAAAGGAAGGAAGAAATATATGAATAGAGAAGGTGAAGGGGTAGGGCAGAGGAGGAAGGAGGAGGGGGAGATGCAGGGGAGACGTAGAACATAGCCAAGGTAGGAGAACAAAATACAAAACAAAATAAAAAAACATAGGGAGACAGGGGGGCAGAACTCTGTGATGCGAGGAATTGGAGAGAAACAGGAGGGTGAGGGAGAGAGAAGAAGAGGGCAGAAGACGAAGAACTATAGTAAACTGCAAGGATAAGGCGTGGGACAGGGGAGGGGAAGGAGAAGGGGAAGGGGAAGGGAAAGGGAAAGGGAAAGGGAAAGGGAAAGGGAAAGGGAAAGGGAAAGGGAAAGGGAAAGGGGAAGGGGAAGGGGAAGGGGAAGGGGAAGGGGAAGGGGAAGGGGAAGGGGAAGGGGAAGGGGAAGGGGATGATGCAGGAAAAGATTACCTATATCACGAGAGAAAAGGGAGAGTCAGGTCTGAGGAGGAAAAAATTATATGAAATACAGGAAGCAGAGAGAACAAGGGGAAAAAATTGTATACTGAAGTGCAGGGGAGACATAGAAGAGATGGAAAGAACTGCATAATAAGGTAAAGGAAAAGATAACGAACTATATAACGAGAGACAAGAGAAAATCAGAGAAAGGATAGGACAGAGAAAAAATATGAAGTAAAATAAAGAGAGACAGAACTAGGAGAAAGAACTGTACGACAGAGAACGGGGGAAGAAGCAGAGAAAGAGAGAATTATACAACAGGGAACAAGGGAAAGTCAGGGAGGGGACAGGACAGGAAGAGAGGAAGAGAGGAAGAGAGGAAGAGAGGAGGAGAGCCCTGAGGAAGAGAGGAAGAGAGGAAGAAAGGAAGAAAGGAAGGGAGGAAGAGAGGAAGAGAGGAAGTGAGGAAGAGAGGAAGAAAGGAAGAGAGGAAGTGAGGAAGAGAGAATTACACAACAGGGGACTAAGGGAAAGCCAGGAAAGGGACAGGGGAGGAGAGCCGTGAGAAAGAGAGGAAGAGAGAATTACACAACAGGGGACTAAGGGAAGGCCAAGGAAAGGGACAGGGGAGGAAGGCCCTGAGCGATGTAGGACAGGGGCTGGGCAGGCGAAGCAAGGGCGAAGCGCGAGGAGAGGGAACACGAGCGGACGTCACAAGCAACTGATCGATTGGCCGTACTGAACGCTCCCATGCCGTGCTCCGCTGCCTCGCTTTATTATGCTTCCGCCTTGTCGACTGTTCCTTGCTCCTTCGGTTCTGAGTTATTTTCCTCCCTGTGTCACTCTTCGCATCACTTTTTGTCTTCAGTCTCTATCCTCCTTTCGTCATATCTGGTTGTT
>NC_051404.1:9315645-9315736 GCF_015228065.2 Penaeus monodon | reverse complement strand
TTGCATAACGTTTATTAGAAACAAATTATTATATCATCAACCTGTCTTCTCCCAATTTTCCTCATAACTACTAAATATCGAAGGCAACCGC
>NC_051404.1:9315074-9315334 GCF_015228065.2 Penaeus monodon | reverse complement strand
CAACACATTAAATATTAGAAAAATTTTTATTTTAAATAATAATTTTAAAGGGGTTTTTTTTTTTGCATAATTGTGGGAATTTTGGATTCCTTTTGGTTTTTGGTTGGAGGGGGGTTTACCCCCCAAAAAAACCATGTTTTTTTTTTCTTTATCCCGATTTCAACCGGAAAAGTTCTACCATTAGGCCTTCCCCCTTCTACCCGGTTTTTCTTATATAATTTGGGGGATAATTAAAAAAAAAATTTTTTTAAAGTTATCAG
>NC_051404.1:9310955-9311021 GCF_015228065.2 Penaeus monodon | reverse complement strand
ATTTATTTAATTTATACAGGGTAAAAACAATAGTATATGAATCGCGTAAGGAACGGAGACTTGGGC
>NC_051404.1:9310743-9310865 GCF_015228065.2 Penaeus monodon | reverse complement strand
CTGGTTAAATGGTGTATCTCTTTTCATTAAGAAAAAGTGGAGACTGTAAATGGTCAAAGACACAGATCATTAGCATTGTTTATATTACAAAGAACTGTATAACAGATTCATTCATTGATTTT
>NC_051404.1:9310437-9310565 GCF_015228065.2 Penaeus monodon | reverse complement strand
AGGTCAAAGAAAATGGACATTGTAAGTTTTAAGGAAAACTTACACTAACCCTGGACAAAGCCCCTGAATAGCTTAAAATACGTTAAGTTTAAGTTCCTAAGTGGGGTTTCACTTCTTAACTAAAGAAC
>NC_051404.1:9309607-9310071 GCF_015228065.2 Penaeus monodon | reverse complement strand
ATAGTTTATCTCTTAGTCTGGTTTAGCGTTAGATGGCGTGAATCTGCCAATTTCTGGCTTTAATACTCTGACCTTTCGACTTGTTCGTCATTCATTTCAAGGCGGCTTCACAGCTAAAACTTCTTGAGCAAGATATTAATCGGTGAAAACATATCCGCAAAATTCGGTATTGAATTTTTCGATAAAAAGAAACTGTTCCAAGAGGCATCGGATTTCTTTTCTTGTCTTAGGCAGAGGATTGTCAAGAATGCTTTACCTTATCGTGAACTGGTGCAGAGTGTTTTTACCGAAGATAAATCCCAGGAAATTAATGAGGGAGGTATCCGAAGTAGCACTTACTCGGTCTGCCATAACCCTGAGTACCCAAACTCTTGAACAATTGATCTAAATCCGATAAGTGTTCAGACCAGGTGCATTGTGACTAGAAATATTATCGAGAATATAGAAATCGATCGCTTATTAAG
>NC_051404.1:9308925-9309196 GCF_015228065.2 Penaeus monodon | reverse complement strand
TGGGCTTTGCAATGCACAGGATTATCAGTTGTTAATTCTGATTGTCATGTACTATTTGATGAAGTTTTAACCCTGGTTCATTTGAAAATATATCCGCATTCTTCGCAAGTATATCTTCGACATCACGATTCTGCCATTGTTAGCTCTTTTACAAATTTGTTAACTTAGTAGTGTCTTTTCCTCTTAAAACGGAAATATCACAAGCTATCCACATTATTCCGCGGTTCGTTATCAATAACGCCACAGTTGCACAAACTTTTGCCTCGCTAGT
>NC_051404.1:9307913-9308438 GCF_015228065.2 Penaeus monodon | reverse complement strand
CAGTCATGAGGTTTGTCGATGCAAAGCTTTCTCAACATGGATTTGAGGACAGCGTGGAATCGTTTCCACTTTCCCGTTACAACAAGATTGGTAAGGGCTTGTGAAATAGCTCTTACCGACAGCAACGATGAATCTCAGACATTAAGTCTGATTTTAAACTGGGTTCCGCACTGACAGAATCTCCCTCAGTATACCGACACGAGCAAATATGCGTTCATCAGATTTCTCTTGCAACCATACGTGTCTATATTACGCCAGCGGTACGGCCCGGGAAACAGTCGCGCAGTCAATTCACGTAAGGATGTTACTGTGGCCTCTCGGCAGAAGCATTCAGTGCCCACGAGGTCAATGGCAACACGGCTTGAATGGCCTCACTTTATGATTAGGCATGAGAAAACGAGCGCGTACTTGTGCGTACGTTACCTTTCGCGGAGGATTTCTGGTCAGGAAGGGCAGATCGACAGTAACGCTTAATATCGGCGCCAGCCCTGGCCAATAGAATTTATTGGAAAATCTTTTCGATGT
>NC_051404.1:9307072-9307821 GCF_015228065.2 Penaeus monodon | reverse complement strand
CTTTCCTTACCTTCATATTCATGTTTACTGTTAGTGCCAAACTCTTGTGAAATTAAATCATTATTTCTGCAAACTTTTACACTGCCTACTTTTAACGTTACTATGTTTTCATCAGTCATTTTACTTCTAATGTCTTTTTTAGTGTTGGGGCAGTATTTTGCTCTGAAATGAATAGCCTGTTGAAATATTTATCAGGAATTGTGGTACAATTAAAGGCAGCAAGTATTAGTTTGTCTTTTATACTTCCTCGTCTGAAACTTTCCATTACGATTTCTCCAGACGCATCAAATTTATGGATATTATTCATGGTCGTAGCATCGTAGACGTCCCGGACACGTTCAGCATTGCCGGCTTTCATTCCCGGAATCAAAACCTATCAGCACGTCGGTAAATTTAATCGGTGGCTGCGACGGCGCTGACCCACCGGTGAAGAATTCACACTTTTACCGTGACACCTGATCTCAGGGAAAATGATCGACCTACTCCTAAGTAGTCATAAAGCGTAAACCATCCTTCTCTCTTAACGCAAGAAGGAACAAGGGAATCCTTAACAATTGATGGTGAGCAGCCGGAGTCTTAGAAGAGCATTCACGGTCTTGTTAAATAAAACGGCTTGCGGTGATGCTTATTCTGCGGTGTTGAGATCGGTTTCGAAAACGAAATTCACTCTGCTAGATTTAGTCTTCGCAATACCCTTTAGTTCGGGACAGTTAGGGCGAACACTAAATCTAGCAGAGTGAATTTCGTTT
>NC_051404.1:9302896-9303021 GCF_015228065.2 Penaeus monodon | reverse complement strand
GACACTCAGCTAAGCCGTCACAGACAATCAGAAGTGTGACGCTGTTTGTCTTATCAGAGCGATCGCCACGCTAGAACTGTCTGAATCATCAAAGTCATCGGGACCTTTTGCATCAGCTGTCATCC
>NC_051404.1:9302135-9302226 GCF_015228065.2 Penaeus monodon | reverse complement strand
TATATAAGACAGGCGGTAAATAAGTCGATCGCTGAATTGATTACCGAATACCTGTTATCGTTAGATTTTTATCTTTCGTTCAGAAGCGTGC
>NC_051404.1:9300134-9300568 GCF_015228065.2 Penaeus monodon | reverse complement strand
AGGATCCCGAATAATTGAAATTCGAGTTATGTTCAAAAACGAAAAAAAACGTACGAAAAAGAAAAAGAACGATGATAAATAACACTATAAAGTAAAGTATAAAAAGAAGAAGAAGAAGAAAAGAAACAGGAAAATGATAAAATCCAAACGAAAACAAATGAGAGAATAAATCAGTACAAAATAAAAAAGTGAGGTGTAAGGATAACAAGAGAAAATGAAAGAAAAAAAAAATCTTGAACATACCTAAAGGAAAATATAAGAAAAAATAGATACGAAAAAAAAATGACAGATGAAAGACGAGAAACGAAAACAGGGAACAGTGAAAAAAGGTGAAGGAAAATGAGGAGACAAAGATACCAGTTACGAAAGGGGAGATGAAACAGAGAGACGAAGAGGACTTCAGAAAAAGTGAAAGAAAAGGGATAAAAAAAACA
>NC_051404.1:9299658-9299757 GCF_015228065.2 Penaeus monodon | reverse complement strand
AGGTGAGCAGATGCGGAGACTGGGAAGACCCGGAAAGAGTGAGAAAAGAATGTCTGAAGTATTAAAGAAATGATAAATGAAATGATTAAAGACAGAGAG
>NC_051404.1:9299199-9299433 GCF_015228065.2 Penaeus monodon | reverse complement strand
CGTCCTTTATCACGCACACACCGCCGCTGCTACGATCGACCGGTGAGCGTCTTTCCTGGCGTGGGCTGCGCGGGCGTCGACGAAACTGCACAGCGTTGGTGTTCGCGTGGGCGTCGACCCACACGTGGGCGTCGGAGGAATATCACAGGTGTGGATGGGTGAGGATACCTAGCAATTGACGCCGCGTCTTGACAAGGGCGCGTGGGATAGGGTGACCCGGGGGGACGAATAAGA
>NC_051404.1:9298953-9299100 GCF_015228065.2 Penaeus monodon | reverse complement strand
CGACGAGGGAATGAGTGGATGGAAGTGAAGGATAGAGGAACGGGGTGAGGGAGAAATAGCAAAATAAGGAAAAATAAATAAAATGAGAAGGTAAAGAACTATAAGAAAAGAAGAAGGATAATGGGAGAATAAGGGGAGAAGAACTGC
>NC_051404.1:9298833-9298897 GCF_015228065.2 Penaeus monodon | reverse complement strand
TCGTCCTCAACGTACTGAAGAGGGCGGGGTTGAGTCGTAGGCGGGGGTGTTGTCTTAAAAATTA
>NC_051404.1:9298149-9298781 GCF_015228065.2 Penaeus monodon | reverse complement strand
AAAATGTGGAGTGAAAGAACTACAGGGAAGTTTGTAGGAACTGCCATCCGCATGAAGTAAGATGAATTCCTAAATTGCATTATAGATGATATAATGTTTGCAATCGTAATTATATGCATCAATATAATAATATCTGCTATTAAATATAAGAATGAAGACACTGCCACAGCGACCAGCATCAGATAACACAATACAATAACATATCTACAAATTGCATCATATAAGATATATAATAGTATCAGTAACACTAATCACAATAAATAAAAAGCTTTTGATAACAACACTAGCGCTAATTATAGCCAGTGAAACACCTCTACATCGAATCCTAATATGGCAACAATCACGATATCAAAGTGATGATCACAATAGCGTTATTGTGAATGCATTGTATTTTATGCAGCGTTAGTGATATACGTATCGTGTTGAAAGAATGTGAACAACACTAAAACAACATAATTAAAACAACATAATTAAAACAACAATGACCATGTTAACAGTACTCTTCCGGTTCTGATGATCAGGAAGACTCTGGGTTTTATTAAAGATGATGAAGTTATCTTGTGTGTTGATGTAGGCGATCTGTAGTGGAGTTTTTGTAGCTGCCTCGCTGAGGATGGCGGCGTAGTTTCGTA
>NC_051404.1:9297497-9297661 GCF_015228065.2 Penaeus monodon | reverse complement strand
CAAGATCTGTCTCAAAATATACAGAGAATGATCATTAGAATCAGCCTTCGTCGAAATAATAAGTTTTGTGTAATATTTAAAAGCTCGATCACATAAGGAAATGAAAAGAGAGTAATGTTAACTTAACACACGTGACACAACATAGATGAATAACAATGATAGCA
>NC_051404.1:9297010-9297284 GCF_015228065.2 Penaeus monodon | reverse complement strand
ACTCGTGACACTAAATAGATTAATAAGATTGACAGCAATAATGTGAAAAAAAAGAATAGAAATAGAAAAAGAAATGCTAAAGAAAGACGTTATGTATGCTGAGACAGTCGAAAAAAAACCAGACAAAACAGAGAGACAGAACCCAAGGAATCACTCGTCCCGTAACACAAAATAATAAAGAAAGATAACAATAATGTACAAGACATAGAAATAGAAGAAGAAGAAAAATCCTTTAACAAAGAAAAAGCATTACCTTCGCTGAGACAATCGAAAT
>NC_051404.1:9296654-9296962 GCF_015228065.2 Penaeus monodon | reverse complement strand
CCCCAAGCAATCACCATCCTCTTCCTTTGGGTTGGTTCCGAACCGTCTCCTCTCGCCAAGACGATACATCAAGAAAGACGCACCCGGCAATTTCTCTCCCTTTCAGACCCAGAATTACATATCACTTATTGCCTTAGAGATTATATACATCATTCACACACAGGGTGGGTATGGAGGGGAGGGTGGGGGGGAGGGAGAAGAAGGGAGGAGGGGGTGAGTGTAAAACACCCACTCACTCCATCGTTTCACGTTAAGTGTGATGCGTGAGATTTTTTTTCTTTTTTTTTAAGGTCGGGGAATCTTTACCG
>NC_051404.1:9295696-9296626 GCF_015228065.2 Penaeus monodon | reverse complement strand
CTGAAGTTGGAAGATCCATATTTTGTTTTGTTTATTTCTAATATTCGTAAGGGCACTTTTTTGCCAGTTTATTGAGATGTTACTCTATTTACTATTTATAAATCATGATTCATTTTCTCTCTTGCTTGTTTGTATAATACACACAAATCTTTTTTTTTACTTTCCACATTTTTTAGGTCTTCTTTCCTCCATCTTTAACAATTTTTTCATCTTCTTGTTTCCTGTTCATATCTATTCCGTTCTTTATCAACATTATTCCATGTTTCCATCTCTCTGCCTTTCTTCTGTCCATCGTTACTTCGCCTCCTTTTCTCTTCTCTCTCCTCTTCCTCTTCTTCCATATTGTTATGTAGTCCTTTTCAACTCAATCTTTTTTCTCTCTCTTCCTTCTTTTCTCTTCCTCTTTCTGCCTTCTTTTCTTCCACCTTCACTTTTTTATTCTTTTTTTCCCCTTCTCTTCTATTCTTTCTCTTCTTCTTCCTTAATTCCTTCTCCACTCCTCTCTTTCCACCACCCTCTTACTCTTTATTCACTGTCTTTTCTTCTCTCTCTCTTTTCCTATTTCTCTTCCTACCTCCGTTTATTACTTTCCCCTTTCTCCCTCTTCATTATACTCGCAACCTCCTTTTTCCACCTCCTCTTTCGACCTGTTTCTCCACTTGCCTTCTTTTATTAATTTCTCCAGTCCTCCTTTTACTTCCTCCTCCTTCTTCCATTAGCATTTACCCCCACTTCCCTCTTTCATCTCTTTCTGCGTTCCTCCTTCTTCATTTCCCTATCACTCCTTTATTTTCTCTTCCTTTTTCCACAAGCATTCATCCTCGCTTCCCTCTTTCCTCTCTCTCCACCCACCACCATCCTAACCCCCCCCCCCCCCAACACACACACCAAACTCTCCTTCAAAAATCCTCTCCACTCTCCTTCAGTTCA
>NC_051404.1:9295274-9295543 GCF_015228065.2 Penaeus monodon | reverse complement strand
TGGCAACGAGGCTGGACTACAGAACTCGTTCCACACCGGACAGGTAATTAGAACAGGTAATGAGACAAGAGCCTACGATATCTCCTCTGGTCTACCTCCCTCTCCCCACCCACCCTGTTCTTCTGCTATTACTTACCCTGTCCCCAATAACTCTCCCTCCCCACCAGCCACCAACATTCCCATCCCTCTACAGGCTCTTTCATCCCTGCTCATCCCCATCACTATGCAATTTCAGCTCCCCGCCATTAACTCCCCAACTCGCCACCAGC
>NC_051404.1:9295078-9295220 GCF_015228065.2 Penaeus monodon | reverse complement strand
CTATCCCCTATTTCTTAACATCCATGTCTCGTCCCCCTTCTATTCAGCTCCGCAGTATGACGTTTAACATTGGTTTCTGACTCTTGGGAAATTAGCACTGTCTTTCAAAATTCGTTCTAGTTTAGGAGCGAGAGAGTTTTGT
>NC_051404.1:9294499-9294809 GCF_015228065.2 Penaeus monodon | reverse complement strand
GTCTGCCTGTCTGTCTAATCTGACCGGGGAAAGACAAAGACATGCATATAATCAGGGAATTTGCAAACAGCCAAATGCATATGAATTCTGACAAAGAACCAAACACTCACAGTTTCCAACCAGGCCTACTTGTCAAGCCGGTAGCGACAGAGCAGGCGAGGAAGCAGCAAGATGATAAGCAAAGATGTAATGCAAAGAACAAAAATACTCACACATACTCTAAATGCTTTCATCAGACTGTCAGCCTTTGCTATGCATGCTGCATCAGCCTGTCAACTACAGATAAATTCCTGTTACAAATGAATGCATG
>NC_051404.1:9293678-9293834 GCF_015228065.2 Penaeus monodon | reverse complement strand
AGCCAGCTCTTAAGAAATCCCAAATGCCTTTTAGGATGCTGGCCGTGTGTCACGTCCTTGCAACACCGCGAGGCCACGGCAGCCTCCGCTCCCTGCAATTCACCACAGTTATTTCCTCGGTGCCATGGAGGCGGCGGTGCGTAGGCTCAATGTCTC
>NC_051404.1:9293435-9293584 GCF_015228065.2 Penaeus monodon | reverse complement strand
GGGGGGGGGGGTTAGGGGAAGGGTGGAGGGGGGAGTCAGGAATTTAACAGCGTCCATACGTGGGTGAGAAATGACTGAATTAATTATGAAAAGATTTGTTATAGGATTGATATTGAAATTTATGTTACGTTGTAACGAGTGAAATATTA
>NC_051404.1:9292355-9292554 GCF_015228065.2 Penaeus monodon | reverse complement strand
ATCCTGTCAACACTGATGATGAAAAGGAAACACAAGACCCGTAAGCTATTCACAGAGAAATCAGATAAAAACATCCAGAGATTATTTAAAGTAATATCATCAACAAAAGAGTGGAGAACAAGGCAATCAACTAATAATGATAAAGTGCAATAAAAGTTCGTTCTTTTTTTAATACAATTACATAACGTAACGAATCCCA
>NC_051404.1:9292133-9292306 GCF_015228065.2 Penaeus monodon | reverse complement strand
AAGCGAGGATAAGGGAATAAACAGCAACAGACGATAATAATGACCTTAATATTAATAGCCAGTTACGATCCCCGCTACCGCTAATGAAATAGACCGTAACGCCAGGTTAATGGTAACGAGGGAGGTGGCTTTATACCCTCCCGTTGTGTGTCACGGTCGAGGCAGACAGCTGA
>NC_051404.1:9291762-9291899 GCF_015228065.2 Penaeus monodon | reverse complement strand
AAGCTCTACGTCATACCCCCTTCTACGCCCATAGCCCCCCCTGCTTATACTCCCCCCCCCATATCCATACCCCCTCCCTTCCTTTCCTCGACGTCTCCGCCCACCTTTTCCCATCAAATAGGCCTCTAGGGCATGAC
>NC_051404.1:9291479-9291697 GCF_015228065.2 Penaeus monodon | reverse complement strand
AAACTGTTGCCAATTAGTTATGCGTGGGTGTAGGCGGCCGAGGGGGGTGGGGGTGCAGAAGGAGGGTAGGGAGGGATAGGGAGAAGGAAATACCAGGCCGCTCGTTCACGATTGGTTACCTTGGGGAGGTCACCAGGTACTGGGTAGGGAGGGGAGAAGGGGGAGAGAGGGGCAGGGGAGGAACGGGAGATATGATGCCTGCCACCTCTACGGCCACT
>NC_051404.1:9291219-9291352 GCF_015228065.2 Penaeus monodon | reverse complement strand
TTGCTGTCTGTTTCTTCACCCTGGGGGAGACTTGCTTGCGGGGAGATGCGGAGAGGCGGGGGGGGGGGACTATGGCATACCTTCCCTGAGATGATAACGTGGAATCTCTCTGTTCTCACATTCGACAATATTC
>NC_051404.1:9289289-9289827 GCF_015228065.2 Penaeus monodon | reverse complement strand
GATTTGTAAACGCGTGTAGACAGAGCCTCAGCTTAGCACTGACTAATCTTCATTATCTATGCGAACACCCAATCATAATTTATGCTAATCCATCATAGCAACAAAAATGAAAAAAACGGTAAGGTTTTACACCTGCCCTCGAACGAAAAATTTCTATTACCTATCACTCATTTCTGTCGGTTTTTTTTTACTTTTTTTATTCATGCCTTCGTGGGAATGACGGTTCCTTATGGATATAATTCAGGCTTGCTCTTTTATCTCGAAATTATAAGCATAAATATAGGATTGGTGTAAAGCAATTTTATCCCCAAAAGTGTATTTTACAAGTCAATGGATACCTTACTGTCACAATATCTCTTTGGCTTCATTCATTTTCCTCAGTATGATTTGCATATTCATGTTCATAATACTCTGTACTGTCTTCAATCATCTTTAAAGGATCATTACACAGCCTCATGCGTACGATACACGCACATAGAGGCGCCAGTGTATCATATTACAATATGCTTTTTCTAAATTTATTTCATGGCTGATCGCA
>NC_051404.1:9288270-9288521 GCF_015228065.2 Penaeus monodon | reverse complement strand
CTTGCACACATTTCTCGGTATTTCATCTTACTCCTTTCACACTAACTCATCACCCACACTCTCCTTCGTGGAATTCTCACTCATCACCCACACTCAGAATCGTGGCATTCTCGCATTTCCTCTACAGCATCCATGTACCCCGCCCCCCCCCCTCGCTCTGTCTCTGCATCCACCCTCCTTCTGTCTCTGCCTCCCCCCTCTACCCCCCTTTCTGTCTCTGCCTCCCCCCTCTACCCCCCTTTCTGTCTCTG
>NC_051404.1:9288062-9288139 GCF_015228065.2 Penaeus monodon | reverse complement strand
CCATACAAGGTCTTAAAACGTCTTGAGGATAGTTGATTTCCTTGCGCAATTCACGTGTAAAAAAACGAGAGGGAAAA
>NC_051404.1:9287414-9287701 GCF_015228065.2 Penaeus monodon | reverse complement strand
TCCAATACCATTTCAGGGTTTAAAGGGAGCAACTTAAAGTCATCTCCTCTCTCACTGCTATCGCACGTGTCCTCCCACATGTACTTAAGATTCAGCTGCTCAGTTCTTGGGATTCTTAAGTCTCCCCTTAACAATATGCGCTCTTCAGACGCCTTCCGAAGGGGGATTTTCACCCTGCGTGTTTGTCTGTTTTCTTGCATTCTCTTTTTTCGTAGTTGCGAGTTTGTGTGTTTCGTTCTCCCGTATTTCCTTTTGTTTGTTTTTTGCACTCCTTATATGTCTCTGTT
>NC_051404.1:9286785-9287256 GCF_015228065.2 Penaeus monodon | reverse complement strand
AATCCCTATTTTCCTTCCCTCCCTTTTCTCTATATCTCCCTGTCCCACCCTTCTCTTCTCACTAGTGCAATACCTGCGTGACAACCCCCTCCCCTCACCCCCCTTCTCCTATACCAAGCACTTACTCTTAACCCTTTCACTTCCCTCCTACCCCTCTACCCCCCTCTCCACCCCTCCATGCACATCCTCCACCCCTCCACACCCACCCTCCACCCTTCCTCCTACCCCCCTCCCCCCACCCTTCCCCTATGACCCCTCCAACCTCTTCTCCTATCCCCCACTCCCCCTCCCACAGGGGTAAGAGGGGGGTGGGGTAGACCGAGCGGCCTCTCGTCTTCCCCGAAAACACGTCATTCCAACAGACACATAAATAATACAAAGTGTTAAAGGTTTTCGTCAGCTGTGGGTTGTCCATGAGACTTGAATATTGCGCTAGAATGCTTTCATCACGTTGGGCGGTGGCTTGCTTAG
>NC_051404.1:9286549-9286710 GCF_015228065.2 Penaeus monodon | reverse complement strand
AAGGCTTTCACCTTTTAAAGAACTGATGAGGATTTGAAGCACTGCGGTAGAGGGAATGAAAGGAGGAAGAATAGACGCGAGAGGGAAGGAATGACACGAATGTTGGTATAATTGAAACAACGAAGGAAAATACAGGAAAACACACGAATGGCAATTTCCTG
>NC_051404.1:9284119-9284420 GCF_015228065.2 Penaeus monodon | reverse complement strand
GTTCTCGGGAGGAAAACCCACATTTTACAAGCAGTCATAAAACAAGATCGAGTAAAGGAATCCAGATCTATTTCTTTGTCATGGATCAGCATTCGGAATCGAGTATCAAGAGAATCGACTTTTCATCTCGCTTATATTTCTTCGAGAAGCCAGGTTGCTCTAAAGTTGATATCAACTTGTAGCACTTATAGTATTAAAAAAAGGTAATTATAACAACAAGGATATAAATTCTCTCCTGGCCTGCTGAAGTCTGGTAAGATATAATTAAGAAAAAAATTAATTACATTCGATAATGGACGGT
>NC_051404.1:9283410-9283611 GCF_015228065.2 Penaeus monodon | reverse complement strand
GACTTAGGAGAAGCGAGAAGATGAACCACATAAAGACGTACACCTAATATACTATAACACTCCCAATTATCTCTACTAATTATCCCTCATTATCGACCTTCATTACTGCGAATTTATCATTTGCATTTAATAATGAGGTCTCGTAGACGGAGTTTATCATTAAGCTTTAATCTATAACAATCATCAACACCGTCTCATCAC
>NC_051404.1:9283057-9283243 GCF_015228065.2 Penaeus monodon | reverse complement strand
GTGTAAAAATCCTCCAGACTCGTTTTCAAAATTGTGACGTATCACCATGGCGAGAAAAGTCGAGCTGTCAGAGAAAATCCACAAAGATCTGCAAAATGGTAATACATTATACTCTTCGCGGGCAGCCGAGACAAGCCACATAGACAGGAATTTGCTCTCGTTGTGAGTGACGATGACTTCCTGTTC
>NC_051404.1:9282125-9282402 GCF_015228065.2 Penaeus monodon | reverse complement strand
TAATGCAGATGATGATGAAAATGAAGAATTGGAAAAAAGATATACAATATGATAACCCAATAAGCTAATAAATCCTAAATTAAGCTTACTGTATTCTGATATTGTTCATTCTCTTCAAACGTCCTTTAACCTTTGCCATTATGAAATCTGTTTACCAAGAACTTTTGTTAAAGAGATAATACCATTGATAAAACAAACTCTTTTATATCACTAACAAAAACACAAAACTAGAAGAGCATATATTCTCACATTAGTTTCTATAATTAATAAAAGCTGG
>NC_051404.1:9281666-9281789 GCF_015228065.2 Penaeus monodon | reverse complement strand
CGATTTAAAAAAATTAAACCATAAAAAGTAGGGAAAGAAGGAACAGCACTTCCTCCACCCTTTACAAGAAAAAAAAGTTAAATGTCTCCGCATCATTCTGTCTCCCTACTTCTTTCATATTGA
>NC_051404.1:9280788-9281559 GCF_015228065.2 Penaeus monodon | reverse complement strand
CCTTATTTCAACACGAGTCAGCCTTTGGCATTACAACACATTATGCAAGGGTTTGTACGACAGGCCGGGCTATATAAGTGATGTGGTCACACCTACGCAAAGTCCAGTGTGAGGAGGTTAGGCACGGATGGAAGGCCCCGTGGCTGATGCTTGGCACGTTGCCCGTTTTGTTAGTCTTCGGGGTTTGTTAGATATAGAATGAAATGGTATCGTGATGTTTAAAAAAATCAAGATAATTATGATTTGTAGATTGCTTCGATTGGGAAGTCAGTGAGGTGTAAACAAAGAGTCAACAAGACGAAGTCACGAAAAAAAAAAAATCGAATTCGAACGTCAAACAAAACAAAAATAAATCAGAACAGAATGAGATCTAATCTTATACAATACATTCTGAACCGATATCAACAAAACACAAGCTCTGTGCCAATAAATAACAATAACATTAAGAGAAAAGGACAAAACAAAAAGGAAATCCCAACCGATTCCCCGAAGGCGAGGTCTGTCGGTGCCCACTCGGGAGTTCTTAGAGTAATATTGACCTTCCTGGAACCAATAATCTCCCATTTTTTCTCGTCGACGCTCAATTTTAAATTCCGTGGTTTATGGTGGGTGATGACCAGGAACTGTGTTGTCGCTGAAAGATCATGTAGGATAAAGATTTTTTCGGGTAAAGATCGTCTCTTTATGGTGTTTTTTTTTTCTTTGTGTGTGTGTGGTTTTCTTGATTTAAAAAAAAAAGAAGAGTCTATATCTTTGATGATGATATTGACG
>NC_051404.1:9280238-9280732 GCF_015228065.2 Penaeus monodon | reverse complement strand
CAGACAAAAAGCTGAAAGAAAAATATCGTATAATAATAAGTACAGTCCTAAGAACGATACAATAATCAAACGGTAAAACAGAATCTTTAATCGCAATCCTTCCATAAAAAAAAGAATCACAATACACCCAGGGATTATTCAGATTTTAATAAATATACATTTAACTAATTTCCTCTTTCTCACCCTTTTCTGTTTCCATCATGCACAAAACATAATAAGCACAACCCTATTTAATTTTGGTTTTATGGTTTATTGATTGCCTGGGTCTAACTGGTTAATTAATAAACCAGTTCGTAGGTCCTTAATAGGATAAAACATTATTTGTTCCTCTGATTTGCCAGTCCTGTGTCTTGAGGTTCTAAGCCTGCAACTCCCTTCGTGGTTCATAAGTGATTCAGTCTACCTTAAATGGGTGCCTTTTTTTCTCTCTCTAGCCTTGTTTCTTTTATTCTAATGTATCCTACCTTGTTAGACTTACCCTTATTGAGGGAGCG
>NC_051404.1:9279641-9280174 GCF_015228065.2 Penaeus monodon | reverse complement strand
TATTGCTGTCCTGGGTGAGCCATAACGTGTGTGGCTGTAATGATTGCACTAGCAGTAAAAGTAAAAGTAGTTATGGTAGTTTTTTATGTGTTTTGTTGTTAATAGACTAAGAAAATATGTACTTAAAGTGTGTTGCAGTAGTAGTTGCAGTATCAGTTATAGCAGACGTAACCATTTAATTAATATTGGATCAGTAGTAGAGTATAAAACGCATTTTTGCATGAACCATTTGCGTTCCTAAAACACATCTTTGGCTTGATGTGACGCAAAGAACGGCTGAACTTTGCATAAAAATGTCAACCACAAGTAGAACAGGGTTTTCCATGGCCATTTTTTCTTCCATTGTTTATTTGTAAACTGTTGGTTGAAACCTTATGTGGGAGGAAATAGAGGTTGTTACAAAATATGTCTTTCGTGTCATTAACTATAATCAGCATTATTAATAATGCATTAGTAGTGTCTAAAAGGTAATAATATGCAATTTGAAGGCAAATATAGAGGAATTATCTAAACTGTGAACACTAGAAATAGAT
>NC_051404.1:9278155-9278349 GCF_015228065.2 Penaeus monodon | reverse complement strand
GGTGTTCTATCAAAGGGTCTGAACCCCCGCTCTCACACGTCCTTCGCGCAGTGCATCAGATGAGTCCACACTATTAGAGGTGTGGTGAGCATGTGACGCTCTTGTCGGGTTTGTCAGTGATAGTGTCGACAGCCGTAGCTACATGTGTTGCGTGAGTGGCTTTGGGGGAGTATAGTGCTGGAGATTTTTGGGTA
>NC_051404.1:9277668-9278018 GCF_015228065.2 Penaeus monodon | reverse complement strand
GGAGGGGGGCTTTTTATGTGTTTTACTTTTTTTGTGGGTGTAGAGTTCTTTTTTGTTGTTGTTGTTTTTCTCTAATTGTTCTAGTCGCCCAGTAAACATCCTTCACAGCAATAGAAAATACCCCAAAAAAGGGAAAAATAATGCAGTAATGAGAAGAGCAATTTTTGAAGGAAAAAACAACAAAAACGGACAGCTTTTTTTTTCTTGGTTTTGAGGCCGTAACGGTGTTTCTAATTAAGTTCCGAAAGAGGCAAGTGTTGAGTCTATTCCTTATCTGTTGTTTTCCGTGTTAACGAATGTAGGCTACGTTTTATTCTTCATTTTGTGTTACTTTCTTCTCATTATACTCC
>NC_051404.1:9275555-9275965 GCF_015228065.2 Penaeus monodon | reverse complement strand
TCATCCTCCAGATCCAAAAGACAGTGAAAAAGGATTACACAACACAGCACACTCACAGCAGCTGCTAAACCATACTAACACCATAAGCATAAAAGTCAATTGAGAAATCAAACCTATTCAATATTGCAATTAGTACATGTCATCTCCGTCGATGATTGTCGTGCATTCTCTTGCAGGTTGCATAAAGATAATGATGCAACCTAGAAATCTTAGAACTGCTAATGAGGTCTTGATATAAAGGGAAGATACGCCCGGAAGGGAAGAGAATCTGTTGGCGCAGTGAACAAAGACTCAGGACATCAGGAACGACAGATTTATCGCTCTTGCTTGATACCTTCTTCGCCCTCCATTCGCCAATAGGTCAACAATGCAAGAGAGAGAAAAAAAACAATAAAACAAATACTGCGTGC
>NC_051404.1:9273592-9274723 GCF_015228065.2 Penaeus monodon | reverse complement strand
TGCAGAACTAGAACGAAAATAAACTGATAGTGAATAAATGTGCTTGCAAAAGATCGAATCTCACTCCCTTCCCAAACAAAATTATCAAGAAGTGTATCATTTTCACTTGACATTTATGCAACAGGTCAACTACTTCACGGATGAATAATCTCACAAATAATCGAATAAATAAAGAATCATGTGAATAACGGAAAAGCGTGAATAAAGATATGAATAGATTAAGTCATAAATAAATCGATGGATTGATGAATATGTGAAGGAATGAAGGAATATAGAATAGATGATAAAATCCGTAAATGAAATAAGTAAACATGTAGATATTTATAAAGCAAGATGTTAAATGAGCAAAGAAACAAAAAGTAATTTTAAAAATAGTAATAAAAATATATTCATGGATCAGAAAGTAGACGCTGTGTAGTTGTTGCAAGTCCTTTGTCATGGAGATCTGGTTGAGGGAAGCAATTGCAGATCTTACACACCTGAGGCCTTTGAACACGTGTGCTAGAATGCAACTACAAGATGCTGTGTATAAAGAGGAGGAAAAGCCATGATGAAATATTGCGTTTCTGTAAAAGAAAAAAAAGGGAAGAAAAAAAATATATATATATGATTTGATAAAGAGTTGATTGTACATTATTAGATATATAACAATGGATGAAAACAATAAGAATTATCACACATATCCAAATTAGGATATACAGAAAGACGACAAATCGGAAAAAAACAGAAAGAGAAGGTGACAAATAATTCTTTTTATCTGTTCCCCATTTTCACCTACAGATATTCCAGTAATCTCCTCAAATGTTAGAAAAAAAATCACACGACATGTCTCTACCAAAAACGCATTACTCAAAACAACATTTACAACATTTTTTTCACCCCAGCGCGGCTCTCTCTTACTCTGTCTCGCTTAACCGGACCAACAAGGCAAGAAGTGTTGGCCCAAAATCTCGTCATCCGTACATAGCTTCCATCTCTCAGGCAACGACAGCCGTAATAAAGATAAGCCGGGATAGCAAGGGAGAAGTTCGGTTGACGGGAGGCCGGGGCATTGCAAGCTGCATAAAATATTCGTGTAACATAGAGCCGTAAATCAATCATTTTCTGGATCTTGGCTCGGATCAGGGGATA
>NC_051404.1:9273080-9273440 GCF_015228065.2 Penaeus monodon | reverse complement strand
GAAGGGAGGGAAATCGAAAGAGATAGGGAGAGAGAGCTGTGACAATAATGTAGAAACGTTTATAGTCATAAACGTTTCTACATTGTTGTGATTGTGTCAATGTATTCATGAGATTTACAGTATAAGGAGCTTTTACTATACCTTTGCCTAAGAACCTGTCCACCCTCACTCCCTCTTCTACCTCCCCCCCCCTTTCACTCCACCCATCTCCACCCTCTCTCTGTTCATCTCTTCATCAATCAAATCCTTCACCTTCCTTCACCTTTTATTTGACAAGTGTGAAGTAGGAGCAAACCAAGAAGATAGTGCTGGACTGGAGGAACTAACATCTTACCGATAATCGGAAATCTTTTAGACCTC
>NC_051404.1:9271645-9271824 GCF_015228065.2 Penaeus monodon | reverse complement strand
TTCATATAAATCCCGACAGATATCGCCTCGGCCTCCCCCATATCACGCAAGGGTGGAGGAAGAGCCGTTCCCCCTCCTCCGTCTCAACGCGGCTTATCGGCTTTCTGTTGACATGCCAGACACAAGCAGCAAGTAGAAAAAAATGAAGAAAAGGGAAAGACGAAAAGGAAGAAGAAGGA
>NC_051404.1:9270840-9271411 GCF_015228065.2 Penaeus monodon | reverse complement strand
AGGAAAAGAAAGAAAGAGAATGAAAAGAAGGAAAGAAAGAAGAAGAAAAGAAAGAAGCAGAAGAAGAAGAAAAGGAAATAATTATTTTAATATATTTGTTAAAAAAAGCAGAGGAAAAAGGACATATCTCGATCACTTGCTTTTAAGGCCAGACGGAATGTGCTTGCTTGCTTGTTTTTTTCCCCCTCTTGTTTGGATCATCCTCACCCTGATCTCCCTCACTATCAGGGAGTTCCCCCATCCATCTGAGTATCACTGTTGCTACGTTGCAATCGTTCAACACCACCTAGCATTTGACACGGAATGGCCATGCTATTTAACCCTTATACAAGACGAGAAAACTATGTTCTGTACTTGAGTAACTGTGATTTCCATCAAGAAACCTACCTTTTCCCAGTGGCAGATATTGCAATCATCATCACCATTTGCAACGAAATGTTCAACCGACTCGTACTTTAAGACGCTGGCAAACTCGCTCTCTTTATCGGCTTCTTCATCGCCAACACACCTTCCATCATCCTCATTCTCAAGTTCCTCATTCCTCGTCTGCACTCCACATTCTCGCTGGGAT
>NC_051404.1:9270659-9270810 GCF_015228065.2 Penaeus monodon | reverse complement strand
GCTGTGGGGTTCGTCTCGATCACGTGGTCCTCGTTGCTTGCGACTTTCCTTATTGATGAAGGAAAGTCACTCAAGGGTCTCTCAGTCTTACGAGGGATCGCTAGCATCACCCAAGACGCTGTTTCTGTGGTCGATTTTCTCTCTTTCTTGT
>NC_051404.1:9270057-9270268 GCF_015228065.2 Penaeus monodon | reverse complement strand
AAAGCATATGACTTTAATCGAAGCCATGACTATTTTCGGCGCGCTTTATGAACACGAGATAGACAAAAAACACAAAAAAGGCAAAAACTCTGTTATGGCACTAGTCAAAGATAAATTTACGAGAGCTGAGCACCAACACGAGTAAAGTGATTTCATATTTAGGGTTTGTTGTTCTTTAATAACACTTACCTCTGATAATAACAGTCCTGTG
>NC_051404.1:9268187-9269205 GCF_015228065.2 Penaeus monodon | reverse complement strand
GCCTGTGTGTGCGTGCTTGACTTGACTTGTCAGGCAAGACCCGGATGTGGTGCACTTATCTGCGCGTCAAGAGATTATTTAGGTTCATAGGGAGGCGGATTACGCTACTGATACCCAGATACCCTTCACTTACCAGCTGCCATGCGTGTCTTCATCCTCGTTAAGTGTATGCAATGCCATGCACTTTTTTCATTTCAGAGACAGGGGGAATGTTTTTGTGTGTCTTTCTTATTTACACATAAGAGAAGGGTCGAATGAAAAGTATTGTAGTAGACTAAAATAATTTATCAAAAATTCATTTATTATTTTCATCTATGTGATATATCTATGTTTGTATGGAAGGGTTAGATGAGAATAAAATCAAAGAAAGATAAGTATTCGAAAGAGCCATGCCTTCAGGAGGCTTCAATATTTATTTGTTTTGATATACAATACGAGGATGACAATGGTGATGTCCAAAACACAAACCCGCCTACGCATTGGTACAAAAAAGAGGCCTAAATCCTTCTACATTCCTGTCTCCTATATTGAATGCGACTGCCTACGAATTCCCAAAGCCATCCATCAGTCTGGGCGTGCCACGAAACCCCCCATATCATAATCTATTATCCTTTTAGCAACACAAATGTAGCAGCCACGCCATGGGTCCTTTGTCGTATTGTGTTGTCCACCGAATTAAGCAACTGATAAATATTTACGCTTTTGGCAGAGGGAAGAATGACTGAAGTGGCTGAAGGATGAGGCACTCCTCCCCTCCATCATCGATCCCATAAATAACTCTCAAGGATTCTTCAAGGATGCTTTGTGCTCCTTACAGCCGGCTGAACGCTGGACGCGGCGCTACCTACAAGCCGGCTGCTAAAGTAAAGTTTCCTATGTAGTATCTGATTCGATATAAGGCGTATCGTGGCTTTTAAAAAGAAACTGAGGCCCATTTCTGGCGAGTCATTGTTCTTTGTAGTAAATGTTTCCTTTGAAGTGCTTTGGGAAATGTTAATGATTGTGTGTTGATGTCACC
>NC_051404.1:9267760-9268138 GCF_015228065.2 Penaeus monodon | reverse complement strand
CTATTGTACTTATCTACAATCCCCTCCCCCCTCCTTCCTTTCACCATCAATATCACTATTAAAAAATATTATTTCTTCTTACATTTTGTCGTCGTGATGATTAGATTTAGAATCTTCACTCGAAACCGTCTTTGTGGCTCTCAAAACAGAACTATAGATACTCAGACAGCGATTCAATTCCCAACACAGTCATGCCCTAACATAAGGTCTCGGTACCCCAATGGAGGAGTCAGTGTTTCCCCATCTGTGTGCAAGGTCTTGATGCTCCTCCAGCAGACGTTCCGATTAGAGAACGATCAACACAAACCTATTATGACCTGGTTTGAGTGTCACTCGCCTGTTTTCTGAGATAGTTTGAGCTGTGATACCTTTTGTAAT
>NC_051404.1:9267041-9267620 GCF_015228065.2 Penaeus monodon | reverse complement strand
GTACGAGGATAAGGCCTGCTGTTGTGTTTACCTCCGATTCGCGGTTGTCTCGTCTTGCGATTGCGACCAAAGAGCTTTATTCGTGAGGGTGTTGCTATCTGTGGAGGCTGTCAATCGCCGAGCTGTCTTAGAATTGTCTTTGGAAAAGAGTGAAGGATGAAATCAGCTCTCTCGAGGCTATCGGTGTAGCTGTCAGAGGAGAAACTATATATGTGTCTATGTGTGTGTCCTGCTGTCGGAAGTACAGTTAAGCAGACATCAACAGTGATACCTCTTCTTGTTAGAAAGATGTTAGTGGTGATGTTTGAGGCAAGTGAGAGATAGTGCCTATCAGCTATCTAATTTCTTCTTGCTGTGCCTTGTAAATCACTATGCAGTTTTATTTTCTAAAAGTCTTTTATCCCACAATGAAAACAGTCGTTTCTGTAGAAATGTTGGAAAAATAGAATATAACCTCAAATAATCCTCAAGCAACAGGTAACACTATGGTATAAACATGTGTCGTTGAGTACTACATATGGTTTCTTATCAGCTGTCTTACATGTCAAGTCAGATATATGTGCCGTCACCAGATTTACG
>NC_051404.1:9265491-9265835 GCF_015228065.2 Penaeus monodon | reverse complement strand
TCGACACAGATTTAGTCATGGTCTAAAGGCTAGCTACAGAGATGTATGGAATATCAAAGAGCTATCTACACTATTGATGTAATTGTCAAAGGATATTTATAAACGTCATTACCGCTCTCATATCAAACACCAGAACTAGATCGTTGTTTGAAATTCGTTACTCAACTACAGGTATTTCTAACAACTTGAGATCAGAATCATATCTGTGTCCAAAAAGCAGATCAAAGTCAACACCTTCTGTGATTATATGAATATGAATAAAATTATGAATAAATTAGACAAAATACAAAAATCTACGATATAAAATAACATAAAGGTTTTATCGCCGTTTTTATAAAATAAGT
>NC_051404.1:9264887-9265315 GCF_015228065.2 Penaeus monodon | reverse complement strand
GATAACAAATGCTCTAGAATTAAATTCTCCTCCTAACCAGCATATCCCAATACTTCAAAAAAATAACAAATAATAAAATATAGAGCAAAAACTTCTTAGACACAGAAAGCAATAAGGTATACCCTCCTTCTATCCAGTGAAATCCAGTGTCTGTAGAGTATTGGTCCAGAAAAAAAGATCTTTAGAATGATGACCTTGCTTTATCTAATGGGTTTTAGCGCTGGGACCCCGGACGACACGGCGCTACGAGGACCTTACGAGAATGTCTCCAAAGTGGCCACCTATCTTTTTCAAAACACTCTGTATGGCGTCCGACCTAATCTCTTTAATGGGCGGCCGACACAGCTTGATTGACGATTACAGCTGGAATTAATCGGTCTATTTATTATTATTGTTGCTACTCAAAGCAAACGGGGTGGGTGCAACGT
>NC_051404.1:9264379-9264608 GCF_015228065.2 Penaeus monodon | reverse complement strand
ATATAAAACATCCTTCAGGCAATACTCATCCAATCAAACAAAACATAATCAAAGGAACAAAGAAACGGAAAAACATCGACAAACAGACCAAAGAGAAGGAGAGGAAGAGACGAAGAGGCAAAGGCAAATCCATTCGGGGAAGCAGAGTTCGCTTCATTAACGAGGAAGGGCAAGAGGGACCGAGGTACATAAGCCTCCAGTACACGTGTACTCCACCCACCCGTGCGCC
>NC_051404.1:9263725-9264008 GCF_015228065.2 Penaeus monodon | reverse complement strand
CATACGCAGCAGCAACAATAGGGGGAGAAGAAGGAGGAAGGAGGAATAGGGGAAGAAGGAGCAGAAGGGAAAAGAAGGAGAGAAGAAGGAGAAGAAAAAGAAAAAAAAGAAGAAGAAGGTGGAGAAGGAGGGGGAGGAGGAAAGGAAAGAGGAAGAAGAAAGTGAGAAGGAGGAGTAGGAGGGAAGGGAAGAGGAAAAGGAAAAGGAGGAAAAGGAGGAGAAGGGGAGGAGGAACAGGAGCAGCAGCAACCACAATAGGAGGAGGAGGGGGAGTAAGAGGAGG
>NC_051404.1:9262914-9263633 GCF_015228065.2 Penaeus monodon | reverse complement strand
AAGGGAATTAGATGGTGGGTTAGGAGGAAAGGGGAGGAGAATGAGAAAAAAAGGAGAGGGATGGAGGAATAGAGAGAGGAGCAAGTGAAAATGGGGAAGGAAGAGGAATTGGTTATAAGGGGAGAATAGAAAGACAAGAAAGAAACAGGAGGAGAAAGAAGAAGAGAAGAAATAAAGAAGGAATAGCCGGAGGAGAACGAGAAGAAAATGTAAGGAGATAAAAAAGAAGAGATGAGAAAAAAATGATTGGGGGAGAAAAAAAGGAGAAGAAAAAACACCGAGAAAAGAGAGAGAGAGAAAAAAAAGGTCAAAACTATACTATACAAAAAGAAAACAAGACGAAGAAATTAAGAAGAAATAGAAACATAATAAATAAAAACGAAAGGAAACAGAAGACGAAAAAGAAAATAAGATAATACGAAGAAGGAGAAACATAACAAAATCGAGAAGAAACAGAAGACGAAAAAGAAAATCATAAATAATTACGAAGAAGTCGAAACCGAACAAATAAAAAAGAGAAGAAACAGAAGGTGAAACACGACGGACCAGAAACGGCAGAGGACACATTAGCCGCATATGCAGGGGTGTTCAACATAGTAACCAGGGCGGGCCGAGCAGAACCGCCCTTGCCTCCGGCCGCGGCGGGTGGTGGCGCATGGGTGCAGGAGCAGGCGGGGGCTCGGAGGCGCCGCTGCTGGGGGAGGCGCCGGCATACCTTT
>NC_051404.1:9262642-9262746 GCF_015228065.2 Penaeus monodon | reverse complement strand
AGGTTGTTGTAGAAATATGGTTATGCGGGGATAAAAGGGAGATAGAGAAAGCAGCGGAAAGAGAGGGAGCTAAGGAAGAATCGAGGTAGTAGGAGGAGGTTAGG
>NC_051404.1:9261961-9262396 GCF_015228065.2 Penaeus monodon | reverse complement strand
AGGAAGAGGCTGGTGTGATGTAAAGGAGGGAGGCAACGTTTGTAGAGACTAGCGATATATCTAACATGAGCAGAAGGTTATAACAACGGGATACCTGTTCTCAAGGAGAAAGTTTGCCATGTTATTATATAGAACATGGAACATATTTGGTGAGAGAGATGCCTTTGCTTAGATTGAAATATTTTGTTCGGTAAGAGTAAACAATAATACCACAAAGCAAGAGAATATAAATGTTAAGTAAAGAGGAGATAGGCAGAGACGAGAAAAATAGCAAAGAAAATAAAGGAAACCAACCAGACGTTAAAAAAAGGCATAAAAAAAGCCAAACGTCATTCAAGGAATTCAGTGATGCTGATTTTACTCGGAAGAGGTTACTTCCGGTCTAAGATGAGGTCATTCAGTAAAGAGAAATGGGTGGAGTTTGAAGGGAAGTGC
>NC_051404.1:9261593-9261787 GCF_015228065.2 Penaeus monodon | reverse complement strand
ATTTGTATCCATCTTTATATATATCTATAATATTATTACCTACCCCTACATGAGTAAATATTTATCCCTGTATGTATACATGCCTCCGTGTGCGTTTGCCTACTCTTAAATACGAATAAATATTATCATTATCAATATATATCCTAATTTCTGCCTAATGACAGTAGGAAGAAAGGCCGCTAGCAGACGGGGTA
>NC_051404.1:9261378-9261541 GCF_015228065.2 Penaeus monodon | reverse complement strand
CGGTTGGGTAAAAAGGCTTGGCTATATGGGTAGGTGTTTAGGGTAAGGACGAGAGGGGAGGTGGATTGGGGAGGGAAGGGGGAGGGGTTAAGCTCGTGCGTGACTCATGTTTATAAATACAGTTATGAGTGTGTATGTACATCCCCATTGCAAATTGAATTGT
>NC_051404.1:9260414-9260758 GCF_015228065.2 Penaeus monodon | reverse complement strand
CGTCCATTACACATCAATTACGAATCAGCCCTTAGAGACTTTGATTTAATCAACATCATGATTAATTCCTCACGCGTGACGCCTTGGCAACGCTGACATCAGCTGACGCACGGGTCCATCCGAATGCGCTTGGCAACGCTGCCTTGATCTATGGTTGCCAAGGTCCTGCTCCGCTGTGATCTTACGCCCTCGTTATTTATGGGCGGCGAGTATGACGGTGTCGTGGGCGTGTTTATCTGATGGGCGTGATAGGCGCAAAACAAGAAAACACAGCGAACAAGAAAGGACAAAGTAAGTCGGAGAAGAGAGAGAAAATGCCTTTTGCTTGTGGACCTGTTGGGTGA
>NC_051404.1:9260008-9260337 GCF_015228065.2 Penaeus monodon | reverse complement strand
GGGGGGGGGGATGTTAAAGGGGTGGTGGATGTTTTGGGGGAGGGGAGGTGAAGGAGGAAGAGGGAAGGGGAAGGAGGGAGAGAGGGGAGGAAAGAGGGAGAGGGAAGGGGAAGGAGGGAGAGAGGGGAGGAAAGAGGGAGAGGGAAGGGGAAGGAGGGGAGGGGAGTGGAAAGAGGGAGAGGGAAGGGGAAGGAGACAAGGGAACGGCAGGAAGGGAGGGGAGGATGGAAGGAAGAGAGAATGGGAAGGAGGGGTGGGGGAGAGGAGAGAGAAGAAGGGACAGGGCGTGTTACATCATCCTTGTTGTGAATAAGACTTAATTCAAAGGG
>NC_051404.1:9259833-9259956 GCF_015228065.2 Penaeus monodon | reverse complement strand
GACTTTCACTCAGTGAGTAGTCGCAAAGATAAGTTGAAGAAACGCTTTTGTTTACGATTTTAGCCTGATACTTTCAAACCCCAAATTCCAATAGGATTAAAGGCAATCCATCTCACTCGGTCC
>NC_051404.1:9259171-9259337 GCF_015228065.2 Penaeus monodon | reverse complement strand
GCAATTTTGTGAATATTTGCATTGTCATGTATTAGGAAACGAATCTTCCTCGCTTTGTGAACGCACCCTCGACAGCCTCTTCATTCTCCACCTTGCAGTCATACATGTCTGGCAAGTGGCTCTCACGAGTGTGTTTGCCCAGTCGAGGGTTTGCACTCTTCAGGAT
>NC_051404.1:9258837-9259000 GCF_015228065.2 Penaeus monodon | reverse complement strand
GAGATAGAGATTTTTTTATGAAGCGGCAAAACGTACCGTCTTTTGGATGCTTTTTTTTTAATACAGTAATACAAGAGCAAAAGGTCTTTCTGAATCACTGGAGTTTGTTCACAAGAAACAAGAGAAATGCGAGATAGAATGACTGCAAATTGATTCCCTTTGC
>NC_051404.1:9258520-9258635 GCF_015228065.2 Penaeus monodon | reverse complement strand
TTATCATATCTATTAATTTATTTTTATTTATTATTATGTCTTTATCCTAGAATGTCTTATTGAGATTTTTCCTTTTTATTTTTTTGTTTTTTCTTCATATTTCATTTTGATAAAA
>NC_051404.1:9257778-9257848 GCF_015228065.2 Penaeus monodon | reverse complement strand
GGTGGACTGCATACTCGTTTCGCACCGATGAACATGACATCAAGTGTGAGAAGAATAAGACAAAGCAAGA
>NC_051404.1:9257175-9257411 GCF_015228065.2 Penaeus monodon | reverse complement strand
ATTATCTCCAAAGAATATTAATTTTTTCCAAATCTCCCTTCGCTCATTCGACATTATTCGAGCTAACAGCTAACAGATGTAACGAGTCAGACACATTATTTTGATAACCTGATACACGCAACAAAGGCAGCCAAGCATGTGACCTGATGTTAGACAGGGGGTCATTTGATTGGTCAGCAATTCAATCCATCGAGTTTTCATAAATAGAAATTTTACTTTGCAATTTTGAGGAAGAT
>NC_051404.1:9256551-9256926 GCF_015228065.2 Penaeus monodon | reverse complement strand
GAACTTAATATTGGAAAAATAAAGAATGAGATTATATTATATATATACTTTATCTACAATTTGAATATCATTTCACTTATACTGCTTTTAGAAAATAGTTCTTTATTTTCCAGTGCTATTGGTTTCCATTATACGAAGTAAAACCTCTATTTACACTTTTTTTCCTGGAATGATAATCACTAACTCATTATATACTTTTAAAAAGGTCAATGTATTTCTGGATTTCAAAAACGTCTTGATTTTTTTTTCTCTCAATCTCAACAAAACAGGGTCACAGCGTCCCACTCAGCCGATAGATCAGATAAACAGAACTGGCTCCGTGATCTGCCGAGTGGGATTGCAATAAACAAGTCTTTGAACTAGTAATACTATGAA
>NC_051404.1:9255040-9256187 GCF_015228065.2 Penaeus monodon | reverse complement strand
CCAAGAGAATTTACTGATTCCCATTGTATAATTACTATCTTCACAGTGATGCATATGCATACCTTTGTATTCATCTATTCATCATCCTCTTTCTCATTCATTCTGCTCACACCACTCCTATCATCCTCAGATCATAAGAACGAAAGAAATATTGAGCCTGAATCACAATTAATAACGCCAAACTATTCCACTATCTATTACCCTCCTTCAAAATGAAAGTAAAATAAAAGGGGAGGAAAAAAAAGAAAAAATAGACGAAACACTTCATAGTGCTACAAAATGCCCAAAAACATTAGCCGGCAACTCACATTAATGAGGAAGGAGAGAGGATAATTAGGTAGGAGAGGAATTAATCCAATCATGGCTCACCCCATTATGCCCCACGTGTTGGCGATAACTCATCCATTACCCTGGGATTAATTAAGGTGAGTCCAGGTAACCATATACCTCACAGGGTGGAGAGAGAGAGAGGGGGGGGTGAGACCCGGGGGAGAGTAAGGGGTGGGGGGAAGGAGGTGGATGAAGGGGGAGGGGAAAGGGAAGGATATACACCTCCCCCCTCCCCCTCGTCTATTCCTACATCTCCTCCCTTCGCCCTATATCCTTCCTTCTTCCGCATCTCTATTATTCTCTCTGTTCCTTCTTGCTTCCCTTCTCCTGACTCATTACCCTCATATCTATCTTTATTTATTCCAGTTCTTTTCCTTTCTTTCGTTAAAGCCTCTCTGATTTTAATAGGCAGTGTAATTAATCTAAGAGTTAAATATGTCACATTAAAGGTGAGGATGATACCATAAAATTAGTACGGAAGCCGAGTGAACTTGTCCATTCTGTATTTTCAACAATTTTTCATCATATAGAGCTTTATTTCTTTTGTTATTACTTTTTACATTAAAAAAAAAATCTGGACTTAGTTGAATGCAATGTGCTAATGGTAGACAATCATGCATGACGATGAATTGAATGCCGCGTAAATGCATGACAAAAGCACGATCGTAAAATATTCAGAAGAACACTTAAGTGGCAAATGCTTGGTGTGTAGATTAGCGCCTATTTCTTTCTCGATGCATGAGACGAGAGGGATAGAGATGGAGCCGGAGAGAAGGAGGAAAATGAGAAATATTGATAGAGTTCAAGGAGAACGAGG
>NC_051404.1:9254741-9254876 GCF_015228065.2 Penaeus monodon | reverse complement strand
CTTCTTGACTTTGACAAGTTTATGGAGACAACAGTTTACATCTCGAAAGGATGAAGTAACGTAGGTTATCCTCACCCATATCTTAATAAGTCCCTGTGTGGGCTCACATTTCAAATACAGAACTTTGGTATATCA
>NC_051404.1:9254416-9254692 GCF_015228065.2 Penaeus monodon | reverse complement strand
GTTTTCAGAGTCAGTGGTTTACATATCAGTGGAGTGACATAACACGATAATTTTCCACCCTCATCTTGGTAAGTTCTCTCCTGGGCTCATGTAATCACATACGGCGCACATAATATATAATATTCGCGCAATATATAATTATAATCCCGTAGAAGAGATTAACATTTTGTTGAGTGAAATGTTAGTGTCTCAGGAAAATTATGCATAACATGCGACGGTCATCCTCAACTTAGGAGAAATCTGCTCAAAATTTAGTCTCAAGTGAAGGAATAAGAA
>NC_051404.1:9253937-9254172 GCF_015228065.2 Penaeus monodon | reverse complement strand
GAAAGCCTAATCAGTCTCATTCATTCTCACTCAATATACCTTTTCTTCACTTTCTTACGCATAATCTCCCCCAGGCGCATTTTCCTCATTAAGCATGTTAATGTCTCCCTAATTAACATTTCTTTAATTTAGATGGAAAGGAAGATCTTTACAACTTTGTTTTTCTGATGTTTAGTATAATTCATGCTCAAATATTTACTATATGCCCTAATATTTTGTTATTTCCATTACATAC
>NC_051404.1:9253165-9253423 GCF_015228065.2 Penaeus monodon | reverse complement strand
GCGCTATATTTCCATGTTCACTTTACTTAAACAGATAATTATCCATAAAAGTCAGCTAAATCTATTTCATCTTCCACAGAGACTCGTTTGTTAAGTCTGCGCGCGACATAGTATTTCATAGTAATTAGAACAAAGGGATAAGTGCGTATGGAGTCTTCCTACTTAACATAATTGCTAATTAAAAATAAGACGTTTGGAAAGAGTACTTGCAATTAAGGATAATGGAAATAAGGTTACGTAAATCATTTCAATGATCAG
>NC_051404.1:9252723-9253113 GCF_015228065.2 Penaeus monodon | reverse complement strand
AGATGGTAATTGAATTTTTATTATGAATTAAAACCAGAGAAAAATTATCCATATATAGACGGAGCAGACAAGGAGCAGACACTTAAATATTGTAATGCCTTGTACCATATAGTCAAGTAATTATGCTTATGAATGTTTAAATACCTTTTATATACTCGCTGTCCGGCCTTGGTATGAAGTCAAATTGCTGACTTAAATAATTTTCACCTGTGCTTTGTTTGTTTATATTTTAAGCCTTGTTTCGTTGTTTTGGTTTATCTTTAATTTGATTAAGTGTGATGGTTGTATATATTTTTATTCGGGGTTATATCATGTGTTTTTGGAAGTTACTCGGTTTATTTTATTAAGAATAAATGGAATGAATATAATTAGCACCCCCCTCCCGCGACA
>NC_051404.1:9252201-9252419 GCF_015228065.2 Penaeus monodon | reverse complement strand
CGTTTGTTTTCGAGTCCCATCGCTAGTCCTTGTGGTCTGTTGTCTTTGGTCGACAGCATATCTTTGCAGCCGAGAGAAACCAGTCAAGTTAATATTCTAGTAGTTGCAGAAAGATTTATCATTTATGAAAGCAAAATTTTATATCGTGGGCCGTGGATGCCTAAACTGCTTTCTAAACGGTATGGGAAAATGGCGAATATTTCAATTAACGGGGTAGT
>NC_051404.1:9252001-9252107 GCF_015228065.2 Penaeus monodon | reverse complement strand
ATGTTTTGCAAATATGAGGTTCATCACGGTGCATTGTTTGATTTGATAATTATACGCTTTTGTTCTTGACAAGGAAGATTGTTAAGATGAAATTTAGGGAATTAAA
>NC_051404.1:9251311-9251432 GCF_015228065.2 Penaeus monodon | reverse complement strand
TCAGGCAGAGCTTCCCTTACCTGAATGCATGTTAAAGCAGTTATTATATCCTCAAGTTTCATTTTATGTCTTTTCCCTTTACGATGTTTTCCCTCATCTGCTTCAGAGGAGCGTCAACATC
>NC_051404.1:9250660-9251268 GCF_015228065.2 Penaeus monodon | reverse complement strand
TATTTATACCAAAGTCAGCGAAGCACGTCTGTTGCATGTACGACAGACTTTCATCAAGTAAGTTATTCGTCTATCAATTTATGAACAACCTCATAAAAGCAATTAATCGACATGTTAACGCAAGGGCTCAAGGAGAATGTAATGTTGTTTATCGACGTCGTTGTGGACTGTGAAGTAAATAAATAGATAGATAAACAGATAAAGAATAAAGACAAAGAATAATACTATAGTACATGATGAAGAAAATAGAAAATAAAGAGAAACAAACATCTCGATAAATAACAACGTAATAAAACGCCAAAAAAAAAATAAAAAAAAGGGTAATAAACAAACCAAATGCAAAACACACATAAAAATTTAACACCACAACAAACGTGAAAAAAATCTCACAATTTCCTTCCTCATCAAGTCATAAGCAACACCTTGAGTTACCTTCTCTGTCCTCGCTTATTCTCGTCTCCAAGTAGGCCAAGACGAGGAGGTGGTCAGGGGTTATCTGTCTCTCTACGTCTGTATATTTCTGAATGAGGAGTTGTAGCCTGCGTTCCTTTGTCATTCATGGAAGTGGGTGCAGCTGGTGCTGTATATGCAAGATTTTTTTGTGAATA
>NC_051404.1:9250403-9250489 GCF_015228065.2 Penaeus monodon | reverse complement strand
TGTGTGTGCGTTTTCATATCATTATCTTTTTTTTATTTGGTTTGGTATCCATTGTGATTCGTGTTGTGGTTAGGATATTTTTATTA
>NC_051404.1:9248905-9249041 GCF_015228065.2 Penaeus monodon | reverse complement strand
CTCAAATATCAGTACACTATTTCGAAAATGCAAACCACTTCCCTATACATCTTATTTTAGACTTGGAAGCAATATACGGGAATATATGAATAAAGAATTATTATCAGCTCCTACTTAACCCCCTCCACCCCCCCCC
>NC_051404.1:9247815-9248145 GCF_015228065.2 Penaeus monodon | reverse complement strand
TCTCATCTGAAAGCGCACGTGCAAAAGAATGTCCATCTGAGTCTTTGCTATAAAAAGTAGTTTGATTGCATCAGCCTTTTAGCACTGTAAAAGAAACTGTTCTTCTCCGCCAGCTATTATCCATATTGCATTGACTTTATTGACATGTTACAGACACGTTTGGATCTGATCTTAGAATGGGGGAAGATGGAAAAATAAATAAAAGATGGATAATGTAAAAAAGATAGTGCAGCATATTCATCACATGAATGAGTGGACATATTCGTAATAGATATTTGATAGATAAGTAGACTGATGAATGAAGTAAGTAACCTTGATGTTATTGGATGT
>NC_051404.1:9247255-9247523 GCF_015228065.2 Penaeus monodon | reverse complement strand
AGAGGGCCAAGGGAAAGTGTCTTGGGTGTAGATAACACTCCAGATACATTCAAACATGCCTCTGTAATTCTGGCACCATTGATTAAATGCCTCTTGCTACATATACTAGTTATCATGGCCTGGTTAGTTATTATCTTTATCACTATCATTCCTTTCTGCATTGGTATTGCCAACTGAATTAACTTTTATTATATTTCATTTGCGTTTAACCTACATCCCACATCTGTTACAAAAGTGTTTATAAATAGACAAAAACGAGCTGTTACGT
>NC_051404.1:9246744-9246992 GCF_015228065.2 Penaeus monodon | reverse complement strand
TGTATGTATGTACACATAACAATTACATTTAAAAGCATAATGAATACACACAGACTGACAGATAGAGAGGCTGCTAGGGAAATCAACAAATAACGCATCTTGTAAATAAACCAACCTTTCAAAAATAAAACTTGTATAGAAAAAAATCTCTCCTTTATAGCCAGATGGAAGAGGATGATATCGAGCCTTTAATGATTATTGTTTACGTGTCTCTATAATTTTATATCCTGGTTCCTCTCTCGTGCGAT
>NC_051404.1:9245824-9246438 GCF_015228065.2 Penaeus monodon | reverse complement strand
TTCGGTCAGCGCAATCCCGAAAGTAGACTCACCCTCGCGGGTCAACCACAAGACACTATCAACAAATTAGGCAATGTTGCATACATTGCACCGAGGGTCATTAAGTTACCCATGGGTCATAAAAGTTGTTGCTTTGGGGTCACAGGGAGGGGGCGAGTGGGTGGGGGTGGTGGAGGTGGGCGAGGAGATGTTGGGGTAAAAGAAGAGGGTGGAAGAGGAAAGTGGAAACAGGAAAGTGGAATAGTAGTGGCAGAGAAAGGGAAATAGGAGGTGGAAGAAAGAATATAATATGATAGATGATTGAAGAGTAGAAGACAGATAAGAAAAACAATGTGGAAGACCTTCCAAGTGGATGGCATTGAACAGAAGCTTAATAGTGGAACAGAGGAAGGGTAGAAGGAGGGGGGTGCAAGAGGGGAGGGAAGAGACGCAATAAGTGGGTGGGGAAGGGGAGGGGGGGAGGCGTCGAGGGCAACAATCCATTCTTCACCACAGTAAGGTGGCTTCCAGTGCTTAGTTCACTCGTAAATCGTGTGATATCTATTCCCGTGCTCGGATTTATGTGGGTCGCTTGGCAATATTTGCTAAATATGGACTCGAGAGAGAGCGAGACG
>NC_051404.1:9244918-9245062 GCF_015228065.2 Penaeus monodon | reverse complement strand
CGTTGAGACAGCTGGTTAAACGGGTGGAAATAAACAGGGGAGTAGATATACAAACATATAATTAAATAAAGAAATTGGAACCCAGAGAGCTGAATGTGATGAAAGATTTATGTATATATTTACATATTGTTTTATGCTATATGC
>NC_051404.1:9244654-9244815 GCF_015228065.2 Penaeus monodon | reverse complement strand
CATAATTTCAATATAATTCTTCAATAATAAATAAAGATATGGTATGCTTTCTTGACCGCAAGTAAAAATTTGAGAAACTCCTCATTTGTATTAAACGAGAGAGCCAGATTGTGACAAAACGTGACACTAAAAGCGCACCCCCCCCCCCTTTGCACTTTGCG
>NC_051404.1:9244315-9244382 GCF_015228065.2 Penaeus monodon | reverse complement strand
TCCCTCCGTACCCCCCCCCCCCACTTGCCCTGTCCCATCATCTCCCCAAATATATGGCTTATCTTCT
>NC_051404.1:9243880-9244158 GCF_015228065.2 Penaeus monodon | reverse complement strand
AATGATTCTCTCCTCCCTCGAGCCAACGAGCCTGAAAAAGTGAGTGTCTAGTTACAAAGATGCAGGACTCAACCGTTGATAAAACGCAGCTAGCGAGATCAGGGCAATACAGAACTGGTTTGTCCTGTTTGCTTGCTCGAAGCTGATAAGACTCTGTGTTTGATGCAATGCCCAAGACAGTGAAATGATCTCCAATGTCTGTGCTGGGTGGATGGGAAAACCGCTCTGGGTGTGTTGTCTTTGCATTAAGGTGTCTATTCACAAAAGTCTAGAGGAGG
>NC_051404.1:9243571-9243694 GCF_015228065.2 Penaeus monodon | reverse complement strand
GAGGCTGCTTGTGAGTGAACAGGATATATAATTTGGGTATTTGTAGTATATTTATTAATCTGAATGCTCAGCAGAAAAGAATTACAACTCTTCTGGTCAAATTAGGCACAGCAAATCATATTG
>NC_051404.1:9242868-9243275 GCF_015228065.2 Penaeus monodon | reverse complement strand
AAGCAGACTGTAGTTATTAATGGTAACAAACCCCAAAAGGTTATCTCCAGCTTAAATCTGTCATAAGATTTACATTCTCGTATATTGAGATAAAATCATAATAGCTTCATGTCCTTCTTTGTAATGAGTGAGAATTCGGAATGGGAATTTTATGTTTGTCCGTCCTTTTCAGCCTCCCAAATGGTGGAGAGAGAGACACAAGGAACCAGGGAGGATATAATGTTCTTAGGATGGTACGCTTGCATATACACATGCAGGGAGTAAGTCTATTAGGTATGTGTGTTTTAAGGGAGAGAAACTAAGGTAAGAAGTGATGTTTATATCTGTTTGTCTCTTTTCTAGATCTGTTTTATTTCACACTCCATTTTTCTGTCGATATGTCCACTGATCACCATGAATGATTCAAC
>NC_051404.1:9242424-9242837 GCF_015228065.2 Penaeus monodon | reverse complement strand
TTATCGATCGAGTCCATCTTCCTTCCGCTTTGTATCTCCCTATATCACCTTATCTTTCTGTCTTTCGTTCAAAAAAAAAACCCTAGATGCACAGAAAAAAAAATTACATACAAAGATATTTACATAATTGTTCTCCGATATGTGTTTATGATTTAATCTCATTATTCCTAGGGTTATGCCCGTCCCCACGTAAAAAATATTGCTTCATTCATACATTTTCCTCACCTAAAATGTAAGGAAGAGAGAAAATATAAATACAATGAAAGATCGCCTACTTTATACACACCAGTTTTCAGAAGAGGTGAGACAGCAATATTCAGAATCATCTTTGAATCCTTCTTCAACGTTGATAGAATTTAAGTTGTCTTACCTGTTCTGACGAGCAGTTGCTTTTATGCTGTGGGGTTCCATTC
>NC_051404.1:9241271-9241562 GCF_015228065.2 Penaeus monodon | reverse complement strand
GACTCATATAAACTTCATCTATCGCAAATGCATGCAGAACCCCAATCACATATCTCTGCCTCCACCGAAACTTCTTTTGCTTGCATGCACACACACGAAGGCCTCAGAGTGTACGTGTGTGGTAGCATCAGAGCGACATAAACAGGCCAGCATTCCAGCGACGGTGCTTCTCCTGCAAGCACCCACCACACGTAAGGAACATGTGCAGATAGGCATATCATTATTGGATAGAGTCGGGTAGTGATCGTGGGGGATGGGAGGAAATCGAGATAAACATATTGCTCTTGGTGA
>NC_051404.1:9241106-9241185 GCF_015228065.2 Penaeus monodon | reverse complement strand
GCCTTTCTCTCGATCTTGTTTACTAGTTTATCAGGTTGTTGCTGTGTGAACTTACTTTCTCTCAGT
Organism: Penaeus monodon; assembly: GCF_015228065.2. Lineage (NCBI taxonomy): Eukaryota > Metazoa > Arthropoda > Malacostraca > Decapoda > Penaeidae > Penaeus > Penaeus monodon. Next base: position 9,241,119 of record NC_051404.1, on the reverse strand, counting down.
AAATTTGACCGGT
>NC_051404.1:9240545-9240660 GCF_015228065.2 Penaeus monodon | reverse complement strand
AATCTATTACACCCTACTGTGCGAACGCCTGATAATTTTTCCATTAGCAGAGTTAACAGGGCATGAGAGAGATCAACACTGAGGGCTCGAGATGACCTTATTTGGAATCACATAA
>NC_051404.1:9239724-9239795 GCF_015228065.2 Penaeus monodon | reverse complement strand
CATTGATGTCCGCCAAGCAGTCTCCAAACGGCATCTGAGATCCAATTACTGCTGCGCGCAAGGGGATCATG
>NC_051404.1:9238324-9238407 GCF_015228065.2 Penaeus monodon | reverse complement strand
ACCCACCATTAATTTGTTAACCTTACGTCACTCATCTTTGACCTTTATGACACTGGATTGTGCGCCGGTGATGTGGCTGAAGG
>NC_051404.1:9238072-9238168 GCF_015228065.2 Penaeus monodon | reverse complement strand
GAAAAATAATGAGATGAAGATATGATATTCCATTTTTGTATCGTCTCTTTTACCTTAAATAAGATGTTCCCTGTGATGAAGATCTTAGTGAGGCTG
>NC_051404.1:9237224-9237431 GCF_015228065.2 Penaeus monodon | reverse complement strand
TCGATCACAGCAATACTTTCCCTATAATAAATCAATTGTTTTTTTTATTCTAACAATATAATATATGTCAAAATGTCATCAATAAAAGGGAATAGAAAGACTGTTCTCTGTAAAGTGAATAAAGATATTATATTAAATATTCATATGATCATATGAGTAGGTTAATCATCTTGCTTATCACTTCACAACGCTCTTTTATATCCCTGT
>NC_051404.1:9236507-9236988 GCF_015228065.2 Penaeus monodon | reverse complement strand
GGAAGTGCGCCCATTACATAACGGTACTGTAATTCAGTTAATACTAAGAGACCTTTCCTTAAATATTTTCCCAACCTATATATCCTCCTTTCAGTTTCCCTCAGTTTTATTAAGTGAAACAGATCTTTCTCAACAGTTTCAATAGCTCTGGCGTTTTCTTTTTAACTACAGTACAAAATGGCTGACCTTAAGTATATACTTGACTTTATAGAAAAAAAATAGTTTATATTCAGATATTAATGAAAAAAATAATGGCTGGCTTAACTCATTAATATTATTTCTGTAATAATTTTCGGCGTCGATTCTTCCCGATAATTTCTTCAACTTTTTCAACATGCTCACGTGTTCTTGACGTGCACGAGCGTCTGCAACATGATCTTCGACATCCTTTAGCCTACCGAGATATCTCTGTGCTGTCCAAATGTATGCGTGATATGCAATCTTTCCAACTAACCTAAATCAGGACAGGTTGTTCAACCTT
>NC_051404.1:9236346-9236472 GCF_015228065.2 Penaeus monodon | reverse complement strand
TAGAGGTTCTGTTCCATCTTTGGGAAAACCGTTTTTTCAGGATGCATGCGACAGTAAACTAAGGCACGGGCAGGAAGAACCATGATTATGCTTATTACAATTCAATGAGAGAGAGAGGGGGTGGGG
>NC_051404.1:9235141-9235728 GCF_015228065.2 Penaeus monodon | reverse complement strand
CATCCACATACATACCTACATATATATGAGGCGATTTTCGAAGAGCGTCTCAGAAGGAGCCGAGGAGGACGTCCTGCCGCTCGTCTGTCTTCAACCTTGTCATCATATGATCGAGCTGGCGCGTCCCACCTCGAAATTTGTTTTAAAATTCCCTTCTCTTTTTAGGAGAAGCAATGCACAAAAGCACATTAATTCGCCCACCTTTTTATCCAGCCAGAGTAGATACAAGACTCAAAGGCTTCATTCGTTCCCATCTCTCTATCCTCTATTCTTATTGGGACCTACAGTAACAATATAAAAAGGGATGGGGGGAAAAAAAGGCTAAGGAAGGTGGAACCGGTATATCATTGTCGTCCGAGATGAAAGAAATGCTTTTGTTAAGAAAAAACTCTGGTCTTGGGCTTGATCTCTAACATTCCTCCTTACGACAAAAGCAAAAATAGGAAGGTGTGCATCACTTGGGCCATAAAACTGATTCTGTCTGCTTAAAGAGTTACAGGCTTGGCCGAATGATAACATGTACATTGATGTCGTTTTGGTCTACGTAGAAAAGGAGATAGATGGGATAAATAAGTGAATAGATTGAA
>NC_051404.1:9234860-9235107 GCF_015228065.2 Penaeus monodon | reverse complement strand
CTTAAGAGGGGTTTTCTTCTACGTCCATAATTTTGATGAATAAATATGGGATGTGATTTTTAATGTCTTTCTGAGTTTTTAAATGTCAGATTTAGCGCGTACTCTCATTTTTTTTCTCCAAATATTATTTTCAGAGTTCAGTTCCGACACGTGCGAGAGAGGGAGGAGATCCCCAGGTACGACCTCGTGACGAAAAAAGGTCACTGAGGGGTCAGGGGAGACGAGATGACACGAGTCTGCGTGTGGT
>NC_051404.1:9234655-9234805 GCF_015228065.2 Penaeus monodon | reverse complement strand
CCCTTTTCAGCTCTTCGTATAGAGGGGCGGAGCGGGATATTAAGGTCCGACTCGGGCAAGGTCAAGAGAAGGGTCATCCCTGAACAAGACAAGGTGGCGAGATGGAGATGGCTTCGTCCCGGAGGAAGTTAAGGCGGGGTCTTGGGCCAG
>NC_051404.1:9233678-9234356 GCF_015228065.2 Penaeus monodon | reverse complement strand
TCAAATCAGCGTTTAGCAAGAAGGCAATTGTTGTCTTGTGTTGAAGAGCTTTGTAAGAGCTGGGTGTCATATCCTGCTGAGCGTGTTACATCTTGCTGGTCGTCAAATATAATACTCTAAAATCGTCAAATATTCACATTAAAACCTGCAGATTTCTTGGTAAGTCCAACAGAAAAGCAGATATGCCATATCCAGAATAGAACGTATATATCCGATACATCACCCAAATTGGATTAAATGGTAAATTCCGATATGACACACCTGTATCCTTATTCTGTTCCCAGGACAAATCGTATTTCATCTTCGTTTTGTCTCGAGTGTAGGAAATATTTACTACAGCTCTGAGAACAAATACTCCCAGGTTATCTCGCCTTTGCAAAGCTAAGGTGCATGCAATGTCGCTTTCGGGAGGAACATACATATAGGTGTTGTCCTGTCTTGTCTTAGATATGGAAATATCTGACGTTTCTGCTTACACTGTGTTTAAAGAGTTATACACGCAAGTGCATTTTAAACAGATAAAGAAATTGTCCACTGCTCAATAGAGGGTGGAACCAGGCTGAGAATGGGTGTTGGCTGGGTACTCTTCTATGCTAACAGACATGGGGAGAAATTGCCAAGTATAGCGTATCTACATATCTACACAATGCGTGAACTAAATACAGACTTTTTGGAGAA
>NC_051404.1:9233229-9233367 GCF_015228065.2 Penaeus monodon | reverse complement strand
AGAATGTAACATTGTTTGGGATACACAGAAAGCTAGTTAGATAGAGATATCATCTATCTGGTTTGTATCACATCTAATCAAGAAGACATGCAGTTCTCAGCAGGGGATTTCTCTGCAAGCAATGCATACCTGATCCCG
>NC_051404.1:9232758-9233190 GCF_015228065.2 Penaeus monodon | reverse complement strand
GATAAATAAAGTGTGAAATCTTGAACTGTAAGAATTCAAAGAGAAAATATAAAGTTGAGTCTTCAAAAAAAAAATTGCCAAAATTTGCCAACGATTTGAAGCAAGGAAATATTTAGTGTAGAACTAAAAAAAAAAAAAACATAAACAAGCATAATTTATAGTAGTTAATTTTCTCTATGTCTTTCTGCAATTTCCTGAAATTGCAGAAAGGCTAATTCTCTAAATATGTCCGTTACTAGGCATGAAACTCAGTATCAACAGAGATGAAATTGCAATGATATACGCAGTTCAATTTTGCAAAAACAATATACGCGAAGTTAAGGTCATGTACAAAGCTTTTATTAGCTCTCTCCGCCCACAAATAATTCCTTGAGTTACACGTTGTAGCAGAGATCCCCCCCCCCTTTTTCTGATTTTTCGTCTATTTCTGTT
>NC_051404.1:9231046-9232215 GCF_015228065.2 Penaeus monodon | reverse complement strand
TTGTGTATGGCTAGTTACGTCTTTCCAAGCTGCAAACACACAGATCTTCCTTTTTTCATGCAAATATTAATTCACGTCTGTGTTAACGTACTTTTCTGTTTGTTATCTATGCATTTTATCTACAAGTTCCATGACTCGCATGCAAACCAGTCAAATCGGAATTTTTGTTTTATGCAATTGATACTCTTCACTTCTCCACAGCCCTTCCATGTGTCAGGCATCATTCAAAGTCAATCAAACACTAAAGAAATACAATGGGCATGCACTTTACACGCACTCAATAGTCAGCTGATGCTTGTTGCAGGCACACCCATCATGCAGTCACCAAGTATGATCTCTAGACAAACGCCATGCACACAAGCTGTCTGCATGTTTACGCACTCGCTATGTGAGCCAAGCACAAGCCATGCATGTTCCATAAGCATGCTGTTGAATCCTACATAGATGTACTTGTCATGCATGTATCTCGAGTATATAAGCTATCAGGTGCGCATGTCATGCACTGTAATCGGTCATGCTCCCGGAACCTTGTTTCAGATGGGGCGAGGCACAGGCAGATAAAAAATAAAACAACAACACAATAATTTTTCTCGATTTTTTTCTAAATTATTTTTGAATAGACACTAAATTCCCCCGGAATGTGCTTTCTTGAAACCCGTCTTGCTTTCTTTACATCCAATGTTTATTTGCATATTATTCAGCAAAGCGCCATTAATTTGTTCTTATAACTTTAGCCAATTTATCTTGAATATTTAAACAATGTACTAGCAATAAAGAGCATTCATATGCACTAGTGTTCGGTCATCACATCTGCCATGCGACCAAAGGCACCAAACACCTGCGTGCATGGTCAGGTGGACGCACGCACCTGTGGCCACGAGAGTGAGATCATCAGGTCGCCATGCGCATGTTAGGTAAATAGCTGACTTTAATGGCTTATGCAAAATAACTCATGGCCTTGCGTTGGTGTCGAAAGGGTTAAAATCAGACTTCTGGACCTCACACGACGCTCAGTGATATACGCTTAATGAGTGAAAGTGAAACGGACGCATGGAAAAGGAACAGCAACGGAGATAGAGAAATCATAATAATTAGAGGAAGTTGGTTATGGGGCAATAAGAGTAAGAAGCGAATAAAACAAATAATGTAATTCAAAACTCGAGTATCGT
>NC_051404.1:9230847-9230931 GCF_015228065.2 Penaeus monodon | reverse complement strand
AGTTGACTATGCATCGTCACTGAATGCTGAACTATTAGTTGTAGCATCACAGCCCCACACCCTTAAATATATCGGTTGGATGTG
>NC_051404.1:9229701-9230260 GCF_015228065.2 Penaeus monodon | reverse complement strand
AGGAATCTTAGAAATGTGCACGCAAAAAGCAGACCTAAACTCACACGGCCGCACAAATAAATAACTACCTAATCAGACATGTTTATGTAAACATGCTCAGTTCTATATTTATATTTAGTTTGCATTTAACTATGTGCTTATGTGCGATAAAGGAGAATATATTACGTCCTTTATTTACAAAGCTCGAAAACACATTAATCTCAATCAGTCACACGTTCTTACCTACGATCACCAAAACAGAGAAAGACAAACCCAAAAATAATAATAATAAAGGAAGAAAACAGAGAGAACCAACAGAAAGGACGAGAATAAAGCAAAAATAAAGCAGGAATTGACGAAGAAAACGAGAAACGGATAAGAAAGACTCGTAAAGTGGGCATTTGTAAAGTCTAAACTGAGATGCTGTATAATTTCTAATTATCATAAGCTACTTTAGATAGGCGAGTGTCAGAGGTGAACGGCTCGAGAGATATCTTTGTAAAGTTATGTTGCGGCAGAGTAATAAGGAGGTCTTTAGTTTTTCTCTGCTTTATCTGCCTCTTTTCGTTCTCTCGAGCTT
>NC_051404.1:9229221-9229661 GCF_015228065.2 Penaeus monodon | reverse complement strand
CCTCTCTGTTCTTGCTTTATCTGCCTCTTTTCGTTCTCTCGAGCTTTATCTTTGCTATTATTTTCTCTTTTTGTTTTTTATTTCTTATTCTCTCTGTTCATGCTTTATCTGCCTCTTTTCGTTCTGTCGAGCTTTATATTTGTTCGTATTTTCTCTTTCTGTTTTTTATTTCTTTTATTCTCTATGTTCTTGCTTTATCTGTGTCCTTTGCTCTTATTTTCTCTTTTTTATTTTTTATCATTTTTAAAAAATTCTCTCTGTTCGTGCTTTATCTGTTCTTTTTATCCTCTCGAGCTTTATCTTTGTTCTTATTTTCTCTCTTTGAATGATTTTTTTACTTTATTTTTCATTTTCTCTGTTCATGTTTTATCTCTCCCTTTTATTCTCTCGAGCTTTATCTTTGTTCTTATTTTCTATTACTGATTTTTTTCTTTTGTATG
>NC_051404.1:9227526-9228853 GCF_015228065.2 Penaeus monodon | reverse complement strand
TGTTTTATCTGTCTTGTCCATTCTCTCTGTTCGGGCTTTATTTTTGTTTTTATTTTGTTTTATTTCATTTTATTTATTCATTTATCTATCTATTTTTATATACCTGTATTTATCCTCTCTGTTCTCAGTTTATCTCTTTCTTTCATACTCTCTCTCTTATCTTCGTTTTTATTTATTTATTTTGTTGTCGTTTTTCTGGTTCTGTATTTATCTTCTATTCTCTGTTCTTGCTTTATCTGTTTACTTCTTCCTCTCAGTTATTTTCTTTTGTTTGCTTTTCTTTTTTCGTTTTATCATTTCTCATCTTTACTCTTTCTTCTTGATTTATCCTTTTTTTTTCTTATTCCCTTTGCTCGGACTTCATCTTTACTTTGCTTTTTTTTCGGTTTTTGTAATTTTCCATTCACTCTGTTCTTCGTTTTTTTCTATTTCTTTCATTACTCTCTGTTTGGGTTTTCTCTTTACCCTTTTTCTCTCTCTTTTGTTCGATTTTCTTTATTTAGTATTATTTATCTTCTATTATGTGTATGTATGAATTTATCTGTGTCTTTCAATTCTTTTTTTCGTTTTTTTCGCCTATGTCTTCAATTTTCTTTATTCTTATTTATCTGTTTCCCTTATTCTCTCTGATTAATCTTTTGTCTTTTTTATCAATTCTGTTTGACTCATTTTCTTTTGTATTTGTCCTACATTTTTTTCCTTTTGTTTTGTTTTTATCTGGATTAATATGTTTCTGTTATTGTCTCTTTCTCTTTGTTTTCATTTTCTCTTTTGTTCGGTTTATTTTTATTTATTAATTTTTTGCTTTTTGTTTTTTTTTGTCCTATTTATTTATTTATTTATTTTTATCTGTGTATTTATTTTTCTTTGGTTCAATTTCCTTTTTCTCACGTTTTATATATTTTCTTTAATATATTTTTCGTCTATTCTTCCCTCCTTTCTTTGTTTGAATTTTCTTATTCTGTTCTATTTGCTTTCCTTTTTTGTATTTCTCATTCCTTCTTTTCTGTCCTTTATCTTCGTATTTCTTTCTTTTCTTGCTTTATCTTTGTTTTCATTTTCCTCTTCGTTCGTCTTTCGTTTTCTCGTTTTGTGTTTGTCTTTTACTTTCCGCTTTTTTCGTTACTACTAGTATTTTCTACGTTTCTTGGTGTTTTTATGTCTCTCATATTTTTTTTTCTTTTCATCCTTTTCTGTTCTTTTCTTTTCTTTATTTGTTGTTCTTCCATTAATTTGTTATTTATTTTCTCTCTTATTTCATATGTATTATTATCCCTTTAGTTCAACCTCTTTTCTAACTCTTTTTTTTTATTATTTCTTTTCCTAA
>NC_051404.1:9226876-9227394 GCF_015228065.2 Penaeus monodon | reverse complement strand
AAAAAAAAACAGCCAATCATTGAAAATAACCACATTTTTCTCCATCCTCCGACGTTCAATCTATTTAATCGCTTTGATATCTGAACGAGATCTGATACAATCTCCACTATAATGGTACGTGTTGTTTATGTACGTAATACCCGCTCCTCTTGTGCAACAAACGTGCAACAAACACTAATTATATACACTTCCTGCTCCTGGTTACGGTTTTTCCCTCTAATTGATACTACTAATTACAGCTTTAATCGCTTTTAATTAGTGAGACGAAACGGACAGATAGGTCCTTGTAAGCAAGTAAATAAATCCAGTTATATTACTAGGTCGTGAAAAAATGTGATAATTAAAGGATTCGATTTAATTAAAGGTGATATTTAGGTGAATTTCATAGGAAGAGGGCTTTTGTTTCTTTACTTGGAAATTAGTAAAAAGGAGATAGATAAAATAGATAGGAATTTAAAACATATGAAATTATGATAGATTATATCACTGTGATAAAGAATAGGTATATTGATAAAATT
>NC_051404.1:9226016-9226648 GCF_015228065.2 Penaeus monodon | reverse complement strand
AAGAGATACACTCTTGTACACACACTGGGAAATTAACTGATAAAAAAGGAAATAAGACAAAAATACACCAAGACAACTTAAAGAAAAGACAAAAGATAGAAAAAATAAATAAAGCAAAGATAAAACGAGAAAAGAGAGAATGAAAAACATGGCCAGATCAGAAGATAAACATTGACAGCCATAGACAGAAAAGTAAAGGAGAATAAAGGGGGGTGGGATGATCCATTACTGTGAAATCCTCCCCAATCTATACACCGCCCCCTCTCCTCCCCCTCCCTTCTACACCCCTTCCCTCTGCCCCCCCTCTCCTCCCCCTCCCTTCTACACCCCTTCCCTCTGCCCCCCCTCTCCTCCTCCTCCCTTCTACACCCCTTCCCTCTGCCCCCCCTCTCCTACCCCTCCCTTCTACACCCCCTTCGCTCTGCCCTCCCCCCCTTCCAAGACGCTACGAAGGAGGCAGGCGAGAGAAAGGACTCTCCCCAAAGCTCCCTCGCTCCCTGTGTTTGTCCCGGCGTTCGGAGGGACGGTAAAACAGCCATTTGGAAGGATGTTTGCCGGCCAGAATGCCACTTGGCAGCTCCGTTCCTTGTCGTGTTGAAGGTCGTAAAGGCTAAGCTTACTCCTTCGACCTA
>NC_051404.1:9225478-9225935 GCF_015228065.2 Penaeus monodon | reverse complement strand
CATGTCTATTAGGCTATATGCATATTAGGTTTCTGTCTTTCCTCTATAACTGTTTAGGCTCCTATATGTGTATATAGTTTTCTGTCTGTATGTACAGTGCAAGGTGTGTACACTGCAGATACGTATTTGTAAGTGTTTAGTTCTACCTTTTGTTATTCTTTCCCATCATCACACTTTTCTTCCCTCTTTCTTTTCTTCATATCCTCTTTTCCTATCTTTCTCCTTTGTTTGTCTATCTGTCTCCCTTGTTTGCTTTCGAATACATACTTTCGCCTCTTTCACTGTCTTTTTTTTTTTTACTTTTTTTACATCCTCGTCACCTTTAATTATTCAGCTGTCTTTTCTTTCCATCTGCTATCTTCTTTCTTTCTTTTTTTCTATGGAATCGTGAGTAAATACCTCTTCATTATTTTCTCCCTTCTGCCCCACCTCATTTTTTTTCCTTTTTCATCCTCAC
>NC_051404.1:9225094-9225351 GCF_015228065.2 Penaeus monodon | reverse complement strand
CACGCATATTTGCAAACTGACCAAACGTGACGCGACGCCGATTTCAGTTCGATCTTTTCTGTTCCAGAATTCCGATTTGGTTTTCAAGTTGCCGATGTCAGAGATAGTGAAGAATGTGTGCGAAGATAAAGGAAGAGCGAAGGAGGAGATTTTCCGAAGAGGTACTGAGCGAAGAACGTGTCTTGCAAAAGGATCGTAAAGATGAAATAAAGCAGGAAGACGAGGAGAAAGGAGAGAGTTTGTGTATTGTTTATAAA
>NC_051404.1:9224973-9225059 GCF_015228065.2 Penaeus monodon | reverse complement strand
TTATTGATTTTGCGAAATATAGCTGTGACGGCACAGACACACGCGTACAAATGAGTGATAAGAGGGGGGGGGGGAGGGACAAAGAA
>NC_051404.1:9224690-9224762 GCF_015228065.2 Penaeus monodon | reverse complement strand
AAAATAAATGATATATACAATTTTGCCCCCCCCCCCCCAAAAGCTTCAATATACTTAAAGAATTTAAATACA
>NC_051404.1:9224421-9224657 GCF_015228065.2 Penaeus monodon | reverse complement strand
AATCTATATACATCCGTCAGAGATAAAGCATCTGACATAGACACATTCTTCTCACCAGGAGCGACATTTTCCTTGTGAATTTCTGCCTTGAGACACCTATGCCCCCAGACGGTGACTATGATGCATTGGGTTTAAACACCAAATTGAATTCTCGTGTCAAGTTCGGAGTCCTGTGATGGGTTAAAGGAAGCTGAATATTTCTGAATAACTCGGTCTCTCGTGCGAAATATTTTTTC
>NC_051404.1:9223164-9223675 GCF_015228065.2 Penaeus monodon | reverse complement strand
AGGAAGCAAAAAAAATATGATACCCTCACCACTAAGGGCAAAATATATATTGCAGAGAATTTTCTTTACCCCGAGTCCTTTTGCAGCGTTAAATCGAAATTCGTCAGCGTTGTCACCAGCGTATATTAACCTCATGAAGGTATTCGATTTAATGCATTCTGAGAGACTTAAGAAAATTCGAGAACAATTATTCTTGTCTGGCTGACTTATATCAATTACACATGAGGTATTATCTATAAATTGTCACAGCTTTTCATTAACGTCGTTATTATGATTATGGATGTTAATCTAATTATTTAATGAGGTTAACTTTGGGCAAGGGTGTTTATACCTTTTTTGTTTATTCCTTTGTGGTTAATTCTTCAATAAAATCGATGCAATAATTGGACGCAATGTAAACGCTAAATGCAGCTTGGGTTTTGAATCGAACGTGAGTTATCTGGCAGACCTCAAGGTTCATTCTCTTCATAGGAATGCTGTCGATAAACAAGCTCGTGAGCATTGTGAATGT
>NC_051404.1:9222467-9222712 GCF_015228065.2 Penaeus monodon | reverse complement strand
GCACCGAAGGAAGGAAGGGCCGGCAGTAATGTTCATGGCATCAGGCAAGATCTTTAGCCTGTAATTTCGCTCGATATCAGCTCGCTATCTCCCGATCGTGCCAACATCTTGCTATTATGACTGACAGTTACAGCTGAACGCACGCGGCAGTTTTCCCCCTCGCTTCGTTAACTTGATATAATCACAGGGCACTGGGTATGGGATGATAACACGTATCATACATGATTACGGGTCGGATCTGTCTG
>NC_051404.1:9221907-9222267 GCF_015228065.2 Penaeus monodon | reverse complement strand
GTATTGGGGACTAAGGGTGGGAGGAAGGAGGGTTGGGAGGGAAGGCGGAGGGGAGGAAGAGAAGCCGAAGAGAAGGGGAGGAGAGGAGGTAGACTGGAGAGACGGAGGAAGTAGAAGGGAGAAGAGAGAAGAAAGAGGAGGATGGGAGGAAAGGAGGAAGCAGAAGGGAGAGAAGAAAGAGGATGAGGGAAGATAATGAGGAGGGAAAAGAGAGGAGAGGAAGAATATGGGGGAGAATAATGAGGAGAGAGAAGAGAGAAGGAAGAGAGAAAAGATTGAAGAGAAGAGATAGGAGGAGGAAAAGGGGAAGAGAGGAGGAGGATAGGAGCTGGAGGGAACGACACACACTGAACTCGGCGC
>NC_051404.1:9218363-9218648 GCF_015228065.2 Penaeus monodon | reverse complement strand
TGCCCTTAAGATTCACCTATATGACGTACAAATACACACCCATTGCCATATTTCAGAGCCCTAAAACCTTACCTTCCGACTCCATCTCTTTCCAGCCCTTATCCCCGTTCATAAAGAGTCAGGGCAGCAGCATCGGTTCGCCTTAGTGTTCATTTTATGGTTTCCTCTGAGTTGTCTTAGAGAGTTATCTTTTCCCCTTAGAGGCGCATCCATAAATCGTGACTGGATCTTTACTCCGCCGCTTTTATACCGGGCGCCCCTCGGTTGCCTGTTTGGCTTTTTTTG
>NC_051404.1:9217634-9217780 GCF_015228065.2 Penaeus monodon | reverse complement strand
CTATCTATACTTCCATCTGCATCTCTTTACATATTTCCCTACTTATCAAACGTTATCCTTCACTGACTCATATTTTCTCTCCTCTTATATAAACTACATTTTTCTCCTTCCATCTGTTCTACCTCCCCCTTCCCATCTTATTTGAC
>NC_051404.1:9217436-9217572 GCF_015228065.2 Penaeus monodon | reverse complement strand
TTGCGACACACAAAGTAAAGAAAACAAGAATTTCTGACAAGTTCCTGGAGCAACAACCCAGAGTTTCATCAGTGCTTCTCCGAGAATCATGAAGCCCTGGTATACCCCCTACGCCAACGCTAGCCAATATGGACGC
>NC_051404.1:9217019-9217192 GCF_015228065.2 Penaeus monodon | reverse complement strand
AGTATTTTGAAACACTCATCACTCAAGGAAATTGATATCCTTGAGAATTCGGAGAAAGATCCGGTACAGGACCTGATAGCGTAATAAAAGAGAGGAGACATAGAGCGAAAAAAAATGTTTGAAGAGATTTAGGAGAAACAGATAGCCAAGAAAGTAAGCGAAGAATATTTAGG
>NC_051404.1:9216508-9216953 GCF_015228065.2 Penaeus monodon | reverse complement strand
TTGGTATTTCTAAAATAAGGCTTGAGAGAAAACAATAAGAGATGGAAAAAAAATATATATATAATCATTTTGAAAAACGCACTATTTTCCCCCGTTGTTGCGGACGAGTTTGTTTTCTTAAAATGCTCACATGCCCGCCATGCTTAAAACATGGACAAAAACACGGGCAAATCGCACTCACCATTCATACCCACACTCGCTGTTACGTCCCAGCATATCAGCACACATAACACGCACTTAGAAGTTCACAAGTTCTCTTTCTACTGCAACACGTCAACAAGGAAGTCCAGATATGCCTTCATACGCTACCAGGACTGCATATATAATGCGTCAACACACAGCATGTTGTCACGTAAACATATGATATATCAGGATCTCACCTTGCTTCATTCGCTTGCATGTCTGTCGTGCCAAAGCAAGCAATGGCACTTGCTCGGGTTGAAGT
>NC_051404.1:9215433-9215878 GCF_015228065.2 Penaeus monodon | reverse complement strand
CTCCATACAGACATCTAACAGAGGAGACTCCCCCCCTGCCTAATACGACAGAACTAAGAACCATCTGGCGGCCAACAAAGCGTTAGGTGCCTAATGGAGCCATCAGAGTGTAACACGATATGCCTAAGGCCTCGCTAAACTTAAGGGTTTGTTTAAACATTACGGAGTTACATTCTCAATACAGTCTTTCTATTCTCAGGTGTTATTATAATGACAGTGGTATAATTTTGTGTGTGTTTATATTGTGACATGTGGTTGGCAACATTCCATGATAATTAGAGGATAAGAAAGTTAATTTATCATATTAGAATTTAGATTATTTTCTATATCCATTTCTCTGTATGTGTATCGGTGTGTATGTGTGCATAAACATGTATTCAATAGATCGTACATGAATATTCATTGACTGTTTCACTTAATGGGTATAAGATCAAATAAGTTAGTC
>NC_051404.1:9213575-9215121 GCF_015228065.2 Penaeus monodon | reverse complement strand
AAATTACCTCATTACAATCCTCGCCTCTCTGTACCTCCTCTTACGCAAATATTCCATAACACTCTCCCCATATCTCTACCCATACCCTTTGCCTTACTTCCCCATCCTCTACCCACCATCCCTGCATATTTCCAACACATTTATCCCCTACACCTGTGGTTATGTTCCTGTCCACCCCAATAGCCCCTCTCTCCAGCAGTCATTTCACTATGTTTTCTGCGCCACATTTCATAGCCTTTACCCTACTCCATTATTTTTTTTCCCTTACATTCCCCATTACCTTAATTCACCAGTAGATCACTTTTTAAACATCTCCTCGCGCTTTATTTTCGAGACGACACTCACGCTTTACTATCATCGCCAATACACCTTACACCACTAACTTTCCCCTATTCGCACTGCCTTCCCCTTAATCTTCAAATTTCCCTAACTCTTTCCTGTCTCTATTCTCTCCATTTTCATCCATTTCCTCTCTCCCTCTATATTCCCCCGTTTTCGTCTAACCTCACCCTGTCTCTCTTCCCCCCCCCCCCACTTCAATCCTTCAAATTTCCTCCTCTTCCCCAACTTTCACCCCCCCCCGTCCCCACCTCATAACCTCCGCCCCACCCACAACCCCGTCTTCAAACTTTCCTCACAACCCCTCCCCACCACCTCCCCCTAACTTCCCCCCACTCCCCTCTAATATTCATCCCTCACTCAACCCCAGCCTTCAAATTCCTCCCCTCTCCCCCTACCATTCAACCCTCCTTCCTCTGCCTCTTAACCCCCATTCTCCCTATTCTCCCCAATTCCCCACTAACCTCTCTATTCCCTCTCTTTTCCTCCCCAACCTTCAAACATCCTCCACCCTTTCCCCTCCCCTTTACCCCAACACCACCCACCCTATTCCCTACTAACATTCACCCCCACTTCTCCCTCCCCATAACACTCATCCCAACCCCTCCCCACTCCCTCCTAACACCCACCCCACCCCTCTCCCCACTCCCTCCTAACACTCACCCCACCCCTCTCCCCACTCCCTCCTAACACCAACCCCACCCCTTTCCCCACTCCCTCCTAACACCCACCCCACCCCTCTCCCCACTCCCTCCTAACACCAACCCCACCCCTCTCCCCACTCCCTCCTAACACCAACCCCACCCCTTTCCCCACTCCCTCCTAACACCCACCACCCCACCCCTCTCCCCACTCCCTCCTGACACTAACCCCCCCCCCACTCCTTCCAACCCCCCACCCTATAACCCCCCCCCCCCCCAGCCTTCAAGCTCCCCCTCCGTCCAACTGATTGAGAGCGAGTCCCAAGCACGCACATCTTTCCCCGTCTCTCACACAATGGCCCGGGAGAGTCAGCCACGACAATGCACATTTGTATCGCCCGTGAAATAGAGAACTTTAAAAGCGGTTACAATAACAAGACCTGCTTTGTCGTTCTTCATTCGTCTTCTGAAGAGGACTCCCGCGAAGGCTGTGCTGCGGGAGTTTTGATATAAAATTATGATTGGGAGGGATTTTTGGGGGGTCCATTTTGGATTTTGGATTTTTA
>NC_051404.1:9211527-9213088 GCF_015228065.2 Penaeus monodon | reverse complement strand
GGGTTTATTTCACTATGACTTATTAGCATTAGAGTTTGTCAAATCCTGTTTTTTATTCTTTATTGTAAAGGAAGAGGCCTTTATTTAGACATGACTTCATACTATCTGCTTTTGATTATATGCTGCTAAGTTTATTTCGTGTGTCATGTAAAAGGAGCATAATGTACGCTATATAGTTGTTACCTATACATCGTGTTAATTGTCCTGCCAGTTATTGTGTTAAAGTTTTTAACTATATCGGTATGTTATATGTAAGGTATGTTATGAGAAGTTTGTCTGGAATGTCAGGGTATTTACCTTTCCTATTTTTTAGGTTTCATATTCGTAATGTTGCTGTGTTATCTACCTTTTTTTTTTACATATATGTGCACACAGATGTTTCTATATCTCCCCAAAGCCTTTGTTTTCGTCTGTGTGTTTGTCTGACAGCCAAGCCTCACTCACGAAAATGGCTTTCTTTCTCCCTCTCGTCTCCCCTCCGCAACCCTCCACTCCACATCAGTCTTGACTTCCCCCCCCCCTCCATCTACCCCCTCCATCTCCCCCAACAAACCTTTAACGCTTGTGGAATCCTTCCCATCCTCCAGTTCCCCGACCTCAGCATGCTCACCTCGCTTCACCTTTCATCTCTCAGCCCACTCCCTTATCCTCCCTCCCTTCCCCTGCTCCCTTATCCTCCCTCCCTTCCCCTGCTCCCTTATCCTCCCTCCCTTCGCCTGCTCCCTTATCCTCCCTCCCTTCCCCTGCTCCCTTATCCTCCCTCCCTTCCCCTGCTCCCTTATCCTCCCTCCCTTCCCCTGCTCCCTTATCCTCCCTCCCTTCCCCTGCTCCCTTATCCTCCCTCCCTTCCCCTGCTCCCTTATCCTCCCTCCCTTCGCCTGCTCCCTTCACCCTACACCCTTAACCCCTCTCCATCCTCACTCCCCTCTCCTCATCCTTTCCCCTCCACTCTTTACCCTTTTCTACCCTCACCCCCATCCTCACATCCCTTTACCCCCATCCACACACCCACTTTCCCTCCATTCTAACCCACACCCCATTACCCCTATCCCCTCACCCCTACCCACTTCCCCTCTCCCCTCATCTCCTTCCCCTCCACCCTCATCCTACCCCCCTCACCCACGCAACCCTCACCCCTTCCCCTCCACCCTTAACCCCTCTCCACCTTCACCCCCACCCCCCTCACCCACGCACCCCTAACCCTCCACCCTCATCCTACCCCCCTCTCCACCTTCACCCCTACCCCCCTCACCCACGCACCCCCAACCCTTCACCCTCACCCCTTCCCCTCCACCCTTAACCCCTCTCCACTTCACCCCCACCCCCCTCACCCACGCACCCCCAACCCTTCCCCTCCACCTGCTGTGTGTCCCAAGGTCCACCTCCAACCACGAGGCCAAGAGATGTCACACTATGTCACTGTCCTGGCGAGAGAGAAGATGCTGTTGTCCAGTGATGCTGTGACGGATGTCCTACGTCGTGGCGTCATATTTTCTCGCATTTTTCTTGTTTTGGTGAACTGGGTTTCGTTTGCTCGCCTTCTTTTTTGTTTTGTTTTGTT
>NC_051404.1:9211338-9211448 GCF_015228065.2 Penaeus monodon | reverse complement strand
ATGTATTCTAAAAACGTATTAGTTAAATTATACGAATTTAAAGTGTATCAGACTGACAAACTACCATGATTTTAACATCAATCAATCTCATCACCTGAAACACATGGAAT
>NC_051404.1:9210513-9210715 GCF_015228065.2 Penaeus monodon | reverse complement strand
GATGAAAAAAAATAGAAAAAATAAAAGAAATGGATTGTTTTCATCTTATACATTTAGTTCTACTAGCTATATTATTTTGAGAAAAAAAATCAATATTTAGATAAACTGATAATTGAAATAGACACCCTCATTCTTCTCTGTCACGCCCCCTCCCCACCTTTTACTCCATAACCCTATCTCCACACTTATCATCCTTATATCA
>NC_051404.1:9209511-9210443 GCF_015228065.2 Penaeus monodon | reverse complement strand
ATGTCCATTTCTTGATCTCTGTTTTTTTACCTTCCCCTAAACCTCCCCATTTCCCTTAGGGTGTTCCGTAACCCATTACCCTTCTCCCTTCCCCATTTTCCTTTCCCTGTTTTCGTCTACTTTTTATCTTCCCCATTTAATTTCCTTCTTTTCCTTCCTTCTTACTTCCTCATTCCCCTCTTCTGCCTACTTTATCACTTTTATTCCCCCATACATTTCTTTCCTTTCCTCTACTCTTTTTGCTTCTTCCTCTACCTCGTATTTTCCTTTCTGAATCACCCTTGTCCTTTTCCCCCTTCCTTTGCCTTGCCTTCCTTGTCTCTTATCACTCAACTCTCCTTTCCCCTCTCTCTCTTCTGCTCCTCCCCTTTTCTTCTCTCTCTTTATCTCTATTTCATCTTTCATTCCTCCAACCTCCCCGATTCCCCTTCTTCTGCTTCCACTTCCTCTGCTTTCCTTGCATTTTACCTTGCTCCCTCCTTCCTCCCTCCTCCCTTACCCCCTTCCCCTTCCCCTTCCCCCTGCCTCTCTTGCGCCTTATCTTCGTCACTCACTTCCCCTTTCCTCTCTTTCATCCTTCCCCTTCGCCTGCCTTCTTTACCCTCAACTCTTATCCTCCCCTCCCCTTCCGCTTACATCTTTGCGCCTTATTTTCCTCTGTCATTTCTCCTCCTCCCCTCCTCCTCCTCCTCCTCTCTTCCTCCTCCCCTCTTCCTTCTTCCCTCCCTCCTCCTCCTTTTCTCCTCATCATCTTCTCCTCCGTTCCTTCCTCTTTTCTGCCTTCCTTACCTTCCTCCTCCTTCCCTTCTCCTCTTCCTCTCCTCCCGCCTCCTCCTTCCCTCCTAACTCTTCCTTTCTTCCCGCCTCCTCCTTCCCTTCCCCTTCTTCTTCCCTCCCTCCTCCTCCCTTCCCTCCGCCTCTTCCTTCTTCAT
>NC_051404.1:9209174-9209416 GCF_015228065.2 Penaeus monodon | reverse complement strand
GCAGCTTCTCCAGCGTCATCCGTCCGGGGTCACGACCTCACGACCGGCGAGCAGATCCGAGAGACGACCACCGAGAAAATCCAGATTAATTGTTCTTCTTTTTATTACAATTTATCCGTTATGCCATTCGCCTTGTTATCATTTATCACGCGTGTAATGCGAGGGCGATAGGCGGTGAAGGGAGAGGGGGGTAGGGGGATGGGGGGGTGGGGGTTGATGATTAATGGGTTAGTTTTATTTGT
>NC_051404.1:9209002-9209128 GCF_015228065.2 Penaeus monodon | reverse complement strand
ATTACCCAATAGAAAAACAGAAAAGTTCATAGTGATGGAAATGAAGAAAAAAACGATAAGTGTGATGGGAACCGAAGACGTATAATTGACTATAAAGAGAATGAAAAAATCCAATGATCATTTTCG
>NC_051404.1:9208659-9208811 GCF_015228065.2 Penaeus monodon | reverse complement strand
ATGAGACTCCCCCCCCCCCTCTTCATCCAGCAACATGCACCCTGCTCCCACATACTTACAAATATACTGACATAAACTTAACGTAAACACAGGCCCAAATAACACCCTCATATATACTGAATCATAACCCCTTATCCTACATATAAACAAAC
>NC_051404.1:9208453-9208565 GCF_015228065.2 Penaeus monodon | reverse complement strand
ATCATTTCCGACCTTTTCGTTTCCTTTAGTAACCCCTTAATCCCTACAACTCGAAACCACAAATATTCTCATTTAACAATCCCCGCTAACTCCCCCAACACGACCCCAATAA
>NC_051404.1:9208188-9208397 GCF_015228065.2 Penaeus monodon | reverse complement strand
CACCCCATTTCGCTCCACTCACCCCATCTCCCCATCTCCCTCCACTCCCTTACAACCCCCCCATCTCCCCCTACCCCCACAAATCCCCACCCCAGCCCCACACACAAAAGGCCTCGTGAGCGATGATCACAATCCCTCAAAGCGGCGGGGTGCCACAATGTCACCTGCTTAGCGTTTGAGAGACGGATATTTTTCTCTCAAGACGTCGG
>NC_051404.1:9208060-9208169 GCF_015228065.2 Penaeus monodon | reverse complement strand
GCCCTCCTCCGTCGCTTTCGAAGACACCGGTGGAAAAAAAAATGCCTACCGGTAATCTCTTTCTCCTTCGATGATTCATGGAGTTTTTACAGTCGGTTGGAAAAGAGGG
>NC_051404.1:9207544-9207870 GCF_015228065.2 Penaeus monodon | reverse complement strand
AGACGATCTACTGATATCTCCTGTTCATGGCAAGGGACTGAAGTTTTATTAGTCATAAAGAAATTATTTTGTTTGGTTCAATAAAGTGACATTTTTTTTCTTTTCTCTGTTAATCATCTAATATAGATATGATACCAACAATAATATCATCTAAGATTATGAATTTTTCTTTCTTATACTGACTGGGCATATTCTTATTTTACTTTTGAATAGTATAAGAGTGTGACGATATATTTTACATATCTTTATAGATATATACATTAGAATACACATGGTTAATAATAAATCAGGGTGGATATTGATATTTCGTGTGCGTTGCCAACTAA
>NC_051404.1:9206903-9207228 GCF_015228065.2 Penaeus monodon | reverse complement strand
AGCATCACTAACACCATCGACATCGCCCACCAGTTAACAATGTCTGCGTAAACATACATTATAAAAGCTCAGTATAACTAGCACTCGCGCACCACAAAGCCTCCTCTGTGCCAGCCTAATAAGGATTCATCGCTCAGCCAAGTCAGATTCAAGCATCGTGCTTTCAGTGATGATCCTATTGCTTAGAAATTCTGTTGCGATGAACAGAATTCGAAGCAAAGTTTGCATTGGTTGTGGGGTTTAATTGTAGCGTTAATGTGGAGGTGGAAATGTTCCTGTGCATATATCTCTACCCACTTACCCAGCTTAATATGTTTCTAAAGAT
>NC_051404.1:9204508-9205488 GCF_015228065.2 Penaeus monodon | reverse complement strand
AGCGGCTCTCCTCGATCTCCCTTTTAGGCGCTCGAGCCCAAAATCCATCCGTTGTCCCTTCTTGATTCATCGTCCCTTTTTAACCTGCTAAATCTAGCGCCTCAACACCTTCTATACTCGACTGTTGCCTGCTCGTGCTAGAATGTTGTCGTCTGTGACCTGTGCATAAGTTGCTGTTGCGCGACAGACCCCTACGTTGCGGGGGTCTAAACATTGCAAATCAATCCCCATCACACGCAGAAATAGATATGCCTTACAAGACTTATGCTTTACATGAGAAGGCGACCTGCGAGCTACTTCCCGGAGATGTATACAAATTCCTTCTACTGAAAGTTGTGAGAAATGTGCTGACTTTGGTGTAGGAGAAAATGGCGTCATATGGCTTTCGATATTTAATTGCAATTTCCTATCATGTTATACAGAAGCAATGTGTAATACCATATTAGGGGAAACAAATAATATATCTGATGTGTTAACCAACTCCTGGGAATAATAAAGACAGGAGAATGATTGATAATTGTCATCCTGCATCCTGGCTCGATATATGAGATCTGTAAAAGGATATTAAGCGAAACTAATGGACTTATCCAAATGTTAAGACAGGGGAGTGTCGCACATTACCTAATAATGCGGTAGCAAGTTACTAACACTGAGCAGGGAAGGAATATCGTGTCAAATCATTATCCTATTTGTCACTCAAGTTTCTCACTGTCAGCATCACCACATTTCCCTCATTCTCCGCTTATATATCCCCAATTTAAACATAGGAAACTAGTACCAAACCTTAGAATAGGACATAACACTAGTATTCTCTGTATAAAGAATCTTCACATTGCTTACAAGGGTCAGAAACTTTTCTGCCATGACCCTCTCCCTCTCCCGGGTCTGCTCTCGCGTCTCAAGCTTGCAAAAAGGTTTAATTAATATCGCTAATGGAAAGCTCATGCGAGAATCTGCTTGATGAGGAATGCTTGCTTACA
>NC_051404.1:9204363-9204446 GCF_015228065.2 Penaeus monodon | reverse complement strand
CCGGATGCGTTTAAAAGGAGGGGGTTGAAGGCTCAGCGTTATGAAGAGAAAATCTTTATTTTATACTTTGCAATATCACTACT
>NC_051404.1:9202681-9203663 GCF_015228065.2 Penaeus monodon | reverse complement strand
CTTCCTCCCTCCCCCCGCCCCGCCCCCCTTTCCGCAAGATCCCGGATGAGCGGCGCGAGAACAGGCAACATGGCGTCACTCTGGTCCCAAGAGGCTGCATGTCCGTCGCGCTGTTAGACACATTGCCCAATTAGAGTTAATATCTTGCCTGAAGTCTTTTCTTCTGGAACTTATCGCTTCTTTCTTCATACCTCTTTTTTTTTCTTTTTTTTCTCTTCATTATTCTTACTTGGTTGATTTTATTTACTGTTTTGTGTGTTTGTTTGTTTGTTTCAGTGCTTCGGCGTCTTTGATCTGTGTTCGTGTTGTTTTTTTTTCTATATTTCTTCCTCTTCCTCTCTTCTCTTTTCTCTTCTTACGTTTTCCAATATTCATCCTTCTTCCTGGTTTAGTAGTTTCTTCTATTTACTTTCATCCTCGCTTTCTTTCTCCCCCTTCAACATTATCTGCATTTTCCCTTATTTCTTAATTTATTCCCCCTTCTTTTTAGTTTCCCTTTCCCTTCTTCCGTTCCCTCCTTTTCTGGCATCCTTCTCTCACTCCTTTCTTCTGCTATGTCTACCATGACCCGTCTTCTTTCTCATGTCCTCTCTCTTCCCTCTCATTCCTCCCTTCATCCTTACCTCCCTTTTCCCCTCCTCCCTCCCCTACCCTCCCCTTTCCCTTCCTCCCCCCTTCCCCTTCCCTAATACCCCCCCTCCCATCCCCCATCCTTTCTCTCCTTCTCTCTCCCCTTCCTTACCCCTCCTCCTTCCCCTACCCCCTCTCTTCTCCCCCTCCTCCTTCTCCCTCCCCTCCCTCCTTCCCCCATCTCCCTCCTTCCCTTCCCCCACACTCCTCTCACAACCCTCCCTTCCCCTCCCCTTCCTCTCTTCTCTCCCCTTTCCACCTCGTTCGTATGCGCAGGTGAACTAAGAGCAATTTAACAGAATCGCGGAGTGAGGCAAGAAGCTGTCTCTAATTACAGGGGAACCGCCGCGTT
>NC_051404.1:9201938-9202479 GCF_015228065.2 Penaeus monodon | reverse complement strand
TCAACACGATAGATTCTCAGTTGCGGTTGATTTATCATTTGATTTCGCTCCATATGAATTCTGACCGCGTCTTTTTCCCTCATTGTGAAGTTTTTGATTAGCTCGAGAGGTTAAATGTTATTTTCTTGCTATCATGTGTAAAGGCATTCATTATATGCACTTTTTTTCTCTTTTTTTCAAGTAATGATTGGATAATTAGCCGTTTCATATACCGATTCTCAAAAAGAAGGATTTAAAAAATTTTATAATCATAGACCCACCAAACACCTGTGTTACTAATTGCTGCTTACCTATGATGAAAATTACCGCCATATCACTTGCACTTTGCCGTTTCTTTGGAGGGAACATATTCTTTGCATCAAACGCTTCTTGTTTCCTTTTCATCTTTTGTTATTGCTTTTTTTTTTCTCTCTTTTATTCTTTTTTTTTTCTTCACTTCCTTCCTTTTTCATTGTTTTCATCTATCCTTCCTTCTTTTCATTCATTTCCGTATTTCTTCCCTTTCTCCTTTTACTTCCATCTTTCATACCATTCTAGCTTT
>NC_051404.1:9201514-9201648 GCF_015228065.2 Penaeus monodon | reverse complement strand
CCAAAGCACGATCTCGAGGCTGCTTGCTGTCAAACGCGAACGGGTGACACATAAATACATGTGCTTGAATGCCGCACGCACACGCGCACATACACAAAGGTACATACATATATCTGAGTGAATATGGATACACG
>NC_051404.1:9201078-9201299 GCF_015228065.2 Penaeus monodon | reverse complement strand
GTCCATCCCGACGGCCTTCCACAGTATCACTGCCAAGATGCATAAAGAAACTAGAATGTAGTTGTCGGCGGGTCAGTCTGGGATGAGGACGGAATAGCAACACTTTTGCAAGAGGTTTCTTTCAAGGATAAGAATATATATGGCGCAATTAGGTAATGCAAGGGGCGGAATGGGTTTTGGAGTGGGAGGTGATCACTGTCTTCGAAAATTGCGTAGAACTT
>NC_051404.1:9200308-9200596 GCF_015228065.2 Penaeus monodon | reverse complement strand
ATAACAATTAACTGTATGATTTCATATTTATAGATAGATAGTCAGTCAACCAACTAGCCATACGAACATGCAAATAAATGAAGAGAGACAACGAGAAGACAGAAAAGGAAAAAAATACGAAGAATAAGTACCCGGCCATTTTAGACAAGATTTATGATTCTAGACGGACTGGTAACCATGGAAACGCATTAACTGGTTCGCAAAGGCTGTACAGTTATCTTATGCGCTAAAGAATAATAAATAGTGGTGAGGAAAGCTACATCTTTTAATGTTTCTTAAGCGTTTGTT
>NC_051404.1:9199765-9200014 GCF_015228065.2 Penaeus monodon | reverse complement strand
ACTAAAGAATTAGGAGGTGGAAGAAACGAAGAGAAGGAGAGAGAGGCAGAGACAAAAAAAAATTATAATAGTACACTTAAAAGCATGTAAATTTAAGTCGAAGCTAGGCTAATAATCTAACAAAGTTCCCTTCTTATAAAAACCCATTCTTACACTACAGTACTGAGCTTTATAGTTCTTTGCCTTATCTCGTAGACATGCGTATAAACAAGTTAGTTTCGCAATGTCATTTTATTTAATGCAACCTTA
>NC_051404.1:9198539-9198769 GCF_015228065.2 Penaeus monodon | reverse complement strand
GCCCACCTTTGTACTGTGCTTTACTCTCCATCAATTCCCCGGCGAGACGTCCGCTTAAACGAGTTAGTCTCGCGATGCCATTCTATTTTACCATTGAGTGAAGGATTCGGATATTAGTTATTACGTTCTCCAGACTTAACGACCGTAGGTGTAAATCGTGATTGCTCTTCATTATGTTCTTAATTTGTTTCGGATCTTAGATTAAACGAGATATGGAGGGTAATATGTCG
>NC_051404.1:9196487-9197395 GCF_015228065.2 Penaeus monodon | reverse complement strand
AGATGGACATTCACCGCAGATCCCTTGGCGCCAGAGAGAGAGAGAACACGACAAACTTAAGACACTAAACTGAATCTCAAGCCTGTATTTGGGGCCAAGACACCTCAGGCATGTTACGGTCGCTTCCTCCTGCAGTGAAGAAGAATCCCGTGTATGCATATGTTTTACTGATTGTATTTCTCGCGGATGTGATGGATAAAAAGAGATTTGTTGATTCGTCTGTTGTTTTATTCCGATATCGAAGTTCATGTTACTTGATATTTAAGATTTTTTTTTTCTTTTTTCAATTGTTGACCGTACTTACAATGTATTCTAAATGAAGTATAATAGTGTCTACAGTCAGTATCACCTTCTTCGGGGAAAACGTAACGTTAAGTTTAAATTTTATTGATGTTTGGTTAACACTTCCCACACTACCATGTACAGTGTCTTCACCAGAAGTCTTGGTTTTAGTAGATGCCCACTAAAGGAAAGGGCTGAAAACGCAAGGTTGTGGTCGACTTAATGAAGATGCAGTGGGATTTGCTTGCTACGAGGTGGATATTCAGGAATTTTTTCTCTTTCTTTTTTTTTGGGGGGGAGAGGGGGGATATGTGTTATTAGTTTTCTGGATTTACTTCCTATCCACTATCTCAAGACTTGTATCTTGCATCTTACTTTACTTACTATCACTATCTCTTTCATCTTTTCTTCTCTTCACCTTCATGTTTTCTTGTATCTCTTCCTTGTTTTATCCCCTTCCTCCCTCGATATCCCTCTTTATAACGTCTTTTCCCTACCTATTTTTCTCCGTCCAAATTCATGCAATCAAAGAAAAGTTAACATCTCACTGTATCTCATAGTAGACGCCAAGTATATGTTACGCTAGGATTAGTTCCTAACGATAATTGCGCAACGAACGGTCTGCT
>NC_051404.1:9195834-9196237 GCF_015228065.2 Penaeus monodon | reverse complement strand
TAGCAATAAACGAGATAAATGCAATCCCGACACACCCTACACCCTTTGTGTTAATTTATTAATTTACCTTATTTTTAGCTACTGTTTTTTAAGGGGTAGATAATTAGTATTTGTCTGGTTAAAAAAATGAGGGAAAGGAGGTAGAATACAGACAGACAACCACATACCAAACGTATTATGCAAAGATAAATTAGAAGGAAGTTAAAATCCCCAAATAATGATTTTAAAAAATCTCTTAAAAAGCATCCTCGATCTTCATTCAACAAAGGTAACGCCAAGTATCTTAGACATCTTAGAAACGAATCGGGAGGAAGAGGCATCGGGGATTCTAGCTGCATAGAAATGACTTCGCTCTAAACATAACACGTGGGGCAATGTCCTCCCGCACGCTGCCGTGTACAGG
>NC_051404.1:9195611-9195712 GCF_015228065.2 Penaeus monodon | reverse complement strand
AATGGCGATGCAGCTGGCACTTGGGCCTTGATGAAACGAGACACTTCCTTGCTTTTCTTTGCTTCTCTCTGTGTTTCTGCGTTTGTTGGTATGTTTATATA
>NC_051404.1:9194939-9195264 GCF_015228065.2 Penaeus monodon | reverse complement strand
ATACAGTAAGTGCACGTAAAGCTATGCACTGCTCACAACCAGACACGTTTTTGCACCGCTTAAAGCCTCTTCCCTTGCGCCAGACACACCTTCCTCCTACCTTAAAGACGGGTATGAGCCACCTGGTCTGTGTACTGGCAGGTTCCAGGCTCTTTTTTGGGCAAATGAGATATATGGTGTGAAAGAGACGGCCACGGCGAAACAGGTATTGGTGCGGCTGGCGACCTTGTTTGTGTGTTGACTCTTTTGCTTTGATTCTAGTATTGCTGTGGTTGACATGATGTTACGATTTTGTTGTTTCAGCTGTTTATTTATTTATTATAGG
>NC_051404.1:9193779-9193909 GCF_015228065.2 Penaeus monodon | reverse complement strand
TTTGAGATGAGAGATACTGTACAATAATATTCAGTATTGTATACTGAAGAAAACCATTCATAATTTACACTCAGTTTATAAATCATAATCTTAACTGACTTACTATTTTTGTCCCAAATACTGAAGCACT
>NC_051404.1:9193342-9193554 GCF_015228065.2 Penaeus monodon | reverse complement strand
CCACTTGCCACATTCGTTTCGAAAATCTCTTGGAGTCAAAATATGACTAGTTTGTTTAACTGTACGGCCGGTGGAGACATGACTAGTTTGGCTGACTGTACCTACTGTGCATATTCATATTGTATATATTCAAACGAACACAAGCTCATTTCTTTGCATTGTTGATCTTGCAACTACGCCACGCAACGCCTAAAGTCTTTGCACTCCCCTTA
>NC_051404.1:9193073-9193243 GCF_015228065.2 Penaeus monodon | reverse complement strand
AGGTTTCCCTTCCTCTCTCACCTCACATTTCCCTTCGTTTCTCTCTCTCCTCGTGCCTTCAATTCCTCTCTTTCATCTTTCTTTCCCCTCGTCCTTTATTCACCTTTCTTCCCTCCCCTTCCTAATTTCATTTCCTTCTTTCTTTTCCCCCACCTCCTTTATTTACCTTT
>NC_051404.1:9192308-9192539 GCF_015228065.2 Penaeus monodon | reverse complement strand
CCAAGACAAGCACCAAGACATCAAGAGGGGGCGGCGTCCCTCTTCCCCGAGCGGCAACACGTCGAACCACACGTGCTTTGGCTTGACGTACTGCGGACTCGGAGGGATATCAAGATTATGTTGCGTTGGCGATAACTCAGGGCAAGGCGGGGGGTTTGGTTCAGCTTAAAAAGGTGTGAAGAAATGGGTCGTTAGACGTGGGTTTCTGGTCTCCCCTTGAGAAGGCGGGGT
>NC_051404.1:9188998-9189917 GCF_015228065.2 Penaeus monodon | reverse complement strand
ATCACATCATCAGCATCCTTGAGGTTTCCAAACTCCTTAATTGTTATGCTTCCGGCGATATTTGTGATCTTGAGGTCACTCCAAGACCCCTCCCCCCCCCCAATCCCAGAAAAGATTTCCCCTTACTCCCACTCACTCCCCCTCTCTCCCCTTCACTCTCCCTCACTCTCCCTCTCTCTCCTTCACTCTCCCTCTCTTCCCTTCTCCTCTCCTCACTCCCCTTCTTTCCCCCTTCCTCTCTCTCGCTTCCGCTCACTTCCCCTCTCTCCCCCTCACTTCACCTCTCACCCCTCCCCCCTTCCCTCACCCACTCCCAACTTTTCTATCTTCATTATGTCTTTACTGCCCCATCCCATAACCCCACTTATTCATTCCCTTCCCCATCTTTATATCACCTCTAATATCACCTCTTTCCCCTCCCTTAATTCTCGCCCCCGCCCCCCCCCCCAACCTCCACGCGACTCTTTTCCCTCACCCTCTTATCCACCCCCACCCTCAACCCCACCAGCTTCCCTGTCCCCTCCTACCCCAATCCTTCATCTCCCACCCCATCCCCCACTCATCCTCATCACCCCTACCTATTCCCAGCCTCATAACCACAACCATCCTCATCTCCAACGGATTCTTAAACCTCAACCCCACCCTTACTCTCCCCCTCCCCCACCATCACCCTCACTCTCACCCCCATTGCCATCCACCCCTCATCCCCACCACCCTTCACCCTCACCCTTACCCCCGCCCTCATCACCTCCACCCCCCACCCTCATCTTCCCAGACGAAATGCAAACTAAAATAATCCATGCAAATGAGGATCAGTTGTAACTCACAGCGTGGACTAAACCTTTGCCTCGTTCCGTGTTTGTGTTATTCTCCTGTTCGGTTTATTGTTTTTTTCCCGAAGAGATGAGGACCGAACAAG
>NC_051404.1:9188810-9188952 GCF_015228065.2 Penaeus monodon | reverse complement strand
AAGGGGGTGGGGGTAAGTAAGTACCATCTGTATCTTTTTGAGGGTGTATGTGTTTTGTTTTCATTTTTGGATTAATTTCTTTCTGCCTGGTATCATTTGTGTTATACACATGTACAAATGGGCAAGCCCTATTTTAGTATTC
>NC_051404.1:9186523-9186678 GCF_015228065.2 Penaeus monodon | reverse complement strand
CCTAGGTTCTTCCTAATTCACTTCGTTTATGCATGCATAATCGTACTTCAGCATGCATATATGTATATCCCACGCATGTATACGATTTTGAAAACGTTGTTCATGCGGTAAATGTATGATTCACACTAGTTGGGAGTGTCTGCTAAAAATCTGTG
>NC_051404.1:9185216-9185314 GCF_015228065.2 Penaeus monodon | reverse complement strand
AATCTTTTTTTATGCAATACGTTTAAATCGTAAAAAAACGCCAATATACTAAAAAGTTTGCACCATAGAAAGGGCAAATATATAGGAAAACTAATATG
>NC_051404.1:9184943-9185037 GCF_015228065.2 Penaeus monodon | reverse complement strand
TCGACAGACAGACGGTCTGTCTGACAGAAAGAAAAAGAGAATGAAGAGGGTGGGGGAGTAAGTTAAACGAATGGGTAACTGCAATCAAAAGATA
>NC_051404.1:9184525-9184708 GCF_015228065.2 Penaeus monodon | reverse complement strand
GGTGTGAATATAACCAACCAGGATCTATACGAAAAAAGTTATGATTAAGATAATCTAAGTGTAGAAGCACAGAAAATTTCAGACAAAAATCAGTCCAGATGTACCAGTAGACAAAGCAAACAAACAAACAGATCCCCTTGAGTTTGTCTTAGTCATTCTAATTCATTACCTGGCTTATCAATA
>NC_051404.1:9183871-9183962 GCF_015228065.2 Penaeus monodon | reverse complement strand
AACTGGTTCTAGGGCATCCTGAGGTTTCATGAGCCTCACTCTCGTCATATGCCTCTTATGTGCGGCTCGATTGGATGAGTCATATCTCTTA
>NC_051404.1:9183300-9183674 GCF_015228065.2 Penaeus monodon | reverse complement strand
TTTGTTTTATGATCAATACCTCTTCTTTTTTCTTCCTTTTTCGTATCTATTCGCCATGCTTTTGAATCCACCTCATACAAATATTCAAACATTAGACCGTTTTATTTAATCATATCCCCAAAATGTGCTGAAAATAACTTGTTTTCATATCTTCATTGCCATATTCATATTGTTATTATGACCGTTGTTACTTGCCCTTGTGGATACGTGCTCGTTCACAGGTACACACGCGTTTTCGCTTACGGGCACGTGCATTCACACACGCATATCATGCTTGAAGGAGTAAGTATATGCACTCATACAGTTGCATACGGTCGGGTGTTCGAGGCGCCACACGTGCATATATCCTTGGGCTTCAAAAAAGAAATCTAGTT
>NC_051404.1:9181903-9183040 GCF_015228065.2 Penaeus monodon | reverse complement strand
AAAAAAACATCCAACAAGCAAATATAAAGCAGGGAAAGATCATTTACCTTATCCCTTGCAGAATGATCCTTCAACCTCATCCCTTATAAACTAGTTATTCCACCCCTCATACCTTATAGATTAGTCCTTCAAATCCTGACCACTTATAAACCACATTTCAACCTCATCCTTTGTAAACCAAACCTTCCACCTCATCCTTATAATCTAGTTTTTCCACCTTATCCCCTATAAACTGTATTTCAGCCCCATCCCTTATAAACCAGTCCTCCCGCCCAATCCCTAATAAACTAGTCGTTCTACCTAACTACTTATAAATTAGATTTCCACCTCATCCCTCATAAACTACATTTCTACAGCATTCCTTACAAACAAGTTATTCCAACCCATCCCTTATAACTAACCAAACCCTTATAACTACCCTATCCCTGGCAAACTACCCCATCCCTTATAGACACCCCCATCCCTTATAAACCACCCCATCCCTTATAAACCACCCCATCCCTTATGAACCACCCCATCCCTTATGAACCACCCCATCCCTTATGAACCACCCCATCCCTTATGAACCACCTCATCCCTTATAAACCACCCCATCCCTTATAAACCACCCCATCCCTTATGAACCACCCCATCCCTTATAAACTACCCCATCCCTTATAAACCACCCCATCCTTTATAATCCACCCCATCCCTTATAAACCACCCCTACCACTCCATCCCTAATAAACTAGACCTTCTTGGTAATTACATTTAAGCATCGAAATAAGAAACTTCTTTTCCCACGCCAGCACGTCAGTAATTTATGTAATCCCTCGGAGGCAACGCATTATTCATCAAAACATAATTCATATTTCGATAACACCTTCATAAAAAAAAGGAGAGAAATGCGCTTGCTTGCGTGCATTGCTTGTATTGCATTTGTGTGTGTTTTATGTGTGTGTCTAAACTGGACTCGATCGATCGTATAAACAAGATCTTTTAGAGGATTAAGAAATGGGAGAATTAGTTAGATTTCTTCTCAGTAATAATGATGATAATGATAATTTACGTTTTTTATGTATTTTTTAAATGATTTAAAAAGCTATCCTCCTTCTTTTAGAATATTTTTTACAAACTCGTCAAAAAAATAAAAAAATA
>NC_051404.1:9181577-9181732 GCF_015228065.2 Penaeus monodon | reverse complement strand
AACAACTTACATTATCTCTCCGAATCTCCACAATTATGTTCCTTCACAGAGAACATCGGAGCGCCTACGAAAGGACTGTGCATAATGTTATTTGTCTAACCTTGGGGCGTTCTCGCTTGTTGTTCACTGGGACCGAAGAACAAGGTCACTTCAAC
>NC_051404.1:9180031-9180187 GCF_015228065.2 Penaeus monodon | reverse complement strand
TCTGATTTATGGCTTATTCCCCAGCATCTTTATCACATTGATTTTCTTCTCTTCTTCTTTCGCGCTCGATTGTCTTTCCTTTTACATTGCTTCATTAATCTTGATACATTGCTATTCATAAATGTCATACTTTATATGTAGCTGTGTGTGCGTGTG
>NC_051404.1:9178134-9178257 GCF_015228065.2 Penaeus monodon | reverse complement strand
GCTTGGTGAAATTTTAGTATTAAGGAATGAAATAGTAAGGGAACACAGAACTAGTAGGAAAAGCAATAACTTTCATATTAATAAACCGCATAGGAAGAGCGTGAGAAAAGTAAATAGACAGAG
>NC_051404.1:9176097-9176333 GCF_015228065.2 Penaeus monodon | reverse complement strand
AGGATTCTTTTCAAATATTTTTCTCTTCTCTCTTGCTCTCTTCCTCTGTTCAATCTATTTACGTTTCTCACGCTTTTCCTTTGCATTTCATTAATAGGAAATTGATGACTTCCTCCTAATATTTTCAATCATCTTTGTAATATGATAAATTTCCTCTTCTTTGCACCGAAAGTGTATAAAAAAAACATTTAAAAAAAGCAATAAAAGATGTCCAGCCTAAACAAATCCACAAGCCA
>NC_051404.1:9175618-9176049 GCF_015228065.2 Penaeus monodon | reverse complement strand
CCTCCAGTATCTTTGACAGTTCTTATCCATTAGCGAAGATTCCTCCAAGACACAGTATGCATTTAGAGACAAAGCAATTACAGATAGCGTACCTCGTCATTTACCCATTTGTCAAACAGCAATTATCTTCTACTTAATTAGTATTCATTAAATGGACAGCCAAGCACCATAACAATAAAACAATTGATGATTTATACGAACCATCAACAGCATATATTCAATGTATCGACCCGATTTTTTTTATTATTTATTTAGCTCACAGCTCACGGCGGCGCTACATTAGGACGTAAGCATAAACAAACCCATTTTGGTTGCGTCGGAGCGAGGCCTTCGGAAACCGTGAGGTAAATGGTGGTTATCGTTTATGTTTACCTTGTGTATATCGCTCCGTTCTCACTCGATCATTCTTTCAACACTGAGTTTCCTTTTTT
>NC_051404.1:9175488-9175568 GCF_015228065.2 Penaeus monodon | reverse complement strand
TTGGGTTCTCGGTGATTTGTTTGTATTTTTGCTTCGTATTTGGGTTTCTGGTTGAGGCTTTGGTGCGTCTTTAGATCAGA
>NC_051404.1:9175159-9175270 GCF_015228065.2 Penaeus monodon | reverse complement strand
CACTCTTCGAAATTGTACTCCACACTCACATAATCCTTCACGCTTTCTTATCATCACATACACAGAACCTATCTCCTACAACCCTTATCATTACTGCACTCTCCCTCCCTT
>NC_051404.1:9175020-9175119 GCF_015228065.2 Penaeus monodon | reverse complement strand
CACTCCTTTTTCCACGCCATTGTCACTTTCTTTAACATCATCAGTCCTTCCTCAGACCCCCGTGAACAACCCCCCTCCCCCTCCACTCCCTCCCCACCC
>NC_051404.1:9174692-9174988 GCF_015228065.2 Penaeus monodon | reverse complement strand
ACCCCCAACCCCCCTCCACTCCCCCAACCCCTCTCCACTCCCCCCAACCCCCCTCCACTCCCCCCTACCCCCCTCTCTCCCCCCTTACCCCCCCCAACCTCCCCTCCACGAACCAGACCCTGTCGCTGGGAGACGCCCATCCCGGCTCCCGTATCGTGGGCGCCTCCTCACCGCCTCTCTGCGACGCTTGCTTGGTCCGCGTGGATTCTGGATTCTGCGGATTAAAGGTGTTTATTTTAAAGTGTTTTTTTTTTGTTACTATAAAGGTATTTTTTTAAAGGTATTTATTAAAGGTA
>NC_051404.1:9172704-9172794 GCF_015228065.2 Penaeus monodon | reverse complement strand
ATTCTTCATAATCATGGCAATATATCAAAATGGCGACGCATAGGCGAGTCGAACCAGTTGCTTCGTTTTTATTTCTGTTGAAAATTCTCG
>NC_051404.1:9172060-9172248 GCF_015228065.2 Penaeus monodon | reverse complement strand
TTCATTGTCGGAAATTGAACAAATTTTGAAGGATATATATATTTTTTTTGCTTCGTTCCTTATTGAGCATTGTCTTAAGAATTTTGTAGCTTCTATAAATCTTCACCATCATTTTTAATTAAGATCAATGTATTGTCAATCACGATAAGTGTCATAAATAAACCCAAATATTGTGTTGGTGCTAAATT
>NC_051404.1:9171265-9171484 GCF_015228065.2 Penaeus monodon | reverse complement strand
CAGCTAATTATCATAGCCACTCTGCACTCACAATAATGCCCTGTTTAATTATGGTGTTTAAGCGAACACGTATATTACTTGTTAGTGTTTAAAGTTACCATCAAGCGTTGTTTAAGAATTTAAAAGCCAATGTTAATGACTTGACATCACAAGATGGACCGTGATTATTATTTGAGTATTACCGTCGACTGAACTACTTGTTAATATAATTATTATGAG
>NC_051404.1:9170249-9170470 GCF_015228065.2 Penaeus monodon | reverse complement strand
CTCTCCTGATTGACAATCATCACCCACCTTTCATATTCTCGTTTTTCTATTTCACATTATCTTTACAGTGTGACTTGGCAATCGAGGACGTCATGTATCATAACTCGCTGCATCGGTGAATACTTTATTTTCAACCTCATGTTCGTACGAAGAAATAAATGTCGGTCAGGAGGCTCACCCTGTATGATTTATTTTCATTTTCCGCTTTTGTGAATTCTCGC
>NC_051404.1:9169687-9170169 GCF_015228065.2 Penaeus monodon | reverse complement strand
TGTTATTCTTCATTTTCTCTTTACTGTTTATACATGGCTTGGCATGATTTACAAATGTTCAAATATCTATAAGTCTTAGTGTTCATACATATAGATTTCATGCTCTCTGTAGTAGTATAAACAATTCATTTAATAAAGAGGTTAAAAAGAGGCTTAAAGGTTATTTTTGAATGGTATTTTTTTTCCTCAATGACCGCAACCAAGGCCAATTATGCGCACCTAGAAGAAGGCTCGAATATAAGTCACCGACAGGAACTGCCTCAGGAAATTTGGTGTCTAGGTAATACACGACTACTAGAGACAAACCGACATCAAAGATCCACGGCGATCGCCCGACGTCCCGCAACGTCCGCGCTTTTACTGCAAGCAATCTGAAGAGCTTGGGAAGTGTTGACATCTTTGGTGATTTATGAGTCTGCTGCATTGTATTATCGCTGATATGCAACGCCTGGAATATAAATTGAAATATAACTACTTTTTGG
>NC_051404.1:9169341-9169426 GCF_015228065.2 Penaeus monodon | reverse complement strand
GCTCAGGTAAGATGTAAAATTCAAGCAGCATGTCACTCTCCGTAGTAAGAACACTGGGTGTAATAAGAAAAAAAAAAAATTTTCG
>NC_051404.1:9168249-9168395 GCF_015228065.2 Penaeus monodon | reverse complement strand
CATTTCAATTTGTATTCCAGGTGTCGCATAAGAACCATTACACACTGTAACAGACTCGTAAATCTCTCCCCACGCAACTCAGGATGTCAACGCTCCCCGGGCTCTCTAGATTGCTTGTAGTAAAAGCGATTCTTATGAAGCCGAAA
>NC_051404.1:9168001-9168156 GCF_015228065.2 Penaeus monodon | reverse complement strand
TTTATTGATACCATCCATCGCAGATTTTATGGACTGATCCTGTGAGTCTTCCCAGACCTCGAGTGGACTAGCTGCTATAGCCTTATAAGTGGGTGGATAAGGTGAGCACACGTTGGCTGGAAATAATATTAATCACTGTAACGATAGGTGGCTTA
>NC_051404.1:9166611-9166895 GCF_015228065.2 Penaeus monodon | reverse complement strand
TCTTCTTCTTTTGCTTCTTCTACTTCACATTTATTTTCTCCTTCCAAGACAATGCTTTGCTTGTTGTAACCACTTTTTTGTTTTTTTCTTTCCCCTTATCCAATCTTTTCTTTCTTCTTCGTCTTCTTCTTCTTCTCCTTCATATTTTCACTATCGTTCTCGACACATCTCCATCCGACGTGAAATATTTTTGATACAACTCGCAAATCACTTTAATTGAATGACTATACTGAAATAAACATCTGACTGCAGCCAAATTATATATGTCTCCTTGTATAGTATCG
>NC_051404.1:9165971-9166498 GCF_015228065.2 Penaeus monodon | reverse complement strand
AGTGCATGAGAGAGAAAAGCCCTATAATATTATGTTAAATTTGCCAAAATATGCATTAGCTGAGAACTTCGAACATGCACAGTGTACAAAAAAGTGCATCTGTTTACGCCCTATCTGTGCATGAACGAGTTTTCATGCGCGCATGCAGTGTATTAGGCCTTATCTCTAGGTTACTTTGATAAGACAAATCTTCGATTGTCATGCGCCTGACAATGGGTTTGGCCAAGGTCATGACACTTGTCTAGCCGTGAGACGTTCGGTGGCATTCACCTTCGACGACAAGAAATCAAGGGACGTTTCTTATTATTATTCATGGATTTTATTCTATTTTCAGTTTTAAGAGTCCCTCGTTTTATCACCCTTCTCTCTTTTTTCTCGTCTCCCTTTTACTCTTCCTTCCTATATTGTCTTTTTAGAGGAGGGAATGGAACGCATCTGTTCCTTGTATGAAGCATTTCATGAGGATTATGTAAAAGGATCATTATGAATTTAAAGAAAGTTTAATTAGTGATACATTCAGTAGAAAA
>NC_051404.1:9165470-9165616 GCF_015228065.2 Penaeus monodon | reverse complement strand
CCCTTCAAATACAGTGAAATCTTGCCGATGTCTGTAAAAGTGGGTCGTTTATCTTCAGTTTGGAGGCTGGTTGATGGGGATTAATTTCTCTGTCGGTTTCCTTCTTCGTTTTCTTCCTTCACTCTTGCCTCTTTTCGGTATAAGTG
>NC_051404.1:9164560-9165050 GCF_015228065.2 Penaeus monodon | reverse complement strand
CACATTCACTGAGCCATAACATTTTCCCTCTTGCCCTCATTGCTGCCGATGTTGTTTCCATCCCTCCCCTTCCGCACACTTGATCCTCACTCCCTTCTGTAACGCTTTGGAACCAAGACAAGTTATCTTTTGAATCCATTCTGCAAACCGGTATCAAAAAAAGATTAAAAATAAATAAACTAGTTTCAAGGAGGCAAGTTTCTTTATTTGCGAAGGCAGTTGCGTTACTTACAATTTCGTATGAAATCTCGCCACTCGAGAATTTATTATAAATCCGCAAATTTATGAAGGTAATTTATTGAATAGACACGTAAGTTAAGTGATGAGCAAATCAGTGAATGGATAAAATTTCTCTTTATCTCTCGTTCTTCGTGTTGCTATGTTTTTTCTTTCTTTCTTTCTTTTGTAGATATTCTTTTTTTTCTTTTTATCTTGAAAGTCAGTTACACAAACGTTTCCTCTGCCTGTGTTTGTTTGTTATTTAGCTAGA
>NC_051404.1:9163819-9164289 GCF_015228065.2 Penaeus monodon | reverse complement strand
ATCCACCCATTTATCATCCTATTCTTACCGTGTCCTCTCCACCTCATCATGTTCCTACTGTATCCTCACCTAATTAATTTCGTTACATTCTAATCTTATCTCAAGATGCCCCCCCCCTCTCCCAGGACACCCCACCCACCCACCCAGCAATCCTTCCCCCACCCCCCATATGTACAACCCTCTCCACCCCCCTCCCTCTCATGCCTGACCCCCCCCCACCCCTAGCCTCAACCTCACGCCCCACTCCCCCCCCTCCAGCCTCAACCTCATACCCCCCGCCCCCAACCCCTTCTACCCACCTCATACCCACCTCCCCCACTCCCATTCCCCCCACCTCATACCCACCTTCCCCCTCCCCTCCCCCTTTTCCATCCCCTAACACCCCTCCCTCTCTCTCCCCAACCTCATGCCCCTCTCCCACCCCCCATAACAATAAGCCACACATAGCCATGTCGTCGGGACCTCTGCGG
>NC_051404.1:9163670-9163761 GCF_015228065.2 Penaeus monodon | reverse complement strand
CTGGCGATTGCCGTCTTTGTTCTCAGCCGCTCGGTCGCCGCTTAATGATAATTTATAATCTATATCTCCCGGATGAGTAATAGGGCTTGAG
>NC_051404.1:9163018-9163321 GCF_015228065.2 Penaeus monodon | reverse complement strand
TAGGATTTAACCTGCGCACCAGCCAATTAAGAAAGAGTCTGTGCTGAGCTCCATTCATTATGTGACATCGTGAGTGAAGAATATGCTATTCAAACGAATCCTGTGAAAGTGATGTGAACATGAAAGGTGTTATGAATGTTAGATTAACCATACCTCTTACAGTGAGTATTAAGATTACTATTTACAAGCATCTTGGTAAAATATGATTAGTTTGGCGATCTCCCTCGGTTTCATTAAGAGAAGCCGGCAGTGCTGCTTGTACTTGACTCCGCGGTCGTCAGCAGCAAAGGCTGAAATACCCTT
>NC_051404.1:9162481-9162560 GCF_015228065.2 Penaeus monodon | reverse complement strand
CAAAACATTATTACTTATCTACGTTACCTGAACATGATTTACCTTAAAAAGTACAAACCGAATCCAAAATAACCCTTAT
>NC_051404.1:9161923-9162451 GCF_015228065.2 Penaeus monodon | reverse complement strand
CACCAATCCATCACTTGTTTTGGAGACATTGCATAATTTCACGAGGGGGAAATGCCAAATGATCTATCATTCCTAAATAAGGTAAAAATCTCCTTTTGATTTACCCTGCACAAGAGAACACAGATAAAAGTAAGATAGGAGATAATGATGGATAAATGATGAGAAAAGACTTGTTGGCAAAGGAAAAAGAACCTTATTTTTGGTCATGACAATCATGGCATACAGTACGTCACATTTTTGGTTATGTCATTAACACAATTGTGATTTATGTTATTGGGAACTGCATAAGATTACAGAGGATGATTGCTAATGGGATTCTAAATAACAACAGCAAATGAACACGCACAAAAATAAAACAAAGATGTGACACACAAAAGGAGTGAATAGAAAGAAATAGAAAGAAAATAACGAATAAATATGGATGTTTTTAAGATATAAGCTAATAGGTAGATATTTTCATACAGGTTTATGTATGCGTTATGGACATAAAAAGATAGATCATTTGGTAGGAAGTGTATGTGTGTTTGA
>NC_051404.1:9159481-9160254 GCF_015228065.2 Penaeus monodon | reverse complement strand
TCATAATAACAAAAATGTAAGAAAAAAATAATACAAAATCAAATAACAAAATGCAAAATTCGCATAAAACAGACACAGCACAGTATACAGCCCGCATGCACACAAATGCACAAATCAACCCAAGCAAAAGAATATAAAAGAAAATGCAGTCCCACACAAAAGCACAGAGCTTGTGAATAGAAATTTGCTTGTACTTTATGACACTGAATGATAAGGGTTATAAAGTTAAGAGAATTACATCCAGTGATACAGTGCTATTGAAAGCTCGGTGTAAGTTCAACTGACTGTTACGTATGTTTGAAAATAAATGATTCATTCTAATACTTGCGGTTTCTTTGTAAAGGAAATATCAGAGCTCACTGATTCTTTAGTATTT
This sequence comes from Penaeus monodon, assembly GCF_015228065.2. NCBI lineage: Eukaryota > Metazoa > Arthropoda > Malacostraca > Decapoda > Penaeidae > Penaeus > Penaeus monodon. Next base: position 9,159,878 of record NC_051404.1, on the reverse strand, counting down.
TCTTATTTTTTTGTCCTTTTTTAATACCTGACACTTAAATTTATGTTATTTTCTCTCTATTTCCACCAATATCTATTATATTCCCCAGCTTTCCTCTTGCCTTTTATCACCCTCCCTCTCCCACGCATTATTGCATTACGTTTCTCTCTCCCATCTATTTCACCGAAGCCAATGAAAAAAAACAACAACGGCAAATGAAAATAAACGCAAATTCACTCAAGCTACGAACAATGGATGTCTCATTTTATTGTTATCTCAAGAGCAGGCGAGATCTCTATCGTCGTGAGCCCTGCACGTATAAACACAGGGCGAGATCGAGAGAGACGGCTGGAGCAGGAAAATCAATTTGGACAGCGATAGAGTCACAGGTGTGTGATAGGTTCGAGGTGAAATTGTC
>NC_051404.1:9159179-9159266 GCF_015228065.2 Penaeus monodon | reverse complement strand
TTGCGAGGTTTAGGGTTTAATTTGAGTTTCTTTTCCTTTGTATTATTTGCAGAGGAAATGCAGTTCTCACAGTACTTAGATTTTCAC
>NC_051404.1:9158571-9158746 GCF_015228065.2 Penaeus monodon | reverse complement strand
GCACAGCATCTCTGCGGACAGCACAATCAGCAGCACAAATGAGACTGATTGGTGTCAAGATCTTATCGCCAAATGACACTCAATCCTAACAATATAAATAGGTCGACTGATTATTACTGATGACCTGCTCACAAAAAGAGTCGATTTTTATATATATCTATACATATTTCTACCC
>NC_051404.1:9158405-9158538 GCF_015228065.2 Penaeus monodon | reverse complement strand
ATACATTATGTGTGACCTCGAGTGTTCTTGAATGAGGGGGATGTTGATGGCTGTGTGTAGCGATGTGTGTCGGTATAAAGGGCGGGGGTATGTAAGCATAAAAGCCTTACACACTTCATGGGTTCGAAGTGTC
>NC_051404.1:9157883-9158277 GCF_015228065.2 Penaeus monodon | reverse complement strand
CTTCGATTTATATGTATATCTGTGTGCGTTTTTGTGTCGATTTTCAGATGTGTGAGAAATATGTATGTTTTATTGCTAAACATGTTCGTGAGAGAGAGTGTTTGAATCTTCTTCTGAGATGGAGAGGTTGGGGAGGGAGGAGGAGGGTGTTGGGGGGAGGGGGAGGGTGTTTGGGGGGTAGGGGGAGGAGGGTAGAGCATAAGAGGATCTGATCCGCATTTAATCGACGTATGATAATTGCAACCTTGGCACAATACCCCCCCTGATTTCCTTCATGCTAAAGGCCGTAAAACAACTCGACTGATGATATAACATGCGCGAAATCATTTTGATTATTCTCTAGAATTAGGTTGGTAAAAGCATTTACATACTGACAAAGAAATTATATTTATCT
>NC_051404.1:9155632-9155712 GCF_015228065.2 Penaeus monodon | reverse complement strand
TTAACCTCCTTTATCTTCGTTAGACCTAGTACTATACGAATAACAGGTTTTAGTTTAAGTTTTACTTAGGTCCTAAACAG
>NC_051404.1:9155057-9155546 GCF_015228065.2 Penaeus monodon | reverse complement strand
ATGCGCAAATGAAGGAAAATGACGATAGAAACATAACCACACATGACAACATCTATTTAAACTAATTTGTTCCTGTTACCTCTTCTACAACAAGCACGTCACTCCCTCTCCCTCAGCTTCCTCTCCGTTTAACGCTGCCATTCTCCATATTCATCACCTCGCTGCAATACGCCACTCATCTGTTCAGCATCTCCCTCTCCTCTATCATTAAAGGCGTCCTCCTCCCCATACTTACCTGCTAACACGCATCACAGCTTCCTTTCTCTCAACCTCGCTATCGTGGCGATCTCCTTGTCTTCGGATATCTACAGGCTGTCCATACAAAGCTCCCTTCATTCATCTCTCTGCTCCCCGCGTCTGCGCCTTCTGCTCCCTGATTACATTCTTCCCTTCAGTGCTGCATTAGCATAGTGCCTTGCCTGTTTCACGTCATCTTTTCAGTTTACATTCTTCAGCTTTTTTCCCTTTACGTAAGTGTAAAGAGGTGAA
>NC_051404.1:9153495-9153870 GCF_015228065.2 Penaeus monodon | reverse complement strand
AAGGACATCCAACAAGCTAAAAGCTAATAGGATACACCCACAACCACCATCCTGCAACGATAACAATTAAACACAACATAATCACTTACACTGTTTGGTAATTACCACGCACAAGGAATACAACCATTAAGGTAACAGGAACTGTGTCTGAACATAATTAATATCTCTAGTGTTAGCGATTCCGTGGTCTTAAAAGTTCCCTTAATGTTTCCCTAATGGCATTCAATTCATAAGATCAACAGGGAGACAAATGGCCCCTAATGTAGAGGGGGACCTCTTTTGGTTGGGGGAAACTGACGAAATCTTGGTTGAAATGAGCAGGTTCTTGTGGAAGTCAGGCTGTCAGGAAAAGGATAATTATATGGAGATTTTGCG
>NC_051404.1:9152911-9153093 GCF_015228065.2 Penaeus monodon | reverse complement strand
CTTGTTCAGGACATTCTTGCCATGTCTTCGCACGTAGGGAGTCATAGAGGTGTCCTTTGGGAATATGATTCTGGTCAGGAAAAGGACAACCACTACCAGTAGATAAAAAAAAGAGTTTATTTTGAATAATAGAAACAATACAAAAGCCAATTTAGAAAGGTACATATCAGTTATAAAACTTA
>NC_051404.1:9152078-9152217 GCF_015228065.2 Penaeus monodon | reverse complement strand
CAGATGGCCAAGGGATGCCTCTACATCTCGCTACATACGATGAAGGTATGTCAAGGATATCCTGGACGTGTGCACAAGGATTGAAAACAATTCCTTCATAATTCCTTTTGCTCTGAGAAACTGGAAAAGATTATATATC
>NC_051404.1:9151304-9151383 GCF_015228065.2 Penaeus monodon | reverse complement strand
TTAACGATATGTTGATATGTAAACATTCAGATAATAGTGTGGTCAGATGATTGTGACTATAATAAATATTTTCATTGAT
>NC_051404.1:9150378-9150721 GCF_015228065.2 Penaeus monodon | reverse complement strand
AACAGAAGAAGAACAGATAATCTGCGTGGATGACATGACACGCATAATCTCTCCATAGACATGGGCGTGCGTGGGCGTGTACGAATCAGTGACCAAGAAAGCCCACTATTCTAAGACAAGCCGCAACCATACATCTTACTTAGTCTTAAACTCTTAAGGAATAAATCGCGTCTTTTTATATGGCCAGTTCATCTTAACACCTCCAGACTGAGAGGTGATTGTGGGCGTGTGTGTCGTCCAGTGTTGATAGCCGTAGCCAGTTAGTTAGTGGGCGGCGCGGGCGGGAATGAGGTACTGTGGAGGGGGCGGCAAGGGTGGCACGGGAGGGGGGGGGGAGATCATT
>NC_051404.1:9149411-9149834 GCF_015228065.2 Penaeus monodon | reverse complement strand
TTTATGTTTATCATATAAAACGTTGTCTATATGTAAATTACAGATGAACAAATGAATATGAATGTGAAATCGCTAACGAAAGGAAACACATAATTGCAACATTAATTACGCTTCGTTTCATAAAAGATATCACGTTTATCATGGACATCATTTACATCATCAAAATCTAAAAAATTTCGTAACGAATTTCCATCGGCATTCATGCATAAAAACGCCAACAGGTCACCCTCTATAACCTGACTAATGAGAGCAGTGAACACCCACCAATTAGCAGTGAAGTGAACCCAGCGACTGAGCAAGATTCTCAGAGCTGTGAAGGCGATGGTCAGCTGTGGCAAATATTCCTTTTAATTCATTCATAATTTTCTCCCCGGGGGACCTAACGACACACGTAAAGTTATATTCATTAACGGTATGTTTTTT
>NC_051404.1:9147581-9148859 GCF_015228065.2 Penaeus monodon | reverse complement strand
TACACGCAATCTGGGAAGTGTAGACGATAACATATCTAAACCGAAGTGGACATAGCAATCCAAACTCCCACAGAGACAGACTATCCCGATGCACCCTAAAAATACAAGCTTTTAATTAATACAACATTCACATAGACGCGGTTATATAGAAGGCAAGAATAAACCCTTTGTTAGCCGGCAATAAAAATGAAATAGTCGATGCTGAAAAATGGTTTGTGACATTTACAGGCATACAAAAAAATCTATAATACTAACCCTATATAGAAGGAGGACTGTGAGGAATGTCCCCTCAGCATATGGGCTCCCCTTTCAATCGCATTCTGTCTTCAACTTTCACTCGTTTCTGGCATGGTAACTATTCCGCGACCAGGTCTAATCACGTATGATTTGAATAAAAGAATATAAAAAGAATGGAGAAAAAAAAAGGTGGGAGACTTTTACTTAAAGAATTTATCCTGGTGAGACTCTTTTTTTCTTTTCTTTTTTTATCAACTATATTTTCATTTCACCCTTCGACCTCTTTGGGAATTTGAATACATTCTCTTCTCAGTCTCCTTTTTTCCTCTCTCTCTTTTTTTTTGGGGGGGAGGGGGGTCTAGTCGACAATTTCTATCTACTAATTAATTACTTTTACAGTAGAAAAAAAACACTCAACTGTGTTAATACTATAGTAGGAAAAAATATGAACAAACTAGAAAGTATTTAGTGTGTGTATGGTGTAAACTTTTTTCCCCGTCTTTTTTTAATCACGTCTGTAGTATTACGTGAAGCTGCGCCGGCAAAGCGTTTCATAATATGCCTATAACAATGGCCCTCCTAATCATTACTCTAGTGTTTGCGACGTGGCTGCACTGATCAGTGGGACAGAGGTTCGAATGCCTATTCTACGGTACCCCTTCCCTCTCCCCCTGATTTTGGTTTGGTTAAACACAGGAATGATTCCGGGTGTTAAACATTCATTGATTGATGTAATTTAAGAGTATAACATTCTTTTTCAAGCGATTATCTGAGAAATAATTATGAAAATTTTTATAAAGACGATCAATATAAACAATATAAAAGAACAAGAAATGAATATATACGCAATGAATATATACGCAGTTACAGAGGAATGTATATAAACATGAAACAATGATTTAATTTAGTATATTATCAAATGAACTATAACTATGGGGGAGTAGGGAACGTATATTCCAGATACAACAGTCAAAACTGCTCATACATTGGTTACGTTAAATGATGAATTTGGAAGTGTAAAGAACCGTATACATGCATACA
>NC_051404.1:9147220-9147538 GCF_015228065.2 Penaeus monodon | reverse complement strand
ATATTTCCAATATCTCTGAATATCTCCGAACGTGTATGGAAGAACTAAATCGTGTGTGTATCTCCCTTTCCCATCCCTCTGGTATGGCTAGCTGTCTCGCCGTGTTCTAGGTCAGCGATTTTAGCCTTTCAGCGAAACTGCAAATCCCAAATCTACGCAACGTTTCCTCCCTTTAAAAGGCTGAGCTTTGGTCTTCGCAGTTCCCTGAGCTGACATCTAGCCTGTTTTGTACTTGTGTTAAAGAGGACTGCGTGTTTTTACTGTATCTAGATCGTAAATCTAATCAAGATAGAGACTTAGTGTGCCCCCGAAAGTATT
>NC_051404.1:9147050-9147124 GCF_015228065.2 Penaeus monodon | reverse complement strand
ATATGTAGGTGAGTGGACAGGGAAGTAGTTAGCAGATAGAGAATAAAAGTGTATGATATATATGTACGCCACTG
>NC_051404.1:9146582-9146888 GCF_015228065.2 Penaeus monodon | reverse complement strand
TAGTGTGAACATGACTATGAATAATATATCCCAATTTTCACCTGTTGGGAACATAACATGGCTATGACGAAACGTTCACTTAGAAATGACAAGGAAAAACGTACCATAAAATTGTTTGTACGAGTCATGGGTAGCCCTGTCATACGCCCCATGCGTCACGAGATTACGTTACGGAGATGTGTCATTTTTTATTTTTAATAGCGAGGTATCAAGTTTGCGTTCTGGGATGATGTTGAGTGCTGTGATGTTATTTTCATTTTATCTATAGCTATGGCTAGATTCATGATTTGTATTTTCATAAACAGC
>NC_051404.1:9144899-9145376 GCF_015228065.2 Penaeus monodon | reverse complement strand
GACAGCTGTTGAAAACGATAAATCATTTCACTCTTCAAGCATTATCTTCACAACTATCCTAAAACATAAAAGCATTGAAGCCAGATATAAAATAATAGATATGATTGAATTGATGATTCCCACCGATAAGCATCTCTTTTCCTTACTGCAAGCACTCACCTGGGGTTCTTTATCTCATAACTCTTAAAATGTCACAAGAGGGGCGTGTTTCCCAGGCAGGGTGTGGGGTTTGACGGTCCCAAGGCTGGTGTTGTTTTAACATTGTTATCTTTTGCCTTTTTTTGTTTTTTATCTATTTTTGAGGTGTGTTTGATTGTTTGTCTCCTCTCGCATCTTTGGCTGGCTGTATGTATGCTGTTGTGTATGGTTTGTCTGTTTGTTATTTGCCTGAATGCCTCTCTGCTGAAATGTACGCGATTACGTGTAATCTTGGGTAATCATTGATACGGCGCAAATTGATATTTGGCCATGATTGTA
>NC_051404.1:9144046-9144159 GCF_015228065.2 Penaeus monodon | reverse complement strand
TAATCATGCCCAAATATCGATTTGCGCTTTAGTAATGATATCCAATATTGCACGCAAGCGCTCATGCCATGTGCTTTACTCTGAAGATACAATGGTTATTTTTCGTCGGTACT
>NC_051404.1:9143567-9143836 GCF_015228065.2 Penaeus monodon | reverse complement strand
GTGCTGAATCATGACATTTACGGCCGACCGTGAAGGGTAGTTATTGCACTCGCGTTGATTGCGAGATCCTGCGAGATCCCGCGAGAGGAGGGTCCTAAGGCGGGCGGGGGCAGAAAAGGCGTACCGCTTGTGACAAATGGGCGGCTTTGCGTGCATGGACATTTAAGGGCGTCGGTGTGCGTGGGGAGGGCACGAGGCAGCCACTCTTGGGTTTTGTATTTTTACGCTTTATTATTCTCTTTGTCCGGGTATTATTGTTATTATTGGCG
>NC_051404.1:9142680-9142824 GCF_015228065.2 Penaeus monodon | reverse complement strand
ACCGCACTCGCCTCAGTGGTTCCTGACGCTATGGGAGGTTGGTCTATATAGGGAGTTTATGAAGTGGTAAGGGCAGTTAAGACATAAAGGGAAATTAGAAATTAGTCATTATGAGTAATGTGATGAGAACTGGCCTGTTACGTG
>NC_051404.1:9142482-9142629 GCF_015228065.2 Penaeus monodon | reverse complement strand
AATCAGTTTGGTGGGGATTAGCGTATGATATACTGCAGGCTACAGATTAAGTGATTTGGTTGTAAATCTATCTTCCAGATTCCTGCATATGCATGAAGGGAACTTTTTAAGGTGTTCGTGGGTATATATTCACATAAATACAGACAA
>NC_051404.1:9141563-9142214 GCF_015228065.2 Penaeus monodon | reverse complement strand
TGACGAGCAAGGAGTGTCTTCTCTAAAATGTAACGACGCATATTGAAGACGTTTCTCAGATCAGATCTAGTAAGACGTAGGTATAGAAGCATATCTAGATGACGTGTTGTAAGGAAGATCAGGTGACGCATATTTCGTGGTCTGAATATCGAGACTGTTTTTTTTTTTTTTTTTTTTTTTTTTTTTTTTTTGCATCTCGTTGGATTTTTGTCTTTTATTACATTTGCATTTTTTTTTTTTGTCGTTTTTATTTATTACATTTGCATTTTTTTTTTCGTTTTTATTTTTTTTCTCTTTTTTTTTTGCTTTGAATTACATTAGCATTTTTTGTTATTGTTTTCTTTTTTCGTGTTTTGCTTCATTTGTGTTTCTGTGGCTTTTGTTCATTATTTTCTTAATTTTTTGCAGTGATATCGTTTTTGTTATTGTTTTTTATTTCTTTTTTTTTGTGATGTATTGTTGCTGTCCTTTTTATTCTTAATTTTTCATTATTTTTTATGTGTCGTATTCTTGTTGCTGTTGCAAGTTGCTCCTATTGTTCGTTTTGTATTTATGTATAATAAAAATGATATGGAAGTACTTTTCTGATGTTCATTATTTTAGAAATCTTCTCCGTATTATGCAAAACGGTTAATTTATAATGGAATGCAA
>NC_051404.1:9141108-9141189 GCF_015228065.2 Penaeus monodon | reverse complement strand
ACAGCAATAATCTCATCAATACCACAATCAAATTACCCTTATCCCGACTATCAATCACCACCGCCATGAATTGCATCGCGC
>NC_051404.1:9140784-9140928 GCF_015228065.2 Penaeus monodon | reverse complement strand
AGTTCTCCCTAAATGAGATGTAAATCGTTGTGTGGAACATTGTAGCCAGTGATGTCATGTAACTGGCATTCATATAAATTGTAAAATGAAAAAAATAAATATATATCGCTGCTGTTTAGCATGGCTGTTGCTGATGTTACTACC
>NC_051404.1:9140085-9140264 GCF_015228065.2 Penaeus monodon | reverse complement strand
AAGGAGGGGTCCAGGTATGTTACAAGTCGATGGGTTTGCAATAATTAGTAAAATTACCCACTGCCATTATGCAAATCACACACTTTGTAATAATTCATCTTAGCTATGATGTAGTAAGCGGCAATAGGTGTCTAATTTCCAAAAAGAGGCGAGATACTGGTATTTTAAGCACGTATAGT
>NC_051404.1:9139109-9139474 GCF_015228065.2 Penaeus monodon | reverse complement strand
GAATAATCGATTTTATAGAGTTTTTTAGTTTTAGAGATTTTTTAGAGTCTTTTTTTTAGTTTTTTAGTGTGTTTTAGAGTTGTTGTTTTTTTCTTTAAATGTTAAACCGTACACCTCTCTCTTTCGTATCAAGCCGTTGTTCAGTACGTTTGCCCGTGTAGGTATTTCTTATCTAAAAACAACATTTGCTCATTACCTCATAATCGTTCCATCTATTTGGCTCTCACCCACTCCTTATCCCTTCCTTTTCCTCACTCTCTGTGGCACTTCCGCTAACAGTCCTTGTAACAGAAGGTCACAGTGCCGGAAGTCAGACAGGGTTCGCTAAATCTGAAGGCAACTCCTTTTCAGGTCTTTTGATGGAG
>NC_051404.1:9137936-9138558 GCF_015228065.2 Penaeus monodon | reverse complement strand
CTCATTTTGGACGAATCATGAACCTCATGACATTTTTCAAACTCCTTTTCTTAAGGATCTGATTAGGTTAAATCGAAGAAAAAAGAAATTCTCTCAAACTCTCTGTTGATTTCTATGACATTTACCCTGATTTATCTTTCCCATTGCAATCTTTTAATAACTTCAAGTATGTTTTGATTTTGTAATTGCCGCATGTTAAAGATTCTTCTTCCTAATCAACGTAAATTATGAGGTATTTACTGTCTTTATCAAGCAAATTTATGCACCTTTTTGGGTTCAAATAAATATCTCTCATGTATCCATTAACCAAAGCATAAATCATTCATCCATAATAATATTCGAACGAAAATGTTATATTTTACATATCGTGCATAATGATAATAACAAAGATTCGCTGCCAATTATTAGGGAATAAAGGTTAAAATTCTCTTCGTCACCATCTGGGCAGTTTCCTTGTGTATGTTAAGTTTTTTTTCCATATTGAAACGTTCACCTGATCATATAACGCTCAGGACATGTTGACAGAAGAATCGTCCTATTTGGTAAAGTCGTAAGATTTAATATTCTCTATATCACTCGTTAAAACCATATTCTTCCACGCTTTCGAGTGTTTTCAAAATGC
>NC_051404.1:9137512-9137784 GCF_015228065.2 Penaeus monodon | reverse complement strand
TCGCCTAACCGGGCAACTCCCTCATATGGACGAGAAGTTACCATGTACCAATTTTGGGTGGTGCTACGTATACTACAGAGCCTCCACCCATTTTATTTTTCTCTCTCTCCTTTTTTTTTTTTATTTACCCGGTATCTGTTTTGGCGTTGTCACCTCCGAGGTAGAGAGAGAGGAGACAAGAGGCATCTATAGTGACGAGGACTTTGGTTTCTTCAGTAAGGTCGATTTTCCTTCTTTTTTTTAGGGTGGGTGTTGTCGCCTCTCTGCGTGTC
>NC_051404.1:9137272-9137448 GCF_015228065.2 Penaeus monodon | reverse complement strand
TACCACAAGATGAAATCAGCTGATGGTGTTGGTGTTACGGGGTTTTGGCAAGTTGATGGTTTCTATGTCTTCGCGGCAGGGATTCTGGGCCGAGTCCACGTCCCTAGCTTGTTGGTTTTAATAGTTGGCGAAGGTCTTGTAAATGACCGCCAATAGGACTAACTTTTCCGATAACT
>NC_051404.1:9136991-9137249 GCF_015228065.2 Penaeus monodon | reverse complement strand
AAGTTCCTTCAGTTCTCTCCTAGCATCTATAATAGCTACGGAACACGCCCAACATTCTTTTATGATTTTTTGGGTGGTTTCATTCTCCTATAACTTGATTAAAACCTGAAATAAATGATCAGGAGAATCTCTAGAAGGTTGCAAAAAAGAACATCAGTATTCACATGATGAAGTGCTTGTAATGACTTCTGGTCTCTTTAAGTCTTACGGCATAATTCAAACGAACACGATCTCCTCTTGTTCCAACATGCGGGCTTC
>NC_051404.1:9136010-9136095 GCF_015228065.2 Penaeus monodon | reverse complement strand
CCTTTATCACCCAGTCCCTTATCTGACATGAGAGTCATGACCTTGGCTATAAACACAATTTAAATTGCAAATAATTCTTCGGCAC
>NC_051404.1:9135417-9135981 GCF_015228065.2 Penaeus monodon | reverse complement strand
CTCTGAGATAAAGAGCGAAACTTTTTTTCTTTCTTTTATTGAGCCAACATATTGTAATAGGCAATTATAAACAAAGTACACATATAGGATAAACACGTGTATTTGTGCCTGTGTGGGTTTGAACAGGAAATAACGCGTTTTCAGAGAATCTACATTCAGAACTTGTGCTGGATATAAAAAGAAAATTAATGAAAAACAGAAATAATTAAAGTCAGTACACCAGTAGACACAAAAATAAGATATATCATTTAAGAAGTCGAAGTACAGTACTGAATATCATAAAACCCTCTGTATAGAGCCATCAACACGAGACCCAGTTCAAATCTCTGAATCCAAACGACGCACACACATAAACACACACGCGGGTCCCATGTGTAGCCGCCTACACCCACACCGCCGTCACATATATCATTATGCTAATAAATGGGTCTCCGTCGCCATTATAGGACTTTGGAGACACTGCTCGTAACTTACACAAGACCATGATGTATAGGCTCGCCCCCTAAGTACGTGGACGAAGGGGGAAAAAGACTTACAGGTGGGCGTGTAGTGCTGGTAGGTTCC
>NC_051404.1:9135202-9135361 GCF_015228065.2 Penaeus monodon | reverse complement strand
AGAATGAGGATGGTAGATATTCGTTTTGGTTCGTTGTGAGGGCGAGGGTGTCAAAGTCCGTGTTCTGGTAGTGGGTACGTGGTTGTAGATTTATATATGTATCCGTTTTGGGTCATTTTGAGAGTCGGGGGAAGGTAGGGTACTGTTTGTGTTATTTTA
>NC_051404.1:9134783-9135079 GCF_015228065.2 Penaeus monodon | reverse complement strand
ATTTTTTACTTCATTTCCAAGTGGGTGTAACGCTTATTATCAACAAGAGTTATGAAGGAGGCGATGTAGGAGGATGTGATGACATTAATGATAACAAAGTTGCAGTGTCATGAAATTGAATGAATAAACTTTATTCATTTAGAAATTTTTGATTCATTAGAAAATTCTTACTCTGATGGTTTTTAGTATTTTGATTATTTTACATTAATCGTTATTCATATTAGCACTCTTATATTTGATCATTTTTTTCTCATTGATTGTCATTCTTGTTGTTTTGATTGTTCGTTTTTGAGCGT
>NC_051404.1:9133129-9133511 GCF_015228065.2 Penaeus monodon | reverse complement strand
AAATCTTTGCAGATTCTAGTAGAACAAAGAATTGCACTCTGTCGACTTTCTTCTTCCAAATTTCAATTCTTTGCAACTCTTCCTCTTCTGTATTTCTCTTGCCAAATCCTGACATTTTTCTATCTTCTCTTTTTCCATTTCCCTCACTCTAATATCTCCAGGTACTGTCGTGCATATAAATCAAGTGAGATCTGGTCTTCAACTTGTAATACATGGCGTGAATAAGAAGTCCCACAAAAGTTGAGCTTGTTCATTTTCTGTAACTTTTTCTCAGAAACACGATCGTACCGTTTTTTTGTTGTTGTTTTTTCAATGTAGGAATTTATATTTCTTGCATAGATTCCAGTGTACAATTTGGGCAACATTATCTTGTATCTTCCAC
>NC_051404.1:9132615-9132960 GCF_015228065.2 Penaeus monodon | reverse complement strand
ATATATTCACACTGATCTACATTACTGCATTCACCCACAATGTTCCATCCATATCATTGCAAATTCTACACTTTCTGGTCCCACTTTGTTTCTCTTTATTGACCTCTTTCTCCATCTTGTTGCTAATGCTTGGTCTTGTGCTACAGTTATAAGCCCTTCCGTTTCTTTCATTATGGAATCAAGCTCATAGGTCTGTAGTCCATTACTTCTGATGTCTTTGAGGTTCTGTCCATGGAATACCTTATTTTTCCAATACTTCTGTTGTTTCTCGTTTATCCTTGTTTATAACTCTAACTTACTTTCTTCTTTAGTTCGACTTTTCAGCTGTATGTTATACTCCCTCTC
>NC_051404.1:9131413-9131569 GCF_015228065.2 Penaeus monodon | reverse complement strand
GAAATAGGAAAACATGATAGCTGAGAAAAAATTTGACAATAGTTTAGTTTTATTAAACCATTATGCTGAAACTGCTAATATGGAAGAATCCCAGGTGAAAGAGTCATCAGCTGAGTCTAATATGTATGCATTTTGAGTAAAATGATAATGTTTTGT
>NC_051404.1:9131141-9131286 GCF_015228065.2 Penaeus monodon | reverse complement strand
TTATGCCATTTTAGAATAAATGCATTTTGATATGTTTTGGGCATAACTCCATGCATTCAAATTCAGAGACGCACAGAGCATACTGTAAAGATGGTGTATATAAATGAGTGCGCGTTTATTTATGTGTATTCTCATGCATCTCATT
>NC_051404.1:9130698-9130942 GCF_015228065.2 Penaeus monodon | reverse complement strand
GAATACTGATAAAATGCTAAACTGAAATAGAAACAGGTGAAGCGAAGCAGACTGCAGATAAAATCTAAGATAAGATAATGAGTGCAGTGGTCTAAGGCAACAGCACCGAGGGACGCCAGTTTAAATAATTTGGCAGAATTTTACAAGGTTAGCCTTTAGAAATTTCCTCTCGGTAGAGAAATGAATGTCTGCGATATGTAGATGATAAGGAGAGAGAGAAAATAGGGAGTGATTTAATTCGAAG
>NC_051404.1:9130234-9130489 GCF_015228065.2 Penaeus monodon | reverse complement strand
ATAACGCAAGGAAGATTGGAAATAAGAGAGTACACACACGAAAGAAATGATAGGGAGGAAAATATATACTAAACAGTGTGTGTAGGAAACGATGGCAGGATAATGCACACGTCTGCAATTGAGAGTCTGTATTTAGACCACGGGGAGGCTAGACGTAATGGAAAAAAAAAATCTTAAATGTGTAGTCTTAAAGGTAAATGTTATCTTGATCTTTGATAATGCACTAATTTCGTTCAGGATACAAAAGGAACCGCA
>NC_051404.1:9129861-9130200 GCF_015228065.2 Penaeus monodon | reverse complement strand
AGAATGCTCGTAAGGAGAAGAGGGGAAAAAATACATAGGGTATCTATTTATAATCTCAAGCGATAGACTTTGCTTATGCAAATTGGGCAAGGGGAGATGGAAATTGGCTGTTTTCTATGACGGAATCGCTGAGTTTCAGGGAAAACAGTAATTTCAACTGCGCGCATCAGTCTTTATGTTCTCGCACGGTTGATAGATGGCGCGCATAACTCAGCTTTAGTCTCGGTGAATTTAGAGAAGAGAGTGAGGGGGGACGGGGAATAGGGGTCGTTTCCCCCCTTACCTTACTGTTTATACCCTTTCCTAATGGATTTTTTACTTCTCCATTTAACTTTTTTT
>NC_051404.1:9129374-9129806 GCF_015228065.2 Penaeus monodon | reverse complement strand
GTTTTTTGGCGAGAACCTTTGGCGAGATAAAGAGACCAAGAGATAGAAAAAAAGGTGATATGGTATGCCATAGTTCATCATAAACAGCTGAACCATTTTGACGTATTCCCCATAATTAACTGCTCTTCCCCGTCAAGATAATGGAATAGTTACCGGCCGTTAAACAGCACACAATCTTGAGTGTTTCTTGGGCGCAATAATGTGTTAACGTGGTCATTAAGGGTGATAATTACAGGGGCTTCAACCGTCTTCTTCAAGTAGGTAGGGTAAGGGGCTGGGGGTGAAGGGGAGGGGGGGAGGGGTATATAGGGGAGGGCCCGCGGTCAGCTGATTATGCAGCCTTCAGTTCACAGGTAATCAAGAAGCTTAACTAATTGCAAACGTTTATTGACGTTTAATTGTAGGCAAATGAGAAATACGTGTCTCTCGAAT
>NC_051404.1:9129211-9129300 GCF_015228065.2 Penaeus monodon | reverse complement strand
CAGCCACAATATGAACTGAAAATTGAATTACGTTCTTGTTAGGCTAATATTTTACTAATATTATTTTGTTCTTTGTCTGTGGGTTCGTG
>NC_051404.1:9128948-9129016 GCF_015228065.2 Penaeus monodon | reverse complement strand
GACTCTGCAAACGCACGCACTTGCACGTACTATCACTCATCGCAAGCATCCCAGAAGCCAAATATTTA
>NC_051404.1:9128175-9128727 GCF_015228065.2 Penaeus monodon | reverse complement strand
TGACCAATTCTCACCATTTCCACGTTTTTCAGAAAATAACAACCACAATCATCATGAGTTCTGCCACTAGGGGCTTCATTACTATGACTGTCGAGTAAATTTCATTTTGTAATTATCCCCATTAAAACTATAACGACCTCAGTACTAAATCTTATAGCTCGCCAATCACACTTATAACACACATGTTTCTAAAGTTAAACCGTGATAAACCCAGTAATTGTTAAAAGGGTCATAAAATTTCTTTTTCAGCCGATTCCTAATATTAGCAATGCAAATCGGCTGTGCATTGTTCTAGCATTTATATTTTTCGTGGGTAGGATGTGGCCCCAAAAAATCTAATACTTGTGCAATTTGCAACGTGAATAAATGAATATCATTGGAGTAAAAGAGCGTTGCGTAAGAAAATGTAAAAATATCTGAAAGTCAGAGAAAAGGAGCGATGATTGTATTATGTTTTTATCGATATTTTTCGTAGGGAGAAAATGAATATAGAATTGGTGTGGTTTTATATTAGATAATAAGAAAAGAAAAGAAAATAATCTGATGTTTAGG
>NC_051404.1:9127258-9127415 GCF_015228065.2 Penaeus monodon | reverse complement strand
CGGAATGAGATATGAAAGGATAGGCGATGGGGGGGGGGGGGTGCATGAGAAAGACACCTGTGCATGGATTGAATTTCCCACGGATTGCAGGGTATTGCTTGCAATTGAAAGGGGTTGGTTTTCTTCTTGCTCCTTTTTCGAATCTATTTCATTGAGG
>NC_051404.1:9126698-9126798 GCF_015228065.2 Penaeus monodon | reverse complement strand
TGCAATTGCAATCTTTCCTTCAAATCCTTGATCCTGTTAACTAATCTCTCGGATTTGTAGCAAGATTTAAAGATGAAATTAGTCTCCTTTCCATCCATCT
>NC_051404.1:9126515-9126649 GCF_015228065.2 Penaeus monodon | reverse complement strand
GGTATCTAATTTGGAGTATGAACATGTAAATTGCGGTGAGATAAAATCAAAAAATAAATACCGGGCAAGTTCCGTTTTCTATGAGCGCCATTAGCCTGGTCTCCGATGCGCACAATGGCGGTAATGAACTACCC
>NC_051404.1:9125547-9125740 GCF_015228065.2 Penaeus monodon | reverse complement strand
CGGACCGACAGCAGCAAATAAAGAAGAGCAGCGAAGGGAGAAGCAGAAGAAGGAAGACGGACCGCGAATCGACGCGCGTCCAGGCGACTCGACCCCCCGCGAGGCGAGCGCCCGCGAGACCCGACCACGGGCGACCCGAGTCATTTCCGAGGGATCCCCGCCGCTACCCGACCCTCAGAATAGACATTAAAGA
>NC_051404.1:9125192-9125512 GCF_015228065.2 Penaeus monodon | reverse complement strand
CCCACCTCCCCCGTTCCCCCCCACCCTCGAAATGGATATTAAAAAGTCCTCACCTCCCCCCTTCTCCTCCTCTCCACCCCCTCTCCACCCCCTCTCCCTCCACTTCTGACCCTCCTCCAGGGAAAAAAAAAAACTGACGATGCTTTACAAGGGTGGATACAACGCCTTACACGGTGTTTAACATATTTGGTCCGGGGAGACGCGCGACCTGTATAAGTGCGAGGGAACGAAGGGGGAGCTTAGGATCAGTTTCACGCTGGAGGGAATCCTTTGTTATGCAGACTAAGATGGGATTACATGCTCTCTGATACCATCTGACA
>NC_051404.1:9123917-9124166 GCF_015228065.2 Penaeus monodon | reverse complement strand
GATCCTTTAATATGATATTGTTTATTCCATTAAAGCTCTCAAAGAAACCAACAAAATAAATCGAAATACAACAGCAGCAGTACTAATAATAGCTGTACAAAATATCATATATTTTGAAAGATTAATGTAATATTAATGCGCATTGAGAATCAACAGTGTCGCCAGAACAAATGCCTATAAGAGGCATCGCTTCCAGTGTTGGGTTAATTCAGTGGTATTTTCTGAGATATTATAATCTGGTAACTCAAA
>NC_051404.1:9121905-9122713 GCF_015228065.2 Penaeus monodon | reverse complement strand
AATTCCAGACCGAATCAGAAGCTGAAAAGGCGGCAAAGAAAGAAGCCAATAAAACGAGCAAGCAGACAAGGCGATGATTCCCAGCTATGAATAATTTATCCCGGAATGCATCAGGCCGATTAAGCAGGTCTTTGGCTGTATAACTTTGGAGTATGATGAGATCCGGGTCGGCCGAGACAAGTCCTTTTGCTGCCAACTGGACACCTGAAGGGGCCTTTTGCTGCCAACTGGACACCTGAAGAAGTCCTTTTGCTGCCAACTGGACACCTGAGGGGCCCTTTTGCTGCCAACTGGACTCCTGAAGAAGTCCTTTTGCTGCCAACTGGACACCTGAAAAAAAGTCCTTTTGCTGTCAAATGAACAAGCGTTCTGAGTCAAAGGAACAAATCCTTTGCTTGTCAAATCAACTGAATAGCTAGAGTGAGCTGAATAAATGAAGTAATTTTGCTTTCATTTGAACAACCAAACTAGGTAATTAAACAAGTCCCCTTGATGTTGACTGAATATATCCAGCTAAAGCAGTTGAAAAATGAACCAAGCAACTGACGTACCCTTGACGTTTGCTTAAACAATTAACCCGACTGTCTCGCAGGCATTAGAAGTAACCACTAATTTGTAATGGTTCCTGGTAATAAGGACAGCCTTATCATAGGTTTTTGGTCTGATCGTTTTTTGTCAGTCTTGGGATGTGCTCTGTTTCTCAGTGATGCGATATGAGTTATCTGTCTTGATTTTCGTAAAGCTATTAATTAGTCTTCGTAACTGGATTTTCTTACATCTAAAAGTTCAGTATATATGTATTCTGGTT
>NC_051404.1:9120666-9121440 GCF_015228065.2 Penaeus monodon | reverse complement strand
TCTTAAAAAATAAGAATACTAGAAACTCAAGAATGAAGGAAATGTTTATGAATGAAAGAATATGAATAAAAGATGGTAAAAATCAAAGATCTTGTTTTTTAAGAAAAGTGAATGTTGAATCCTTTGGTTGCAACCGTGATCCATTTCAGAACCATGAACAACCCACATCGAAATTCCTCTCATATTTCTTCAATATTTTTTATCACAATTCAATAAACGTACCAAGAAAACAACAATTCATCAATAAAAAAAAAACGTCAAAAAAATTCCCTTTGGGTGAATATACACGTACAAGAAAAGGTGAAAAAATGAGGAAAATAATCAGCATAAAAGGGAAGTATTTCCTTATTTACTTATTTACACTTATATAACGAATAAGATCAATTTTCAGCATTATACCAAATCTGCTTCTGTGCCTTACCTCCAAATCAAATAAATTTAATGCTATTCAAACCCGCGGATAGAATACGAAAATAGATAAGAATTAAATACATTCTAAAGAAGAATTAATATTTCCTTATGAATACACCCATGTTTTTTATCGTATCTTGGCATGCATGATTTTGCACGCCCTCCCTCAAAGGAATCTTGCAACACAATGGTGCAATAAGATTAAATAAATGATGAGGCTTTACCACATTGATTGCTGTTAAACTCCTGTATCTCAATTACATGCAATATTAATTTACTAATGATAAGAGCCAGACAGAAAGATTGTTTCGTTTCGGTGATCACTACCACAGTCATGTTCAAAGTTCTATATTTGGTTTGTGT
>NC_051404.1:9120204-9120601 GCF_015228065.2 Penaeus monodon | reverse complement strand
AAAAAGAAACTCGTGAATCACTGTCATTAGATAATTAAAGAAGATATCAAAGAAATAGAAAATAGAAGATAACAGACATATTAAGAGATCACACGTGAATAAGAATCAAGGGACCAACTTACCGAAGATGAGACTCTCGTGTCCAGCCGTGACTGGCCAATAACAGGGACTACAACAACCAGCCTTTCTTCCTCCCCCTTCTCTCTTTGTCTCTCGTTTCTGTAGTCGGACGCGGGCGGGATACCAGTACGCCCATCACTCACCCCGCACGCCCGTGAACACGCCCGTTGTTGGCCGACAGGACGGGGTAGGGTCGGGGGAGGGGGCTGTACATCCTTCGAAGACGCCATCGCTCACTCGCTGTGTCTTTGAAGGTTCAGGGAAGAAGGGCTGGGCT
>NC_051404.1:9119405-9119623 GCF_015228065.2 Penaeus monodon | reverse complement strand
GATGTTAGCGAAGAAAAACAATGAGCTTCTGATAATGAGGACTTAGCTGTATAATCCTGCATTTTATTTTCATTTTCCTTTCTCTGCGTGCGTGTCGACCTTTGTGGAGTCGACTCTTATCCGCTATCAAAGAAAAATCGTCAATAAGGGAAAGGCAATAATTGGAAATGATGAAATGAAGGATAGAATAAAAAGAGAAGAAACAAAGGAAAACTATG
>NC_051404.1:9117961-9118737 GCF_015228065.2 Penaeus monodon | reverse complement strand
TCTGTTCAGCCGACGATGGATGGCCTGCGCAGGAGTGAGTAAGATGTCTCCCTGTCGAACGGCCTCCCACCGACGACCAGGGAGTGTTCGGCCCGCCTCGCACGTCACGAACACATCACTCGCGTCGTTATCCGCGTCGACATGCTCGTCTCACACGCGGGAGGGGGCACTGAAGGGGCAGGAGGATGGGGGGGAGGGGGCACTGAAGGGGCAGGAGGATGGAGGGGGGAGGGGGCACTGAAGGGGCAGGAGGATGGGGGGAGGGGGCACTGAAGGGGCAGGAGGATGGGGGGGAGGGGGCACTGAAGGGGCAGGAGGATGGGGGTGAGGAGAGGAGGAGGGAGGAGGTAGGAGAGGAGGGGCGTGGAGGGCGGTAGGTAGGAGAAGAGGATTGGGGGGAGGTAGGAGAGGAGGGGGGAGGTAGGAGACGAGAATTGGGGGGGGGGAGGTGTTAGAGGAGGGAGTTGAGGAGGATTGCAGGGAGGGGGGGGGTTAGAGGAAGGTGGGGTGGAGGTGAGGGGGGAAGGGAGGAGGGGGGGAGGGGGAGGCAGGAGAGGAGGAGGGAGGGTGGTTGGAGAGGAGGAGGGAGGGAGATAGGAGACGAGGATTGGAGGGGGGGGTAGAGGGTGGAGTGGAGGTGAGGGGGAAGGGTGAGGGGGGGGTTAGGGTATGGTTGGGAGTATGGGAAGGTTGGAGGCATGGTTGGGGATGGTTGGAGGTGGGAAGAGAGGGGGACGAGGGGGGGGGTAAGGTTGGGAGCACAGTTGGTGGTAGGA
>NC_051404.1:9117670-9117806 GCF_015228065.2 Penaeus monodon | reverse complement strand
AGTTGTGGCACGGTTGAAAGTAGGAAAATACAGAGGGGGAATTATCGTGGGGAAGGGGGAGGGAGGGGGGAATGTCGGGGGGTGGGGGTGACTGGAGGAGAAAGAGAGGGGAGGAGAAGGAAATGAGGATGGCGGG
>NC_051404.1:9117186-9117620 GCF_015228065.2 Penaeus monodon | reverse complement strand
GATAAGTTTGAAACTAGGGAGGGGGGGGGAAGAAGCGGTAAGGGGGGGGGGGTCTGAATGTGAGAAAGACGTGTTCCTCTTTATATTTATTTCCAACTTTCAGCCTTTTATAATTTTATCTTGATTTTTCAGCACTGGTGTATCTGTTTACATTTAATTTAATTTTAATGTTCACATGTTATCTAAGCTTTCATCTATCCTTATCTCTCGTCTTCATTTGATTTGCTTTATCATCGAATTTTACATATGTTCATTTCCTTACATAAATATGTATATATATTTTTTCTTCTTGCTTAATATGTTAATTTAAAGTTTTCGTGCATTTGTTCCGATCTCTGATGGTGACTTTTTCCATATAACGGAAATAACAAACACCAGATATACTGATTTTTAGATATTTAGGAAGTTCCTTCATTTGAAACATTGCAGCCTGA
>NC_051404.1:9116421-9116822 GCF_015228065.2 Penaeus monodon | reverse complement strand
CTAGTTTAGCTGAAATTAAGCAATGATTAACATACACACATTTTTAACAATGCTTACAAAAACATAACTTCACAACATTTACACTAATCTTCTTCAGCCTTTGCAAATTCAAACTTCAATATTCGCACCACACTCCACATCTTAAGAAAATCTCCACATTAGCATCATTATTTTCAGATAAGATTTTTAAGTCTTCAAGATCTGTTCTGATAGCTTCTGCTTCTAAGGTCTAGCGTGCTTTAACACGAGAAAAAAAAGTATTGGGGTGATGATAACAGATAAGATCGCACAAGCAACTTCTACTTTGTTTTGCTAATGTTGCATGCAATAGCGAGAATTAGCGAATCAACACCCTCTTCGGATCTCGTTCATGAGATGCGAGTTCACAGGATGTTTTCGCG
>NC_051404.1:9115617-9115960 GCF_015228065.2 Penaeus monodon | reverse complement strand
TAACATATTTTTTATCTTTTAACATATTTCCACCTCATTATCTATTTAAAGAAAGAACTGACATACCGAATATATCAGTATGAAAGCATGATTAATATACTGCATTGGCGCACTGTATTAAAATCTCATCGATGCATAATTTGTTATATTTTTTTGTGCGTGAAGCATATTCAAACAGAGAGTATGATGAGAAATAAGGTTTGAAATATATGAATCAGATGTCATTCATTAAGTAAGTGCGTAATACGAAAATTGACAGACAATTGATATTATATGGGAGCATATAGTAAGCATTGTTCATTGATTTAACATACAAGTGTCTTTACGGTTCACTGGTTTTAGT
>NC_051404.1:9114718-9115227 GCF_015228065.2 Penaeus monodon | reverse complement strand
TCAACAACAGAGAAAAAAAACAATCACATCTCGGTATCATAGCAACCACACCACCACCTAACTAGCGCCTTTTAAAATTCGCCATCACTATTTTGCCTTCATCTGACCACCCTCATCTCACCCCCCCCCTCCCCTCCTCACCATCAACATCATCACCCCCCCCTCCCCTCCTCACCACCACCATTATCACCCCCCCCCCCCTACCACGACCCAAATCTGCTTAAAATCCAGTCTATAAACGAATTTGCTATTTGCATGGCTACCCTGACAGCGGAGCAAAACACGCACTATTTACCTCGACTTAATTATCACGGATAACACGAAGGAAAAGATTCTTCACTATGATCCTTCTTAATCTTGCTATGCCCTCGCTTCATTGGTTTGTTTGTTTTGTTAACTTTCTTCTAATGATCGTGGTGGGAGTATTTTTTTTTTTTAATGAGTGTTGGTTGGTATGGAGAAAAAAGACGAGAAAAGAGAGTAATGATTGTATCGGAGTTTGCAGGAGA
>NC_051404.1:9113107-9114431 GCF_015228065.2 Penaeus monodon | reverse complement strand
TATAACTGTTGTAGTTGTCATAAGCCTATTATATATTTGAAATAAATATTATTATCTCTACATCGTATTGATATTTTTACCGATTACAAATAAACTTACATGTAAGTCTAAAACAGTCATAATCTCTCCGAAATGGAATTCTTTGTAGGATAATTGACAATCAAAATGTGTTTCATATCGATAAATCCTCTCCTGTTTTTTCTGTGTTTTGCATTTCATGATATGATTAATGTTGCCTTGACACTATAAAGATTCGTCTTAGATTAGATTAGTTATTTTTATCTATAATGGATGGTGCAAGTGAAATCCGTCTTATCAGTTCAGTACCTGCAGTGACATCACAGCTAAACTATTTCATAATTTCGTTTTGTAATAAACACATATATTCCTCCAAGGAACTCTATTCAAACACTCCAAATACTATCATCAACTAGCATCATAATTTCGAAGAAAGAAAATCTTATTGATAAAGGGGCAGTTTTCCCGTAATTTGGCTAATTGGCAACCGCAAGCTATCATTTAAAAGATAAGAAAATTCCTCCCTTTCTTCCCCTTGTGTTGACTTTGCATCTGTCTCGTCAACTTGTACTTGAAAAGCTCCTTCCTCTTATTTTAACATTTTATAATGGCTTCGGGAAACAATTTTAACGGCAAGATAGCACTGATTACAGGTATGTATTGATAGGCCTATATTCCCTTGCGTTTTGCTGTGCATAATTATTATTTTTTTCTTTTTTTTCGACATTCCTTTTGTACTATGCTTTGCCGATACGATCCCTTTCTTCATAGTTCATTTATGTTACTGTAGGTAAGAAAATATATTTAAAAATATATGTATTACAAGATATTACATAAGTACGATACTGGTATTTAAATTTACCCTAATATAACAGGCTTGTCAGTTACATGGAGTTTATATCATATTACTCTACGCTAGGTATCTTTAAATGTATCTATCTATACATGTCGATTTCTATTTCTTTTTGTATGATTCCGTTTTATCTGTTGGTGTTCCTCACTGATGCCAGGAAAGGCAACTTTTGGAAAATGGTATCGCTCACGTTTGGTAGTCCACGACGATCAGCTGTAAACCGAACAATTAGCAAGGTAGCGAACGTCACAGAAAAGCTTTCATAAAAAAAAAAATACGTTCAGGGATTCTACTTACTTGCAGAATTAGGTTCAGTGGGTCGGTGGACAGACAGACAAACAGACATAAATATAGGTAATACTTTTATTTTTCTGGGGGGAGGGCTGTTCTGTACAAGTTGGATTTAATTATTAAAATAGGTTCGGCGCATAACTATTATATGGACAGATAACT
>NC_051404.1:9112542-9112950 GCF_015228065.2 Penaeus monodon | reverse complement strand
CGGGCAAGAGAGTGAGAATGCAAACAATCAATAACCTTTCCATTTCTCTTTCACATTCACAGGGGGAGGCAGTGGCATAGGCCGTGCAGTGTGCCAGATCCTCGCCCGTGATGGTGCCAGGGTCAGTGTGTGTGATATCAACCTGCAGGGTGCCCAAGAAACATTGGCATCACTGAAACGTTAGTTTATGATAATTATTATGTCTTTTCTATAAAAAAAACTTTATTTTTCAACTTATTCTATATTATTAAAAGGTTTATTTATTAATACCAGTATAGTGAAAACTTTATACTGTTCGATTATAACTATTTTCGACGCTCGGTCGACCAGTTTTGCTGTATTCTATCGACTTCATTCTTTTATTATTGTAATAATCAGACAACAACAACAAAACATTATAAACACCAA
>NC_051404.1:9111796-9112055 GCF_015228065.2 Penaeus monodon | reverse complement strand
GACACCCGTCAGAGCCAGGCAACCATGTTGCCTTGCATATGGATGTGGCAGACAAGGAGTCCGTGCGTAGGGCACTCAGTGCCACTCAGGAGATGCTCAAAGGCACTCCAACCTTGCTGGTGAACAGCGCCGGCATAGGGATCCGATCGTCTTTCCTGGAGATGTCAGAGGATGCTTTTATGAAGGTCGTCGACGTCAATCTCAAGGTGTGACATCTTGCTTGAAACGATGGCAGTGGCACCTGTAGCCATGCGATGAG
>NC_051404.1:9111369-9111655 GCF_015228065.2 Penaeus monodon | reverse complement strand
CATATTTTTCTTCCCAGGGTACGTTCCTTGTGAGCCAACTCGTGTGCAACGCCATGATCGAGAGAGCGGAGGCCCAGGGAGGGTCTGTGGTGAACATTGCAAGCTTAGCAGGAAGGAACGGCCTGGCTATGCACTGCCAGTATGCAGCTACGAAAGGGGGTGTGATGGCCTTCACAAAGTCGATCGCAAAGGAACTCGCCAAGTAAGTACATGGTTTCGTATTCTGTAAACAATGATAGCTTTAAAACGTTTTTAAATGAGATGAAATGTTCTAAAGGATCAACTA
>NC_051404.1:9110875-9111333 GCF_015228065.2 Penaeus monodon | reverse complement strand
CAAACAATTCTCATTAACCTATTTGTCGTCAATCTTTCCAACACATCTACGTCGAAAAAAATTGAGAATAGTCATACATTTCGCTAACTTTATTTTCATTTTGTTTATGCAAGTAAATGCATTCTTGTACGTATGTGACATCTGCAAATCTCTTAATTAGAAGAAAAAAAATCACAGGAAGACTTTTTTCTACATTTGTCGCCATGAACACTATTCCTTCTCCCAGGACAGGCATAAGGGTGAACTGCATATTACCAGGGGCCATTAGGACACCCATGATGGCCGGTATCCCCAAGGAACTTCTCGCAGAAGCTCTGAGAGTAAATGCTTTGGGACGCCAAGGAGAGCCTGAAGGTAAGCCTGCGTTTCTGTTTCTGTGTTTTTGTAGCTTTGTTTTACCGATCTTACGTGTGGAATGAGAGATAAAGACATTCAACATGTCAAAGATTGAAAGAGTA
>NC_051404.1:9110070-9110669 GCF_015228065.2 Penaeus monodon | reverse complement strand
AACACAGAAAGAAAGAGAACAAGGTTAAACAAAAACGTAAACCATCTATAAAGAAAAACCATTGACTTAAGGCCAGTATCATAAACCACATAATCATCAGTAGCTTAGGTTTATCCACTTATATGATTTGAATCTTATTAATCTTTCAACAGAGGTGGCTGAAATGGTCGTATTTCTACTGTCTGAGAAGAGCTCGTACATGGTAGGAACGTGTGTCGAAGTAACTGGAGGGCACTATGCTTAAGAATATTCTAAAGGTGTGGTAAAGAGTTCCCTTCTACGTTTACAGGAAATTAGAGAATGTTCAGTTGAATATGGGATGCATTATTTTTGTAAATCCACATCATTTATGCTCGTGAAAAATAAAGAATTGCTCAAATAAAATAATCTGATTTAACCAGACGTTTTATATAACTGGAGATATCACAGATTCATACACATATACACACATATAACAATATGAGTTTAGATGTAATATAATATTCAATGCGTTTGTAATTTGAGTCTTTTCGTGTTCAATTTCATATGACATGCAAATAAGAGGTTGAGCAGAATGACTAGGACGAAATTTTATGAAATTAATGCATTGGTTCTTATAG
>NC_051404.1:9109573-9109877 GCF_015228065.2 Penaeus monodon | reverse complement strand
TCTGCCCAGTTACAAAACCGTGTGTAAAAGTTTATTGTAGCCACATATCTTTAGACTTGAAAACATTATCCACGCTAAATATTTCATTTAAATTGCTCATCTATACCAAAAACCAATGGAATTCAAGTCAGCAATAGTGAAATATTTATTTTTAATTGAAGCATTTCATAAGGCACAATAACACACCAACGCATAGATTAAAATTATAATACAAAAAGATACTCCTTATGAAAAGTATCTTATACAACTAGTTAAAGGTTAATAGATGATTATAAATAACTATAATTGCAAAAAAATTTGTCGA
>NC_051404.1:9108059-9108306 GCF_015228065.2 Penaeus monodon | reverse complement strand
AACGAGGAGAAAGAAAAAAAAATTCATGGTATTGTCGATGGAAAATATTAATTGGCAACACTGAGCTCCCGTATCAATATAAAACACTTCTTAACAGCTTTCCCACCCTCTTATCTAGCCAGTTACTATAAAACGTCAACTTGCAATTGCAAAGTCCTTTGTTTCAACTTCACCGCTCTTCACGATGACTTCGGGAACCAACTTCCACGGGATGATAGCGATGGTTACAGGTAGGATGGACCTGAGC
>NC_051404.1:9107175-9107578 GCF_015228065.2 Penaeus monodon | reverse complement strand
CTCCCTTTTTCAGCTGAATGCATTCAGGTGTCTTAGCAATACCAGCGTAATCATAATTCAAAGAAAACAAATGAAAAAGATCAGGCTATTTGCATTTCATGGAAAATAGCTTAAAATCAAAATAAATTTCATATCAACTTGGGCTAATTTTGTTATTACTCTGACGGCCGTCGACCTGATTACTGTTCTTTTGGAAAACAAGTAAAGATTCGTTGTGCTGAGCATCATGCTTATAGGAAAAATTAAATTGATATAAGGAGAGGCTATATGACGTTGATAATGATTAGGTTATTTTTGGTTAGCTATCGGAATGCAGTGATTGTATATACCATATATATTTTTTTTAACTAGTGGGTAGTTTATATTTAAACAAATGATATTCCATTCTGAGGAAAAAAACGTA
>NC_051404.1:9106262-9106542 GCF_015228065.2 Penaeus monodon | reverse complement strand
CTCCCCTAACATGTCTCACTCGAATTGTGTGCTACCGCAAAAGTGTCCATCTCGTCCTGTAGTTTAACTAGACTAATATCACCATGCATTAAGCGGCCCCAATTTGTAAGTACTATTCGCCCATGTGTTTAGTCGTGCTTTATATCAGGACGCACGAACAACCTTGGCCGTATTTGTCGCTGTCATTCGAGTCTTATCGCTCTGCCTCTTTAACAATCGTGTGCACTTGTCTGATAAGCATATCGGCGGTCTCCAATTTATACAAAGACTTATAGGCGAA
>NC_051404.1:9104042-9104537 GCF_015228065.2 Penaeus monodon | reverse complement strand
TTTGTTACCGATACCCATGGATAGGAGGGGGCAGTGGCATAGGCCGTGCAGTGTGCCAGATCCTCGCCCGTGATGGTGCAAGAGTTAGTGTTTGTGACGTCAACCTGCAGTCTGCTTTAGAGACCGTAGCCTCTCTGGAACGTGAGTAAGATATTTTCAAGATTGCTGAGTATGTAAAATATTCTGTCTCGCAATCTTATTTACTTCATTGTACATCTTGAAATAGGCACATTTTGAAATTAGAAAAATATACATAGGCAAAATTCACTTTTTTCAGACCAAGGCGACCATGTTGCCTTCTATATGGACGTGACAGACAAGAACTCTGTAAGCAACGCGCTCAGTGCCACTCAGGAGAAGCTCAAAGGCACCCCGACTTTGCTAGTTAACAGTGCTGGCATCGTTCGACGTACTCGCTTCCTAGAGATGTCAGAAGAAACGTTTATGGAGGTCGTCCACGTTAATCTCAAGGTGGAAAACGTTTTTGCTGAACTT
>NC_051404.1:9103591-9103836 GCF_015228065.2 Penaeus monodon | reverse complement strand
CAGATGCCAAATATATACGAGACTACTATGGTCTCCCTACAGGGCACTTTCCTCGTCAGCCAGGTAGTCTGCAACGCCATGATAGACCGGGACGTAGCCAGGAAAGGGTCTGTGGTGAACATAGCAAGTCTGGCAGGAAAGAATGGCCTGGCTATGAAGTCAGGGTATGCGGCCACCAAAGGAGCTGTCATGGCCCTCACAAAGTCGTGTGCCAAGGAACTCGCGAAGTAAGGTTGCCGAGTGGT
>NC_051404.1:9102581-9103475 GCF_015228065.2 Penaeus monodon | reverse complement strand
ATTTTTCCTGAATTTTACTTATTCAAAGATCACTGATTTACACTTATGATCGTACACAGAATTACGGGATAAGCAACGCAGTACTGCTTTGCAATGACCAGAAACCAGACTCATTGTCTTTACGATATCAATGGATATATATCCGCCAACCGTTTAGGACTATCTTACCACACTTCACAGAGACGAACATAGACCTAATGATCTGAAACCCATCACTTGCAGGACAGGTATCAGGGTGAATTGCGTGCTGCCCGGGGCCATTAGAACACCTATGCTCGCTCTTAGTCCTGAGGAACATGTCATGGAGGGACTGAAGGCAAACCCCTTGGGGCGTGCTGGGGAGCCGGAGGGTGAGTTGGGGTCGTCGTGGGATGTGTGTGTGGGGTTGGGAGGGTGGGGGAGGGGGGTCGTGATGGGATGTGTGTGTGGGGGTGGGAGGGTGGGGGTGTCGTGATGGGATGTGAGTGGGGGGTGGGAGGATGGGGGGTGGGGTGTCGTGATGGGATGTGTGTGGGGGGTGGGAGGATGGGGGGGGTGTCGTGATGGGATGTGTGTGTGTGTGTGAGGGGGAGGGGGGGGTCGTGATGGGATGTGTGTGTGGGGGTGGGAAGGTGTGGGGTGGGGTGCTCGTGATGGGATGTGTGTGTGTGTGAATTGTTTTTTATGGTATGGCATTCTTCTCGTTTCCTGTTGCCTTTTTTGTTTATTTGACAAAAAAAGGTAAAAAAGATAGACTATGACGGAATAAAGTACAGAAATGGAGACAAACAAAATTAGGCCACATGACGCCTCTTACGAGAATCTGCTTGTTTCACGACCTTGATATCTTTTTGATTAGATAAAGAAGTGTAGTTTAACCTTTCGCTGTTAAATTCTCGCCGTAATGCCTTGAAA
>NC_051404.1:9102214-9102393 GCF_015228065.2 Penaeus monodon | reverse complement strand
GCGTAGTTATTCATAATCTTTTATAGTATTACAACTATGCATGGTGTAGTTTGGAAGTTGAAGCGCCTGTATCAGAAAATTATCATATCATTATTATCGCCATTATTTTCATACGTCATACGTTTCCTATATTTTCCTTTAACCGCTTTCCTACGATTTTTATTAGTATTACTAATACA
>NC_051404.1:9101551-9101813 GCF_015228065.2 Penaeus monodon | reverse complement strand
CTTTTTCAGAGGTGGCTGAGCTCGTAGCATTTCTTCTCTCGGGAAAAAGCAGTTACATGTCAGGCGCTGATGTCGAAGTAACGGGAGGCCACGGTTTTTAAGATTCCACTTTCTACTAATTTCTCTCATATTTATATATATATTTTTTTGTCTGCTTCCATATCTACATATTTTCTGTTTTTTCATTACTGAAGGTGAAGGTTTTCAGAATTAGAAGAAAATAAATAAGTCAAAATATATCTAATGTTAATTTCCATTCACA
>NC_051404.1:9100766-9100943 GCF_015228065.2 Penaeus monodon | reverse complement strand
ACCAATTTCTCTCATATTTATATATATATTTTTTGTCTGCTTCCATATCTACATATTTTCTGTGTTTTTTTTTCATTACTGAAGGTGAAGGTTTTCAGAATTAGAAGAAAATAAATAAGTCAAAATATATCTAATGTTAATTTCCATTCACAGATTGTGCATTATTTCGGAGAGTTA
>NC_051404.1:9099239-9099714 GCF_015228065.2 Penaeus monodon | reverse complement strand
GAAGTGCGTGATTTACCGAATCTTTGTTATCAGACCAGTTACCCTTTTCTCGAAAATACAATGATCTTTATTCCAATAAAAAGGCTTAAATGTGATAACTAAAATCCATCCAAACAGATAAATCATATGTACCCTTATCGACATAAAAGAAATATTCTTTTTTTTAACGAAATCATTCTTTTTTCTTTTATTAAATAATCTGAATAATGTTTACCTGGCAACTTAGATTCCATAGTCGCCACTAACATCATACAAAAGATATAAATTAACTGCCGTTTCTCACAATATCTCTATGAGTACACAGTAAACACAGTGGTGGTATTTGTGTTAGAACATTCACTCATTAAAATGTCTTCTGAAAACGATTTTTCTGGAAAAGTGGCGCTTGTCACAGGTAAGAATTGCAATATATTTAGTCATTTTTATTATCAAAGTAAATACTTTCATAAAACCTGTTGCTATTATTCCCGGTCCG
>NC_051404.1:9095854-9096627 GCF_015228065.2 Penaeus monodon | reverse complement strand
CATTTGTATTTCAATCCATCAAAATTCAGAATTTTTGCCTCATTAGCCTGTGTTCCGACTCAGAAAATAACCGAGCAGCCCGATTTCATCAAATCTGCAGAACTTGATAATTAATTTAAGTGATTTGGAGAGTGTAAATCAATCTGACTTAAGGTGTGGCCTCCATTCGCACTTGGGTCACGTGATACCATGACTTGTAGGTGATGGCGAGTTATAATAGAATATAATTCACATATAAATTGCCAGCTACGGTCAGGTGAACGTTTTAGTGTAGATATTTTTACTATACATGTATATTAATTTTGAAGAAACGTTTGTTTATAGTTTTTGATTCGGGAATTTATGAAAATATAGGAGTAGAAAAATATTTTTTAAAAACTTCCTTCCTATACATATTATGTAATATTATCTTGATTAAGTGGGAAAAAACAAATTTTTAAGATTAGAAATGAAAAATCATCCTTTGTAACTTTATGCGTAACGATGACATACAATATGTGTAATTCTTCTGATAAACGCCCGAGATAACATTGGTAAAGCGATACTATAAAATCTTATCATTACAATCGTCAAGTGAAACACAATCATGACATATCCACTGACCTAATTAAACTAAAGGCAGTGAATATAATACTAATTACCAACATGAATAATTAACAGGAGGAGGCAGTGGCATAGGCCGTGCAGTGTGCCAAGTCCTCGCCCGTGATGGTGCCAGGGTCAGTGTGTGTGACATCAACCTCAAGTCTGCTGAAGAAACTGTGGCGTCAATG
>NC_051404.1:9095077-9095379 GCF_015228065.2 Penaeus monodon | reverse complement strand
TAAAATATTATACATTCCTTTAATTAAAAAAAAATGGTTTAGCATGTGATCGAATGAAAATATACTTCAATAGAATAAGCAAGAGATAAAATATTAGCAAAAGGAGGTCTCTAAACATTAAAGAACAATCATAAGACAGACCCGTGGGTGTCTGAGGGCGAAATTTACTTCCAAGATCTAGTTACATATCCTTGGCATGCCATTCATCCTACACGAGTCTCAACAGAGGCTGGGCACGTGTGGTCTCAAGAGTTTAGGTGTTTTATGAACATTGTTTATACTGTTTCATTATAATAATTCCG
>NC_051404.1:9094970-9095051 GCF_015228065.2 Penaeus monodon | reverse complement strand
GGGGGGGGGGGTGGGCGGGGGCTGCAACATTCTAAAATAAGGTCTAACAATTATTTTTATATTTGAGTGATATTTTTAAGT
>NC_051404.1:9094246-9094362 GCF_015228065.2 Penaeus monodon | reverse complement strand
AATTCAGAGTTATGCATCCTATCTGGATAACTAATAATGTTGCATGTATTCATTCAATCTGGCAATACTTTGTGATAGAATAATGTACATAGATCAATTATAACTTCAATCTCACA
>NC_051404.1:9093888-9093969 GCF_015228065.2 Penaeus monodon | reverse complement strand
CATCAATATTATCTTTACTATCACTATCATTACTATAATCATTATTTCAGACCTGGATATTCATCAAATGATAGATAGCGA
>NC_051404.1:9093566-9093867 GCF_015228065.2 Penaeus monodon | reverse complement strand
CAAATTAATCGAAAAATGAAAAAAAAAACATTTTCTTTCTTTTTTTACCTCATAATTTTACCTCATAATTTCAATAAAAAAAACAATTAAACCAATTACTCACCAGATCCCGGCGATCACATAGCACTATGCATGGACGTCTCGAGCAAGGAGCAAGTGCATGACGGGCTGAGAGTCACGCAAGAGAAGATGAAAGCCACGCCCACTTTGCTCGTGAACTCCGCCGGCATGGTTCGCCCCGCCCCCTTCCTCGAGATGACCGAGGAGAGGTTTATGCAAGTGATCGATGTTAATCTTAAGG
>NC_051404.1:9091468-9091737 GCF_015228065.2 Penaeus monodon | reverse complement strand
CAAGAATCATGAGCCATCACCGCAGTCATCTTACACAGGCGATTTCTCCCCAGGGCACCTTCCTCGTGAGCCAAGCCGTTTGCAAAGCCATGCTGGACCGCGACGAAGCAAAGGGCGGGGCTGTGGTCAACATTGCTAGCATCACGGGCAAGTCAGGGTTACCGAGCAATAGCCAGTATGCAGCTAGTAAAGGGGGTGTCATGGCTTTCACGAAGTCCTGTGCGAAGGAACTTGCAAAGTGAGAGGATGTTGCTTCGTAGAGGCGTTTC
>NC_051404.1:9090289-9090518 GCF_015228065.2 Penaeus monodon | reverse complement strand
TCAAGGACTAGCAGCGCCCATGATAATTCCTATATATTTTCTACCTTCCCCAGGACCGGCATAAGGGTGAACTGCATTATGCCTGGGCCCATAAGGACACCCATGTTAGCCTTTCCTCAAGAAATCATGGACAAATTCTTGCAGAAAACCCTCTTGGGACGATGTGGCGAACCTGAGGGTAAGGGCAAAGGCGTCTTCCAGTCATCCTTCTGATCTGTTTGTTTTTAGG
>NC_051404.1:9089570-9089674 GCF_015228065.2 Penaeus monodon | reverse complement strand
TCCCGTATTTATACATTTTCGGTTTTAAATATGCAAACTGAATCTCTAGTAAGTCAAATTTGGACGAAAGGGTAAACCACTGCCAAATAGATGAAAGGTTTCAT
>NC_051404.1:9089153-9089290 GCF_015228065.2 Penaeus monodon | reverse complement strand
GGCCAACCTCTACTATGGCACGAGTCCAGTGATTTGCACCTTACGATCGCTCTCACGTGCTCTTGAGATTTTGTGTGTACATATATTCTTTATAGGTATAACGGCGTGTCTGTTTACGTTAGGAGTGTAAACAGGAC
>NC_051404.1:9088652-9088960 GCF_015228065.2 Penaeus monodon | reverse complement strand
AGGGACCCCAGAAGATACTTTTTACATTATCTTATTTCATGTTCATTTCATATTCGGAAGCTTCGAAATTGCTCGACACTGTTTCGCATTTAGTTTTAGTTATCTTCTTGTTTTCTTCGCATTTCTTTATCAGTATTCTTTTATATTTCACTTATTACATTGCAGAGGTTGCTGAGATGGTTGCCTTCCTGTTGTCGGAGAAAAGCAGCTATATGTTAGGCTCCTGCATTGAGGTGACAGGAGGACATGAAATGTAAACAATACAGCGAGACGAAGCAGGAGAGGTGGCAGACGTAGAAATTATAACG
>NC_051404.1:9088519-9088618 GCF_015228065.2 Penaeus monodon | reverse complement strand
AATGGAAAGAAACGATGGGAAATAATAATCGAAATAGATTTCCTTGAATAATAGATTCATGTATTTATTCTTTCCCTTATGCTAAATGTGTGTCCTCAC
>NC_051404.1:9087759-9088367 GCF_015228065.2 Penaeus monodon | reverse complement strand
ATGGGAGACTATATTCCATCGCGATCTCTACTTCCCAGAAAGACCCTTTGTTACTAGTTCCAGGTAATCAATTAGGTATATCTGTCAACTAGGTTAAGGAGTGCAGTAAAAATTAATTAGCCCACCATAAAAGCACTCATAATGCAGGTAATTATCCAGTCCTTGATTGCTTTTCTTGCTCGCTTTGTTTCAGCCGAAACTATATGCCGGAGCGAGATAAGAACTTAGACATATTACACAGATGCATAGATACTGTTCGTTCGTATAGCTGTTAATCCATATCTGCATTGTATCTACTTTTTCCATATCTGTTGGCGTGTCTTTGTGCACTGGATTATTTTATATCTATCTATATTTTGTCTATGAACAACCACGTTCAAACAGACATACACATACATATAAAAATGTTAATTAGAATATATAAATTCGTATCCACTTTTATATGCATAGTAATACACATAATCATCATCACAAACGCACACGCACGTACCTATCATATCAAAAGCCATATATCATAGATCGTATGAATGCTGCTATATTTCTGTATTGTATACTGTATACTTTCCATGTTTCATTTGTTCTTATTAATGATATATGAAATGCGATTA
>NC_051404.1:9086667-9086988 GCF_015228065.2 Penaeus monodon | reverse complement strand
CATAATCACGATAATAAGTCTGATCTCCGCCAAATCCCTTCGCCTTGAACATAATCGAGGATGAAAACACGTCAGAGTATCGGCCATGTGATGTGAATCCCTAATTTTGGCAGTGCCCATTACCTGTCTATCTTAAGCGCCGTGGAGCTGGGGCCTGAAATCACTAATTATAAGCGGGCTGCTACTCTTGGGAAAAGCGATTACGGATAAACACGGTAATTTTGCTGTTAGGACTGATATTTCACTGTGTCACAAGCGCTCAGGGCCTAATGAGTATGTTGGTACAGTGATGAAGATTGTGATGAGGAACAGATCGGGATT
>NC_051404.1:9086108-9086509 GCF_015228065.2 Penaeus monodon | reverse complement strand
AGTATGTGTCCCTATCATTAGGCGTTGTGCGAAGTCTGTCATCATGCCTTGGATAATACAATAATACAACTAATGACAACAAAAAAATAAAATGGAAATACAATATCAAAATTAAATTCACATCTCTTTACTATTTCTCTACAGAGAGAACATTAACTATTTCTTTATATATAATCATATATGTAAATGTATGTTCCTCCGCAAGTTAAAAAGTTACGTAATTATAGGAGGTTAAACACCAAATGCACTCCTTTAGGGATTTTAAGAAACATACAATCACAGAGAGACTTTGATGTTTAAATCATTGCCGTTGCACTATTGGAGAGTGTACAGTGATAAAATGTAAATTCTTGCTTATTACGTTGAGAAGGGAAGCTGATATTCAGACATCAATATCTTGT
>NC_051404.1:9085123-9085695 GCF_015228065.2 Penaeus monodon | reverse complement strand
GAAAATTGTCTTTACAAATTACTGTGCTCATGTTTAGCTCTGTGTATGTACATGCTTAAGAGCGTCGGGGAGTGCATGCACACATCTCACTGCATGCCATCATGCATCGTTTTTTATGAAACACAGCAAGAAGCATATAAGTTGCGACCATGCTATCAACTCCCCAATAAAAGCGTCCTATTGTTAAGAGAAACGTTTTTATCATTATATTTCGCCACGCTGTATTGCTCACGAACAAACAATGACTACAGATATGCAAATCCGTCTGCCTCTCAGTGTTTGGGCGGATCTGTACACCCTTCGCCTCGTGGGTGATGGTGTGAACCTTCCTATCTATTTAAAGCTGGTCTACGCGCTGCTAAACTTTCATGCTGCTTACTAATCTGCCTTTTATAGCAGTGTATTTGTGGAATTTGGGTCGAGTTTCCTTGTTGGAGATATTTGTTGAGTCTTTGTTAAAATGGTTTCTAATATTTATATATTATCGAGTGAATGAAACGATGCTAATGGGTATGAATATTTCTAAAAAGGGAAAGATGCATACCTATGCGTCAGGTTATGTTTTCCTATGT
>NC_051404.1:9084414-9084609 GCF_015228065.2 Penaeus monodon | reverse complement strand
GGGGGGGGGGGTAGAGGTAGGAAACAGGTGTGGGCGTGACTTTGAGGCGAAGTGGGTGTTACTCGCCATCGGAAGAGCACCATCGCAATATTATATAGTCTTGATCATGTTCGGCCTCATTTGCATATCAAGGGAACGTATCATCATTGGTAGGGAGTTAGGGGGTGTAGGGAGGGGGGGTGAGGGGGGTGAGAG
>NC_051404.1:9084257-9084369 GCF_015228065.2 Penaeus monodon | reverse complement strand
AATAGTGAACACGAAGGGGAAGAGAGAAAAAGGGAGGAACGTGGAATCAAAATATCGTGAGATGTTTAATCGCCAACTTTGCGAGAAAGAGACAGCGAAATGGCGATAAAGT
>NC_051404.1:9084126-9084217 GCF_015228065.2 Penaeus monodon | reverse complement strand
CTGAGCAAACCGCTACAGAGGTAAAGGACGGAGCTGGTAAACAGGCACCGGCAATAAAGGAAAAGAAGTAGATAGATCAGAATGTGTTATG
>NC_051404.1:9082822-9083683 GCF_015228065.2 Penaeus monodon | reverse complement strand
ATCATATGCGTGTGAATATCTGTGTGGGTGAGGTGGGCACTTACAAGCCTGTGAATACAGTGTAAAAACTTAAAACATTTTCACCCACGAGCACAGTTGCAAGTGGAATAGAATGCACTTAGGCACTCCATACCTAATACAAATAAATCATTCACAGCTGTTTGATATGCTGCAAATCATTAGTCACTAATTATACAAAGAAATCGACGGAAATAATAAGATGAGACAGGGCACCGAATATTGCCATTGAGTTAATGTTAAGATTTGAAGCCTTAAAGGATGTTACAGTTAACCGTAAAGTATTTAGTATCGTGTATAGTTTGGACTGGTTGATGAGTCACTGCACACACGTTTGTCTCATTCTTCACACGTCTGTTATTATCTTTATTATCTTGAGTATCCCTCCATCATCGCTCTCCTCCCATCCCTCCTTCTGTAACCGCCTTGATTAATAATTGCCCGTTTCTCACTTCTCATTTCATCTTCTCCTCCAACATAGCTCCATACCCCCCTCCCCAACATCAACCCGGACCCCTCCCCCCCTCTCGATCCCCATTCCCTCCCTCCCCCCTCCTACCCTATCGACCCCCCCCTTCCCTACCCCCCCTCCTAGCTCTCCTCCTCCTACGTACCCCAACTGCCCCCCACCCCCCCCCCTCCCTCCATTCCTCCAACTCGCCCCCTCCGGCCAAGGTTCACACTGCGGCCTGAGCACCGTAATGGACGAAATTAATCAGAGTAATCTGTCTGCCAGTCAATCTTAGCGGGCGAAGGGACCCCCCACCTCGCCGGGCTCTGTTTGTCTCGCCAGGCCGTGCCAGCTCATCCGCCGGCCGGGATTAGGATCGCCTTTGAAGATCT
>NC_051404.1:9082169-9082589 GCF_015228065.2 Penaeus monodon | reverse complement strand
AAGCTTCAAATCGTTTTCTTCGATCTCACTGACGAATCAGAGGGAGAAGTGGAGAAGGAGGGGATAATGGAGGAGGGAGAGGGATAAAGAGAGAAGGAGAGCGGGATGGGGAAAGAGGGAGAGGGATGGGGGAAGGAAGGAGAGGAGGGATGGGGGAGGAGAGAAGTAATGGGGAAGGAAGGAGGGAGAGGAACGGGGGGGAAAGGAGAGGGAGGGGGAGAGGAAAAAGAGCGATGGCGAACAAGGAGATGAATAAGGAGGGAGAAGGATGGGAGGAGAGGGTGGAGAAGAAGGGAATAAGCAAGAAAGGAAAGAGTAGGAACGAAAGGGGGAAAATAGGAAGAGAGAGAAGGAGGAGAGAGAGAGAAAAAATGATGGACGAATAGAGAGGAAGCGGTAAAGGGAAGAGATGAAAGTAGA
>NC_051404.1:9081191-9081378 GCF_015228065.2 Penaeus monodon | reverse complement strand
AGTTACTGCAGATTAATCCTCTGACAAAAGCAGCATGTGTAACCGCACAGCGCACAGGCTGTGTACTTGAGTTTTATGATCAACCGCCCAGTTTTTAGGCGCTGTTTTATGACGGAACATTGTTCTAGCCCTGATTTTGATTCGATGGCCTCCTGCATGCATTTTTATTATTAGATTATTTTATTAA
>NC_051404.1:9080553-9080973 GCF_015228065.2 Penaeus monodon | reverse complement strand
CAGAAATTTATATTCAAGAAAACCGGAGGGAAAATTGAAACTAGCGTAACTAGCATTACGAAAGAACACGTTTTAACGAAGAAGAAAAATAATGGCGGAACAAACGGCAAAGATAAACAATCAGAAAAATATGCAAAACAAGGTAGCAATCATCATGTATGAATAAACAATAAGAAAGCAAAGAACAGAATGACTTAGAAGAAAATGGTGTAAGCTGAGATTGACAGCCGGTGGGTATATCTGATAGTTTAATAGACAGGAGCTGCACCGTGAGGGACCACGCTCCTTAAATAGACTTTTTTACGGTCATCAAAGAAATTCATGATGACACGAATATTTTTTGATGTGAGTGTAAGCCATGTTTGGGTATTATCACCGTAGATTTCGTTCCTAAGTAATGATTATGTTGTGACCTGATAT
>NC_051404.1:9079569-9079935 GCF_015228065.2 Penaeus monodon | reverse complement strand
CTTTTAACATGCACTTTGTTAATCACAGTTCAGATATGATAAATGATGTAAGGATACTAAATGCTGAATACTTTTGATTGAATTAAAAAAGAAATCACCCTATAAGACATCTCTCATGGTAAAGAGTTTGATAAGATGATTAATTTCAGAATCTTCATGCTGTGTGAAAGTTCGTAGAAATCCCGTGACTAGTTCAAGATGTCAGGGATCCGTCACTCTGGCGTAGAATTAGCAAGCTTCAACCATAAGCTAAGTAAACAGAAGAAAATAGGCAAGCCCCCACCACCACCTGGCTCAGAATCGGTGTATAAATCAGCCAAAAATGAAGCTATGTACTCGTGTCTATGCAGAGGCAGAAATCGAGGT
>NC_051404.1:9079042-9079219 GCF_015228065.2 Penaeus monodon | reverse complement strand
TGTGAACAGTATATAAGATAGAACAATATAACAGAAAATGAACATAAGATGCCATTTACTTTCTAAAACAATAATTACAGCTAGAAACACAAATCACAATATGGAAAAAAAATTAAATGTCAAGTCTATCATGAAAAAAAGAAGACAAATATAACACAAGAAGAGATTCGTATTATG
>NC_051404.1:9078525-9078626 GCF_015228065.2 Penaeus monodon | reverse complement strand
TCCCCCCCAACCCCATCCCTACCCCACCCCTCCCCCATCCCTACCCCACCCCCTCCCCCATCCCTACCCCACCCCCTACCCCATCCCACCTAACGCCCTTC
>NC_051404.1:9078332-9078486 GCF_015228065.2 Penaeus monodon | reverse complement strand
TAAAAACAGAAAAAAAAAAACGAGAGATTATGAGCATGAGGCACGGATGAAGGCGTGAGTGACGTGTGTGAGAGACAGCCCCGACACCATGGAAATCTGTCTTAGAAACTCATGAATACTGAAGACGTCTACAAGAGGTGTGTATATGCCAGCT
>NC_051404.1:9077311-9077823 GCF_015228065.2 Penaeus monodon | reverse complement strand
TGCTGGAAGGGTGACAGTAGGGTGGAAGGGTGCTGAAGGGTGTCAAGCCTGATGGAAGGGTGACAGCTCTGGTTTGAGGATGCTGACAGATGACAGGTAAGGTGGAAAAGGATGCCGGGTAGGGTGGATAAGGGCCAGATCGGGTTGGCGGATGAGAGGATGCAAGGGTGGAACAGTGCTGAAGGGTGACAGGTAGGGTGAAAGGGTGGGTAGGCGTGGTGGACGAGTATTATATAGGATGGAAAGGTGGAATTTGTGGTGGAAGAGCGATAAAGGATAACAAGTAGGGTTTAAGGGTAACGAATAGGGGTAAGGGTAACGAACAGGGTTTAAGGGTAACGAATAGGGTGTAAGGATAACGAATAGGGTGTAAGGATAACAAATAGGGTGTAAGGGTAACGAAAAGGGTGCAAGGGTAACGAATAGGGTGGAAGGGTAAGAGTACAAAAGAAAAGTGACAGTTTTAGTGAGTCCCGGGAAAGGCACTAGAGTGAAAGGGTGTCCAGAGACGG
>NC_051404.1:9076920-9077201 GCF_015228065.2 Penaeus monodon | reverse complement strand
TCGAAGCGAATACAAATAAGATAAAAGGATGCAGAGAAGATTACGTAAGAGAGCGAAAGGGTGAAGAGACGAGAGAAAATAACAAGAATAATTGAAGCAGGGGTGAATAAGGCGAAAGAAAAAGGGAGACAGGGTGAGAAGAAGATTAAGAGATACGGTGATGGGAAAAGGAGATGAAAAGATAAGGCGAGAGGCTGTTTTTTTCGTATGAATCTAGGGAGGAAAACCAAGATATATATCAGAAACGGAAAGAAAGTTTTTAAAAATAGAGAAGAAAAGAA
>NC_051404.1:9076445-9076641 GCF_015228065.2 Penaeus monodon | reverse complement strand
AGGCAAACGAAACACAGAAAGAGTGAAGGATGAGCGTGCAAGAGTGATCCTATTACGAGCGACGGAAAACGCCTGATAAGAGTGACACCCTGACTGATGTGCTTATTGTTTCTGACAGCGAGAGGACAGACAAACAAGGCCTTGAGAGAACAGCCTATATTCTTGATATGGAATCGTAACTGATTCGATATTCAGA
>NC_051404.1:9075201-9075326 GCF_015228065.2 Penaeus monodon | reverse complement strand
AGTTATACTACAACTAACATTTTTTGGAATAATAAATGTGATCTTCATTGCATAAAAAAGAAAAAATAAATACAACCATCTAAGCATTCACCTTCACTGCAAAATGTAGCAACACCACTCAAATG
>NC_051404.1:9075050-9075159 GCF_015228065.2 Penaeus monodon | reverse complement strand
TTATAATAAGATTCCATTGTTTGCCTTGGGTACATAAACTTCATCATATGCACTTTAAATGCCATACCAGTTTCTTTCTTCATTTTGCTTCTGGCTGGAATGTGCTTAC
>NC_051404.1:9074835-9075024 GCF_015228065.2 Penaeus monodon | reverse complement strand
CACGAAAAACACGGAAGCAATGCAAGTACTTCAGTGTGATTAATGTCTACACAGGAGTTTACGTGCTCTTTAGTCTATATCCAACACTAAAGCTCTTTCCCTTATCCCACACGATCTCCCCTTAAACGCAAATATAAACGTTCATTAGAATATTACAGTCTTTATCAGACGACCTCTTCCCTCTTTCTA
>NC_051404.1:9074394-9074796 GCF_015228065.2 Penaeus monodon | reverse complement strand
GAGTGCTGCATGGGACCCACTCAAAATGCACCATAATATTCTTATCTCTTTGTGCACATCAGTAGTAATAGCTATAAAGTGGAGGTGGAGCCAATGGTCAATGGAAGGTAGACATGGCGATGGGTTTGGTGTTAACCCAATACATTAAAATCCCTGACGATATCCCAAGAGAAATCTCCAGACACTAAGTTCCTCAGCTTGAAATATACTGTTTTAAGGTAGTTAGGTAGTTAGATTTGGGGTAAGGGGATAATTACAGCGTTTATTGATAGTTTCGAGAAGGAGGGAAAGAGGAAGGGGCGCTCGAGGTACGGGGTTTCTTGGGTGCTTGTGTCAGGCGAAGAGGGAAAGAGATTAGAAAGAGCTTGAGTTTTTCGAGTTGCTAGGGAGGGTTGGTGTCTC
>NC_051404.1:9073428-9074243 GCF_015228065.2 Penaeus monodon | reverse complement strand
AGAGAGAGAAAGAGAAATATATGCAGCACATGCATTACCCTGTGTGCTTGTGAGTATCGCCACAGTGGAGATTTTCAATTTCAAGACTATATACTAGTACTAAGTTAAAAACTACAGGTGAAGTGTGCTTATTTTAAGCGATTTCCTAACGGTACTACTACAATAAAAAGTCGGCACA
This sequence comes from Penaeus monodon, assembly GCF_015228065.2. Taxonomy (NCBI): domain Eukaryota; kingdom Metazoa; phylum Arthropoda; class Malacostraca; order Decapoda; family Penaeidae; genus Penaeus; species Penaeus monodon. The sequence continues at coordinate 9,074,065 of NC_051404.1, read as the reverse complement.
TGAAGACAAATTCCCTAAAAATGACAACCTTTACTCTCCTGTCTATATAAGGTCAGCTTCCAATGCAAACACACCCCACGACTTTAAGTATAACATAAAGCAACTTGCAACTATACCATATATCAACTTTTCCCCCCATATGATGCACTAGACATCAGCTTCATACGCACACATGTCAAACTCAATTGTCTCCTGCGAATTTATTTTGTTTGTTTTCATAATGCAACAGGTCCAAGATCGCCGACCCGATACTGTCTATGGTGTGCGAGAAGCCAGTTCGTGAATTTCGCGCGAATAAAAAAGGATTTTATTACGCTGGTGCGACAGTAAGTTGTCTGGGACTGGCATCTTGAAACCGACCTCACGACAATGGGTCATATTCTGGAAAACTATTTAAGTGGATTGATGTACTTAAGATACACTTGCGGAGTTCATAGAGTGGGTTTGTGACGCATTTCGTTATACGGTGAATAGGACATTAAAGGCAAGAGAGATGGACAAGCACTGCTTTGTGTGCGTTGTAACTTGCCGTGTGATGGGGGCTGCTTGCGTGCTTTCAATAGATGCAAGAAAAACGAAATGCAGAAAAAAAAGGAAGAAGATTGGGGTATAATCAAAACAACAAACGCACACACTC
>NC_051404.1:9073163-9073310 GCF_015228065.2 Penaeus monodon | reverse complement strand
CGGTACGGCATGCAAGACGGTCTTAACGGGCTAATCAGCCTCTGACTCAAACCTGCAGCAGTAAAAGTCTTATCTTAAAGAGATCCAAATTGAGTCTCTTTGTACAAATAATCTACGTAAATAGAACCTCACGAGCGGCCTTGGGTA
>NC_051404.1:9072904-9073000 GCF_015228065.2 Penaeus monodon | reverse complement strand
GGTCTACCGACGAGGCTTTAATAATAAACTAAATTACAATCAGGGTTATGCTTCTTAAAATTACCGGCCGTACGTGGGGTGGGTGGTTGGGTCCCG
>NC_051404.1:9071398-9071531 GCF_015228065.2 Penaeus monodon | reverse complement strand
TAACTCCCGATCACAGGATCATTTTGACCCCCATCAGTACGAGGATTCAAAGAGCCAGCTTCTTGGGGTTCGACTCGGGATTCGATCTGGCGTTCGACTCGGGTTTCGATTTTGGATTTTACTTGGGGGTTCG
>NC_051404.1:9069650-9071333 GCF_015228065.2 Penaeus monodon | reverse complement strand
GTTCGACTTAAGGTTCGATTTGGCGTTCGACTCGGGGTTCTATTTGGGGTTCAACGTCCAGGTTCAGAGATCCTGTTGATGAGGACTAGTAGAATAATAAACACGGGAATAAGAAAGTATGAAATAGGCTATTGATGAAAGAGTGTCTTAAGCCATTGCAGATACTTTGGTCGATTAGACAGGTATATATTATGAATTATCTATGAACTCTTGTAGGAAAAACGGTGATTTAATTTTTTTTTTCTGATGTCACTGTTATCAATTAACGTTTGTAATCAAAGCAGTCAGTAAGCGTTGTTATCATTACCATGGCGATCATCAGCAGCATTGGTTTAATTATTATTTTTTGTCATATCATTATATGTAGTAATACCTATCATATAAATTCTAGCATAACGAAATGGCTGTGGATGAATTTAGTGAAGCGAAAAGGCGAAGGAGTGAAATGATGCAAAAATATAAAATTACGTTCTTATAAAGTAATCCCGTTCGTGCTAAGTAGAAATGGAAAGATATAACCGACTAATACACAAACAATTTCAATGAAAAAAGATATCTACGTTAAATGAGATTTAGAGAAAACTGGGAGAAAAAAATAAGGGACGTTTAATATAACACAAAAATATAAGAAAATATGAACAAATTGAAAAGAAAACGGAATGACGATAAATAAAACGCAACAGAAAACGGAAGACGCTAAAAACACACACATGAAAGAAAACGGAAGTACAACATTCTCTGTCTCAGCTGCCAAAGGAAACAAGACAGGGACAAATGGTGCCTGTCTTTGCCTCGAAGGATTTAAGCTTTTCCATTACGAAGAAATCCTTACAAGGCTGTTGAAAAGGAAGCCGCGTTCATGGGTATTGAGGGAGGCAAGCTGCAGGATACCTGGGTTTTAGTGTCAGATGCGCATTTTCTGTTAATGTTTTCTTAATCTTTTGGTTTCAAGAGAGAGAAAAAAAACTATGAGCAGGGAAGGTGGCAATTTGAAGTACCTATTAGTACGTATTTATTAAATAGAAATAAAATAATTACAACATACAGCAAGAGTACAAGCGCCACCTATGATGACAGCAAAACTGGGAAGCTAAAATTAGCTCCTCAATAAGCATTTAATGGCAAGCATAAGCTGGAAATTCCCTCCCCGTGCTGTACTGGAATCACGAGGGCACATAATTATACGGCTGCGTGAAATAACACTTTCCTTAATTAGTTCCTGGTGTGAAGTCCGCCCGGTAGATGGCAGGGTTGGCCATGACGCACGACTGAACTCGCTCTGTCCACTTACCTTTTAAAGTTTTTATTCCTTTTTTTCCTTGCAAGTATTCAGAATCGTCCCTATTATTAATTCCGGATATTTGATGTTATCACTGTCTGTAATTGCTGCAGCAACGTGATAACTCCCCGATATCTGATGCTTTCGGAGATGAGATACGGCAGAGGAGGACCTCCCTGCAGGTGCTGTGCTCCCGTCACGCGACTCCTTGGCATGTGGTCTGCCTGGAAAAGGCTTGGCAAGTGTGGCGGGGGAGGGAATGAGGTATATGCTTGCTGGTGGGCACGGATAAGACAGATTTCTCATGAAGTAAAGGAAGAGAAATCTACTGACGACGAATAATTTGATGTACATTGTTTTCTGCCATGCCAGTGTTGTCAATTTGTAACCAGAATCCCAGGTAT
>NC_051404.1:9069428-9069550 GCF_015228065.2 Penaeus monodon | reverse complement strand
CGCGCGCGTGTGCGCGCTGACTATACCTGGGTTATATAACACATATATCATATAAAGCAGATTAACAATATGAAAGCTAAAACAGTACGTTAAATATAAGCAAGGGAAAAAAACAATACAAT
>NC_051404.1:9068917-9069084 GCF_015228065.2 Penaeus monodon | reverse complement strand
ACAGCATGATAGTTACCTACACCGGCATATCTGTCTTGAAAGAAAAATTTGTAATCTGTACGCCAGTCACGCTGAAGAATAAAAGACCTGTCTTGAGCGCCAGTGTATTAAGAAGATACGATATCCAACTCATTAATATTCTTCATCATGATTATGAGACCTGTCGA
>NC_051404.1:9068130-9068887 GCF_015228065.2 Penaeus monodon | reverse complement strand
AGCTACTGGCCTCTGGATACATCTAGTGTGGAGATCTAATTCATTATGATTCTCTGTCATAATCTTTATGAATGAGCTGTTTACTTGAAAACAATCGATAAGATTCTTCAACACCATAACACCATTAACTTCTTATTTTCGTGGTATAATAGCCTTGTTAATGATGAACCACGTGCTTATTATGGGTCACCAATAATGTAGACATAGACTACGAAATATGGCCACCTTCTCACACATAATTAAAAACACGGCTTTGCGGAAGGTCAGGCAAAAGAAATGTTTGTCCGAGTTGTGAAGGACAGTGTGTAAAATCACGCAGGTATTTACAACGACTTAGAAGAAGGCAATGAGGCCGTAAAGGAAATGGATCGTTAAATGTAAACTGGAGACTACATTGTCTGAAGGAGTCGTGTCACAGTAGCATTGTCTTGGGTCTCTGCGAAAATGGGGACGTGTTTGTGGTTAAGTTGATAATTGTTTATTAGTATCTGTAAGGACATAATGCCTGATTGCTTTAGCAGTATTATTACGCTGAGTGCTTGTTCAATTTTACTGTGGACATTGAGTTGGTTAGCAGGTGCATTTATTTTTAAAGTTTGTTAAGAGCAAGTTTTTGACAAAGGTTAACAGGTATGAGCCTATTGTTTTATGAAATTGCATGTAAATGTTTGTAACTTCCAAGCAACTTGAGAGTAAGTGGTGTGGAGTAGGCTAGGTAAATACCTCCTTGTGTACGTAAGATCACACGCAATAGCTG
>NC_051404.1:9066448-9066987 GCF_015228065.2 Penaeus monodon | reverse complement strand
GTTGTCCAATATGACTGTATAGCCTGCCAATGCTTCTTGCCTTTATGCGCCTGTGTGTATTTGATTTTGAAGGCTGACAAAAAGAGAAAGATACCATCAGTAAGTCATCTTAATCTTAGAAGTGTAAATAACGTTCTACACACAACCTGTCGATTCGAAAAAAAATCTTAATAATAGAAGATAATAAATAGCAAAAGAAGATGGGAAAAAAACGCACTTCACAATAACCTTATACGATTTAATGCGACATTTCTGAAGTCCTGCGTTCAAGAGCGACGTGACCTTGTGCGAGGATAGTGGACGATGCAATATGAAAATGAACACGATCCATTTTGAAAAACTGCCGAGCAGGCCGGCTGATGACCATATTTGGTAATGTGTTCGCCACGACGGATAAGGCACTTTTCCATAGTGTTTCGTTCAGCCACGACCGGGTAATTTTTTTTCACATTTTTTTTTTCTTTACAATTTTTTTTCTCCCTTCGAAGACGGTTGCCAAAGGTTTAAAGAGAGAGAGAAAAAAAAACTTGGGTAGCCAA
>NC_051404.1:9065248-9066412 GCF_015228065.2 Penaeus monodon | reverse complement strand
ACCAAAGTCTGTTTCTAGGACGAGTGTGTTGAATATTGAAAAGAACATATAACGAAATATAACACCAATATTTCAACACGAGAATCAAAGAACAAACATGACGTAACGAGTTAACGGTTATAGTTTCATTGAACATTTAGTCCAGAGGGAGAGACAGGAAATACGATCCATGCCTTGAACAGCAACGAGGTGCAATTGCAACAGTGAGCAACAGCTAATAGGAGTGGAGAGTGGTGGAGAAGGGGGAGGGGATAGTGGGGGGGAGGAGAGAAGGATGTCTGGAGACTAGAAGATACTAAGGGTGGTGGGGGAGGGGAGAGGGGGGGAGAAGAGGATGTCTAGAGACAAGCAGGTGATGTTGAGCGGCTGGGCGAAGGGAGGAGATGAGGGAGATGATGATAGGGGAGATGAGGGAGAAAATGTTAGGGGAGATGAGGGAGAAGATTCTAAAGGAGATGATAGGGCAGATGAGGGAGAAGATGCTAGAGAAGATGAGGGAGAAAATGTTAGGGGAGACGAGGGAGAAGATGCTAGGGGAGATGAGGGAGAAAATGATAGGGGAGATGAGGGAGAGGGAGAACGAAAGAGAATGTCCTAATGTTAGGTGAAGTTAAAGAAATTTGGGATCGAATACGATAAAAGTATAATCTCTACTGGTAAGAAGGTGATGCGAAGAGGGAAGAGAGAGAGGGAGAAAAGGAGAAAAGATGCTGGAAGACGTATAGGAATAGGAGACGAAGGGAAAAGGGGGGGATGTCCTGAGTCACAATGGTTTTGAGAGGACGTGAGAAAAGAGATGAAAGATGCTTAGCAGTCTAGCAGATGATGCTGAGCGGGAGAGATGGAAGGAGAAGAAGAATATCTGAAGACTAAATATTACGAAACGAGTGGGAGAAGAAAAAAAGAGAACATTTTGGAATCTTGTTGGCGTTAAGCAGAAGGAAAAGGTGAGGAGAGGAATGTAAGGAGAACAGGAGGTGATGTAAGGAAGAGGGATGAGTGCGTAGGATAGGGGATGGTCACTTTGAGGTAGGGGGGGGGGGGTCCTTGGAGTCTTTGTGATGATGGTGTTTGGGGTCTAATGGGGTCTGTGTGGTCGGTATTGTGGTCTTAACAGGTAGAGGTGACTGTGGCTGAGAGGGGGAAGTGTGCAACCTAGGAGGG
>NC_051404.1:9064189-9064556 GCF_015228065.2 Penaeus monodon | reverse complement strand
TGTGTGATGGATGCCAAAAGAATGCTAATGAATGCGCGGCGAAGCATTCGGGAATAAATGGGAAGAGAGAAGCTGATAACGGCTTAGAATGAGTACTTAGAAGGGAGACTAAATGAGAGAGAAAGAGAATAGATGTGGAGAAAGAAGAGGAAAAAAGAAAAGCGAATAATATTCAAGTTCAAAGATTAGATGAGGATAGTAAATAAAATGATATTAATTAGAGGTTAGAGATTCAGTGGTAAGGACAAAAGGTAATAAAAAGATTATAAATGCAAAAACAACAGCCAACAAAAGAGAATAATTGGAGGGGAAAAAAAGTTGGAAACCTTTTACAATGAGTGCTTGAATAATACATACTCGGTTATAT
>NC_051404.1:9063417-9063807 GCF_015228065.2 Penaeus monodon | reverse complement strand
AATTGCTTGTGCATGCTTGTATGTATGTGTGATGCCTTTATGCTCGTACCTGCTTGTGTATGAAAGAAAGCTAAAAATGAAACCCAACACTGAAACTTTCCTTCTCCCTCAGTATTTCCCAAACAAATATATTCAAAAGGCACTAAAACCCTATTTGTAAAAGAAGGTAAAAACATTACCCAGCCGCCCCAGGAGAGGGATAACTCAGCAGGTGAAGGTCATGAGTAAAATGAGGAGGCCTCTCGCGTCGATGAGTGACGGGAGGAACGAAAGAACAGAGAGAATAACAAATGAACAGTGATATAAGAATCGAGCGTAAATCAAGGACTTCTACTTTTTTTCAAATATAATTAATTTCGAATGATTTATGTTTGTTTTTCTGAATATTTC
>NC_051404.1:9060628-9061015 GCF_015228065.2 Penaeus monodon | reverse complement strand
GCACAGAAACCCTGCACGCACTTAAAACCCCAAAGAAGCAAAACCGGGCGCAGGAGAAGCCGTGTGAGCTCGCCGAAACGCCCAGCCTGTCTCCCTTGCAAGGTGTGGCTGAACCATTAGGCCATCTGTCGTTAGGAAGGTGTTCGAGGTAAGTGGATCGGATGCCGGTGATGGCCGATGATGGGGACGGATGCTGCGTGGCGAGAGGAGGCGAGGGAGATGGAGGGAAGGTCAAGTTTTATATGGGGTGGATGCACTTTATGCGTCGGGTGGTGTTAAAGAGATGGGGGGGGGGGTGAGTTGTATTGAAATATATCGTGTGTGTTCCGGTGATCAGTAATGCCGTGTGGTTTTTGTCTTTTTTATGTGGTACTTTTGGTACTTATG
>NC_051404.1:9060263-9060521 GCF_015228065.2 Penaeus monodon | reverse complement strand
TCGTACTAAAGGAGTTCCATAACATCGGTTACATAATTCAGCCAAAAGAATTTCCTCTGAGCCAACCTCACCACAGATAACACCAACCTCAAAAAAGAAAGAAAAGGAATGAAACAAATTGAAAAAAAAAAGTCTCATATCTATCTGTACGGAGACAAAGGGACAATATATGCAGATCGAACGTTAAATTCTTTTCTTTACGTCACTTCACCTTCATACAGACGTTTACGCAAGGTGATTGTACCGATTCCCGTAAAT
>NC_051404.1:9059842-9060035 GCF_015228065.2 Penaeus monodon | reverse complement strand
GTAAACACAATTCGGTTTTATACGTCACAATCGATCGATGGGATTGCCGTACCAAATTATTCTATATTCTTGCAACTGTATAATGCAATCAGGGAAAAGCATAGATGAAATGGCCCTGATACATCTATCGGGGACTTCGTGAGATGAAGGAATAGATTGGGAGTGCTATCTTGTTTCATTTGCATTTATTGTC
>NC_051404.1:9058496-9059595 GCF_015228065.2 Penaeus monodon | reverse complement strand
CGGTTTTAGACTTTGAATAATAAAGAAAAGAATCTAAATGGGAAATTAGTTAAGAAACAGATGAGTCAAGAAATAAGATAGACAATCTATTCTCTTATGAATTATTTAAGACATTGATAATTATCAATTTTTTTCAATAAGCTACTAAATCGAGGGGGAAGGTAAGTATTTAACAAAATCATGAAAAATTGATAATATCTATATAAATCAAAGCAAAGAATAAAAAGACTAAAGAGACAAAAATGGAAATAAAGAAAGAGATATATAAGGAAAAGAAAAAAAAGGAAATAAAGAAAGAGATATATAATGAAAAGAAAAAAAAGGAAAATAAATAAAGACAAATGCTAAGAAAATAAGGTAAAAGAAAGAGATATATAAAGAAAAGGAAAAAAGGAAAATAAGTAAAGACAAAGACAAAGAAAATAAGAACAAAGAAAGAGAAATATATAAAGAAAAAAGAAAAGAAAAAAAGGAAAATAAAGACAAAGGCAAAGAAAATAAGAACAAAGAAAGAGAAATATAATGAAGATAAAAAATAAAAAAAGGAAAATAAATAAAGACAAAGACAAAGAAAATAAGAACAAACAAAGAGAAACATAAAGAAAAGACAAGAAAACAATAATAAACCCAACAACGAAAACAACCGAAATCCGACCACAAATACCTCGCCAGGGTGTGCCTCTCCGGTCGCCTCACACGACCGAAAAATTTTTGAAAGCTGTCATCTTTAGGCCTACTAATTGTCCCGCATAAGTCTGTCTGGCAGGGCATCTCCGAAGGCCTGACCGCAAGTGACTTCTCCTTATCACGAGCTGTCACAATAAACTGGGTATGATACAATCACCGCAGTTCAACCCTTCTGTGCCCTCTACACGAGTTCAACCCTTCTGTGCCCTCTACACGAGTTCAACCCTTCTGTGCCCTCTACACAGTTCAACTTCTGTACACGAGCATCCCCGTGGGCCCAGATGGATAAACACATTCGAGCGTGTAGTTGCGACGTAGGCATAGGGATAATGATGATTGCGATCGACGAATTATTGCTGACGGTGTGCATGGGCGCTTTGGTATTCTAGGCGTTTGACGAAGAGGATAACGA
>NC_051404.1:9057729-9057858 GCF_015228065.2 Penaeus monodon | reverse complement strand
ACATTTTCCTTCTACCACACAAACGGAATTAAGCTTATCGGATTTTGTAGCTCCTTAGCAGAGAAAAAGATGTAGGTGTCTCTCTTACTCCTACATTCTTGACTTACACACGTGCTCATACACACACGC
>NC_051404.1:9057095-9057687 GCF_015228065.2 Penaeus monodon | reverse complement strand
GACACAAATACACTCAATAAATACCCGTGACCGTACCCCGCTACAGATACATAAATACACTCCCACGGTACACACTGCATAGACGATATGCCAGCCCCCTCTACACTTAATCCCTCCCCATACTATCTCTTATCGCTATCCCACCCTTAACCCTTTACCCCAATAACCCTGACCCACGTATCCTTCCAACCCCATCATTTCCTCCCCATCATTTCCTCCCCATAAGGATACAGAACCTCTTCCCCACACATCCCATCCCCCTAACTCACTCTAACCTACAACCTTAACCCACCTTATCTACCCTACTTAACCCCACTTTACCCAACCTTAACCCATCTAAATCCCCAACCCACCCATTCAACCCCGACATCCACCCTCATAACCCTTTCCTCCACATCCCGATAACACACACGAGTCCACCAGCGACACCACCCAAGGGAGATATCTGCGCTAGTTAGTAAAACCCGGATTTATGGGATAGAAGGCCCAAGATAGCCACTCCCCAGGTCTTTGTGCCAGCTGTATTGTGTGGTCTCATGAAACGTCGTGGTAACTGTGATGTAAGCAAGGGATTCGGAGAGGCGTGGCGTGA
>NC_051404.1:9056160-9056620 GCF_015228065.2 Penaeus monodon | reverse complement strand
TGCCTGAAATGTGAGTCTGTACAGATCACAAAGTATCACAGAAAAGGAGAAAGAAATTTTCAGAGAAAGGTTACGAAAATGTTCCATTTATTCATATGGTACAACTAATAATGTTACTATATGTAGCGTTTTCAAATTGCTATTAATTTTCTTCATCATATTTCAAATAAAACTAAATAACTTACATTCATTACCGAAATTATCGCAACTTATCTCTATTCCTTATATCTGTTTATCTCCGTTCGCTATATTTCTCGTTCCCTCCGTCTTATTCTGTTCTATTCAACTTCTGGGATTTGGGTAGGATATTTAGAGAGATGGTTGGATTATATTCATGTTAATTTATCCCTCTCTTCCTCTTGATTAATTCGATATTATTCGATTAAAAGAACCTAACGTTTCATCGTCTTGTAATATGTCCATGTAAACCATGACGAGGATTTATTTGGTGTATCATATT
>NC_051404.1:9055677-9056052 GCF_015228065.2 Penaeus monodon | reverse complement strand
AAAACAGCAAGAGAGAATATATCAACAGCTAAGGAAAACAATTATTAGTGAAAAAGGGAATAAAAAGATTTAAGAGAGAGAGAAATAAATAAAAAGATTTACGTATACAAGAAAAAAATAGAAGAGAATAATAAAAAGAATCATTACGAGAGGATAAATGGTAATGAGAAAAAAACAAGAAAACTGTGGATGCAGAAAAGGATATAAACCAACTTGGGAAAAAATAATGAAGAAAGCGAAAGTATCGTCAACCTTATAAAATGATTAATGCTTGAATAATACATACTTGCTTATATATTTGTTAATCTCTTTTGAATAATCTCTCCCTATGTATAATGATCATAGCAGTAGAAAAGGATAAAGGTGATGAAGGTG
>NC_051404.1:9054195-9055155 GCF_015228065.2 Penaeus monodon | reverse complement strand
TTGAGAAATCCCTAACGAAGCGGATGTCTCTTTGTCGCGACGTGTCCAACAACCGTAAAATGAGGACCTGAGGCTAAAGGATTCCCGGCACTTCGTTGTAAAACACACACAAGCAGGCCGGCGCGAGGAAGCGAGGAAGGTTCGCAAGTTCATTCGTAAAGGCGGCGATAAACGTTGCTAGACTGGATCAAAACGTTTTTAGGATGACAAAAACGTTTCATTAGTGGGACTAGAAATATTTTTAAGATAAATGAAACGCATTTAAGATGAGCAGTAATATTTCTGTGACGACTAATGAGTTTCCAAAATGCACAAAAACGAGCCTTGGTCTACTGACAACGTTTCTAGGATGACAAAACGTTTCACAAAGCTTATTATACATTTTCGAACCAGCAGAAAAAAAAACGTTTCTAAGATGAGAGAAGTCAAGCCTAAGATGACTTGTAAGTAGTTCCTGGAGGGGAAAAAAATTGAAGGAAATTATCATAACAACCCCTGCTGAGCCGACCCTGAAGGTGCATGACGTCACACTATGCAGCTGGGGAGAGAACCACCTGGGACTCCCCCCTCCCCCCCTCCTAACTGATGCAAAGAGAGATCTAAGGTAGATACCGTCTCTATATCTACTTTTGGTGGGATGTATGAGTGTTAATACGTGCCTTTAATCTTTTATCTACGCCTTTGTGCATGTTTGTCTGAGAAGAAAGAGTTTAGTGTTTTTTACATGCAAATGAGATTCTAATGATTTTGAGCGCTTTTTTCAGAATTCGTTTGTGAAGACGGAAAGTCTGTAAATATCTGTAAGTATTTTTAGACTTTATCCACGCTTATATGCAATATATTCACACATACAAACACATACTCACACAGAGCGCCTTTGAAGTTAATATGTGTATCGTATTAGCAAGCCAATTTTACAAGTAAAAGCCCAATGTATTGCAATTTCCAACATTATACATA
>NC_051404.1:9054002-9054107 GCF_015228065.2 Penaeus monodon | reverse complement strand
TTATTATCATTATACATTTTCTGTATGTCAATGTTTCGGTAAAAGACACTATACACGAATAGATTGAACCAAATAGATTCTCTATTTGGTAGAAAAATAGCTAGG
>NC_051404.1:9052936-9053215 GCF_015228065.2 Penaeus monodon | reverse complement strand
TTTGAGTTCGAACCGATGTGAGAACTTCTCTTAGCTAAAACCTGAGTCTCGCTTCTCCTCACAGCTTGACACGAACTGGGCGTTGCAGTGACTCGATTTTTATTCTCTAATGTCATCCATTTCTTGCATTGCAATCAAGAATAATTCAAGGTGGAAGGAAAACATGAAATCAATGTTGTTTTGTTTTGTTCGGGGAAGATGAGAGAAGAGTATTTTAAAAAACAAATTATATATTAGAATGACAGAGAGATAAATGCAGAATTTGAGTGGAAGTTGAGA
>NC_051404.1:9052766-9052864 GCF_015228065.2 Penaeus monodon | reverse complement strand
AGGTAAACGAATAAATGAATCGATGTGCAGTAAATACAGATGTCACCATAGGCATTTGCTATTACAGTATAGACAATTCCTACATTTCTTTCTTATGA
>NC_051404.1:9052072-9052361 GCF_015228065.2 Penaeus monodon | reverse complement strand
CTTCGAGTTTCTCCTCAAAAACAGAATTCGCATGATTTAGTCACGGGTGGAAATGCGCGTCGAAATTATTTTTCGTCGTTCTCGCTGTCCGTGTCCGTGGCGTGTGAGTCGGCCATATTACCCGAACATATAATTATATGTGTCTGCTTTTGCAAATGACATATGTACTAATTTGTTAAAACGTGTGATTAGATGATTAAGGATTGTATATTGCCTAACTTCAGTTAGTAAAAAGTTGCTTATTTCCTAATTGCTATTCTGAATGCAGCTTTTCTGCAGCCTAATCTGC
>NC_051404.1:9050530-9050655 GCF_015228065.2 Penaeus monodon | reverse complement strand
AGCGATGGTAATGATATGATTAATTGTAATTACTCCAAATGAAATAGATTTATATTCATTCACGTATTTCAAACCGGTTTTCATCATTAGCGTAACTACCCTTAATCTGATCTAATCTGCTGCAG
>NC_051404.1:9050232-9050479 GCF_015228065.2 Penaeus monodon | reverse complement strand
ATTTCTACCTGCCTAAACCGTCCTGTATCCCCCCCCCCTCCTGCCACCCCACCCTTTTACCTCTCCCTTCACCCCCCTCTCCTATCACCCCCGCCCCTATTAGCACCCCCTTACCCCCTTCACCCCCCTCCCCTATCACCCGCTCTTAACTTTACCTTCATCTGCTTATCACACAAAATCTTAAACACGTACTGATAACATCACGATGTATGAGAGCGAATCGCTGATTGGCTGCCCTCGTAAATTT
>NC_051404.1:9050084-9050175 GCF_015228065.2 Penaeus monodon | reverse complement strand
GGGATATTTAAAGGGTTAATGTGGTGTTACAATCATATGTGGGACATTGTGTGATCTGCTGATTTTAATTGTGTTGGCATCAGAGTGGGTG
>NC_051404.1:9048891-9049072 GCF_015228065.2 Penaeus monodon | reverse complement strand
CTCGTTCAGTGGAGCAATCATAAACAGCACAGTCATGTGTGCAATGCAACACCAAAATCACTCATAAAGTGTTCCTCTTCACTACCTTTGAGTGCGCAATCTTCAGTCTTCAATTGTATTTTTTATAGACATTCTTGAGGCCTATAATTGCGCCTACCCTGCCCCCTCCCTTAAAAAAAAG
>NC_051404.1:9047959-9048133 GCF_015228065.2 Penaeus monodon | reverse complement strand
GACTGGGGAATCTATGCAACTCGCGACGAAATTACAAGCTGCTGGCAAGTCCACCTTGCAATATAGACTTCAGCAGTTGGACTTATCGTTGCATCGAAGTGGTAAGTCATTGAGTGAATAAGCAACTCCCGGAGGCTTTAAATGCATTTGATACTTGGATAGTGTTTTTTGAGT
>NC_051404.1:9047385-9047541 GCF_015228065.2 Penaeus monodon | reverse complement strand
ACAACCTACCTACCTAACTCTTTCTTCTGTCCTCTCTCGCCTCAACCAATTCTTCGCCTCGCGTGAAATCCATCATGATTTATACCTCATAAGAATATGAATATATAGATGTTATTTGCTTTCTCAATCCATAATCAATAATCACCTATTAGGGTT
>NC_051404.1:9046897-9047340 GCF_015228065.2 Penaeus monodon | reverse complement strand
TTGGTGTCGTGTGCTTTTTGTATGATAAATAACACTTATTGGACAACATATGACCAAAAATATAACATCTGATAAGACGGACATGTAATTACACTGAATCACACAAAATAACACACTCACATGCAAATAAAACAAAAGATATTATGCAATCATTTGATAGACACAGACAATGCAAATATACCAATTAACAATACAAATAACTTTGATATCTGTCCATCTCTGTATTTCTTACGTAATTGACTGTTCTGTTCAAAAGCAGCGCTGAAATGAACAGCTTGGCGCCAGTCCCCCTGATTTATTTCCTTGCCACCTGGGTTTTATCAATTGATCTGATGCATTAGTCATTCGAAGTTCAAATCGGGAAGTTTGATTATTATTTTTGATACACGGAGTACTGTACGGTTTTTTGGCGTTAGAGTGATTATAGTGTATGCTATTTCCCG
>NC_051404.1:9045160-9045578 GCF_015228065.2 Penaeus monodon | reverse complement strand
CCTCATTTTTAATACTAACGTGCATCTGGGTTTTATTTTCAGAAATGGGTGGGGCATAATTTGCATATCACGAAGCCTTTATTTAATTCTTTTTATTTCTTCTTTCACATTAGCTTTCGTATTACGCTGTCGTTTCATTCACGCCTACTCATGTGTGTGACCTAAGATATATATTGATTTATGAATTTCATGAATGGTATATGAGCCTCTGACGTCAACACATGCGGTTCTACAGTTATTCAGTGTTTCACTTTTTATAGTCTTCTGTGGCATTAGCGGTTTGAATAATAATTTTTCTGTATTGGAAATAACGAAGTGAATGATGTAGATTTCAATCCAGGGTATAAAAGATAGCTAAATGGTGTTTTTTTTTTACAAGAATTGAACGTGATCAAAGAATAGCATTTTTGTTAAATTA
>NC_051404.1:9044850-9045008 GCF_015228065.2 Penaeus monodon | reverse complement strand
AGCTGTGCATCTTAAAGAGATTGCTACTCTAAATCAAAGCCATATTTTTCATTCCTTTGTTACACCTTCAAGGGTTTTTGGAAAGCCGGACTTCTACTGCCTGTTTTTCTGGTGTGCATCAAACGAGGGTGTTTGGGGATTTACGAAGAAAATGCGTC
>NC_051404.1:9044530-9044743 GCF_015228065.2 Penaeus monodon | reverse complement strand
CTGCTGAATTATCTACCACCACTTTACTGTTATTAAAATTAACGTTAATGGTTATATTGTCAATTCGTAAAATATTCAAAACTAGCTCCCCAGAAATCTCGCCGTTTTCATTTTAGCACTCATAAACCACGCAAGTCCACGTGCATAGCAGTACAAATTAAATGCGCATGTGCTTATTTTCGAGATATCGGTCGGAAGGTCAGCTTCATGGAA
>NC_051404.1:9043906-9044316 GCF_015228065.2 Penaeus monodon | reverse complement strand
CTGATAATTTTGAGATAGGCTTTTGAGAGTAGCATGTGAGACGACCAGTTGTTCGCATGCTTGCCTCCCCTAACCACCTCTCCCCTTGCACTTTATTAGGGGAGGGAAATGGGTAAGTCATTGGGCATGCAAATTGGGAGGGCACTAATGAATCCGAAAATGGGTTGCTTATGTAACTGGTTAAGGAGTAGCCACTAATTCTTACTTGCTTTGTTTGTGTGTCTTCTTCATTTTTTTTTCTTTTGCTTCTTCTTCGTCTTGCATTTCTTATTTTGCTTATCTCTGTATATATGTCACTTCTTATCTCGTCATGTCTTTCTTTCTTCTATATCTTTCCCTCCTACGGTTTTGGATCTCCCTCTTTCTCTCTCTGTATCTCACTCTGTCTACACTTTTCTCTCTTTATCTGA
>NC_051404.1:9043475-9043673 GCF_015228065.2 Penaeus monodon | reverse complement strand
CTGATAATTTTGAGATAGGCTTTTGAGAGTAGCATGTGAGACGACCAGTTGTTCGCATGCTTGCCTCCCTTAACCACCTCTCCCCTTGCACTTTATTAGGGGAGGGAAATGGGTAAGTCATTGGGCATGCAAATTGGGAGGGCACTAATGAATCCGAAAATGGGTTGCTTATGTAACTGGTTAAGGAGTAGCCACTAA
>NC_051404.1:9042550-9043059 GCF_015228065.2 Penaeus monodon | reverse complement strand
GTTTAGAAAAATAGGATTATCTCAAGAACTAAAAGAATCCGACGCGAAGGGAGGAGGAGAAGGAACAAAGGAAATCGACTATAACGAGAGAGATTGTAAATATTCCAATTTCGTGACTGCATTCAGTAAGTCGAGCTTGATTCACCGTCTGAGATACTGCCAACTGGCTCCTTATCGCCCGCTCTTATCTCCAGGGCTTATCACTTCGTCCTTTCCCACTCTGGTCTTTGTGGATGCTAAGTCTTTGCAATGATACGGCGCCGGGCCTCTTACACCCGATTTATGCCGGTGATAACGCATCTTTACGAAGAGAAAATGATACTGAGGAAAACGCAATCATGCATGTCATATAAACCCTTCCCACCTGCGGAATCAAGGGTCCTCTGTTTGCATTCGGGCCTGATCATTGGCTTAGGCGCCTCTGCTCGTACAACAAGGTGTGCATTTAATGGCTGGAAATGAGGTGAAGATTGGTGCTCCGTCGGATGAACGCGACTGTGTGATTGTGG
>NC_051404.1:9041898-9042094 GCF_015228065.2 Penaeus monodon | reverse complement strand
CAAATGTAAAACTCCTAAATCCCATTCAATACTTTAACATGTTATATACAATTTATTTTACCAACTATCAAAGATCACACTGTAATGACTGTTGTATAATTGATGCGTAGTTGCGGGAGTAACAAGGTCCCTCAAAAGGATTGAAACTCTTGGCTTGTCTGATTAGCATTTAAGCATGGTCTTAGCATTTGCATTC
>NC_051404.1:9036612-9037681 GCF_015228065.2 Penaeus monodon | reverse complement strand
TATTAAAAAAATCATTTAAAACTAACCTTCAAAATAATATAACAGTGCAGCATCCTACAAGACCTAATTTGTATTGTAAACTAACGAACACCAGCCTTTAAAACCTTTTACCTTATGCATACTAGTGCAGCTAAATCGATGTGTATATATTTTTTCTCCCTTTTTTTTCTCTCTTCCTTTCATAATAAGCTTAACCGCCAAGAAAATATCTCACCCACACATTTCTCATTCTTTATTTCTCTTATTTCTCCTAAACCGGCCTCACTATTGCACTATAAATAGCTCACGCGCACTATAATCACCATCGACTGTATCTACTTGCCGAACACGACCACACGTCCATCGTCTGTCTGTCTCCTCCTTGCATCTTTCTCTTCCCTGATTCTCCCCTCTTTCATTGTCTCCCCTTCTTTGTTTCTTAACTTTTCTTCTTTCTTTTCGTTCCCAGTTCGTCTCGTTGTCTTCCCTTCCTTTTCTTTTTTCCCCTTTTTTCCTCTCTCTTATTTCTCCCCTCTTTCATTTTCTCCCTTATTTGTTTCTTATCCTTTATCCTTCTTCCTGTTCGTTCGCTGTTTATCTTGTTGTCTTCCCTTCATTTTTTTGTTCCTCCTTTTTCTCCTCTCTTTCGTGTCTCCTCTTCTTAGTTTCATCCTTCTCTCCTTCTTTCTGTGTTCCCTAGTTTATCTCGTCGTTTTACCTTCCTCTTCTTGTCCCCTCACTTCCCCTCTTCGCATACAACCCCCCTACTTGCCCCCCCCCCCCCCCTCTCCTCTGTCCCCCAGCCTCCTCAGTCTCTCCCCATCTGACTTCATTTCTCCCTTCCTTTCTACCCCTCTCCCCTTCACTTCCCCATTCTCTCCCCACTATCCCTTCCCTCCTTTATCCCCGTTGCGCTTCACCCTCCATTCTGAATCAGTCTCATTCCCTTTCTCCCTCTTTCTTCGCCATTATTCTTATCTTCCCTTCCGCGTTCCCCTCCTTCTCCTCCCTCACCCTATAACTCTTTATCCCCCCACATTTCAAACCCCGTTCATTCCCCTTCTTCCTCGTTCTCCCCTATTACTCTTCT
>NC_051404.1:9036444-9036568 GCF_015228065.2 Penaeus monodon | reverse complement strand
GTCCCATCTGAGCAAGTAATTAAGTGGATGATGCCCTCATTAAGGCTTAATCATGGCCACCGCTTGATCACAACCCATTTTAGAAGAGACACTACTTGACTTACTCTTGGGTTATATCAACGAT
>NC_051404.1:9035817-9035910 GCF_015228065.2 Penaeus monodon | reverse complement strand
CGATCACCGGCTCGATTTCGCGCCACAAAAGAAGTCTTTTACCGGATCACTTTGTTGCATTAATGAACTGACGGCAGATACCTCCCACTGACC
>NC_051404.1:9035043-9035350 GCF_015228065.2 Penaeus monodon | reverse complement strand
CAACCACCTCGATCTCCTCAGGTCAAACTCAACTTTCACGTGTTAAGCGACATCATTACACGGTATTCGAGGCTGATGAGTGTGATCGCAAGAGGGTGGGGATGGGGGGGGGGGGGCTCTACGGGCTGTTGACATCAGGGAAAAGGTCATTTCTGGTGCCATTGTCAGCTGGCAACTTCGTGCGTGTGATGTGTGGCTCATTATATCGTGCCGCTGCTCGCTCTCACCTTTCGGTCAGACGTCTTTTGTTTCTAGGGAAATCTGAGAGATTATATATGTGCGAACAACGGCAAGTGATCTAAATAAG
>NC_051404.1:9033487-9033879 GCF_015228065.2 Penaeus monodon | reverse complement strand
ATAGCAGCCTCGCCTTGTGGCTACCTGTTTAGCAGCTTATCTTGACGCCCGTTTCAAGACCATACTGTCTCCACCTAAACCCCTCCTTCTTCCTCTTATTTGTCACATATATTAGGCAGTGTACGGGACGCGAGAAAACATAATTCCATGAGAGACAGCTTTCTATCGAAGGCAGTCAATTGATAACATAACACAGACCCTTTTAGGTGATTATCTTCACAGTTCAGCGGTCAAACACTGCCGAAAAATGTTCATTGTTAACTTTTAACTTAATGGGACAAGAAAATGTTAGCAAAAGTCATCGGAAAAGTAAAGTTGTTGTCGATCGAAAGCCGGGAAATTGTTGCTTTGTGTGTTGGAATTTGGGTTATTTGTAGCGATTAGTGTATGAA
>NC_051404.1:9032476-9032709 GCF_015228065.2 Penaeus monodon | reverse complement strand
GGACTATCAGAAATGGAGAAAGCTAACGCCGATAGATATTAAAAAAAAAAAAAAGTTTAAGATTTTTTTTAGCGAAGAAATCGTTTTTGTTTTTAAGATACTGCCAGTCAGATTCGGGAATTTTATCATTAAATGGCATGTAAAGCATTCACTTCAGCTTTTTTTGTCCTGATGAATTTTAATGAGCAAAATCTGAGGACAGGGCATACTATAATATTTTAAGACTATAAGTT
>NC_051404.1:9031155-9032242 GCF_015228065.2 Penaeus monodon | reverse complement strand
CAGTAAAAAGTTTATAAAATATTTTCCTTTTTTCCCATTTTCTTTTCATTCTTCTTCATTCTTAATTAAGGCGAAGCCCACCAAAATAGGCCGATATCTTAATTACCTCTAAATTAAACATGCCAAAAGCAAGTGCAAAGTGGGCATAAAATTGCCCCGATACAGGTCATTAGTACCCCAATCGCCAGACAATTAAGTAACATAAACTAAGGCTTACCTTGCCCAGCCAGCTGACGAGGAGACAGCAGTATCTCTGGACTGACACCCGGAGCTAAGACGTTGACCATACTTATCATTATATATAGCGGCAGCCCGCGCGACTTTACCGGGACAGGGAGGGAGTGGGAGGAAGGGGGGGAGAGGGGGGAAGGGGGGAGGAGAGGGGAGGGGGAGGAAGGGGGGAGGAAGGGGGGGAAGGGGATGGGGGAAGGGGGAAGGAGGGGATGGGGAAGAAAAGGGGTAGGGGAGGAAAGGGGTAGTAGAGGAGGAGGGGAGGAGAAGGAAGGGGAAGGAAGGGGGAGAGGAGGGGGGTAGGGGAAGAAAAGGGGGGAAGGGGGATGGGGGAAGGGGGAGGAGGGCGGGAGAGGAGGGGGATGGGGAAGAAAAGGGGTAGGGGAAGGAAAGGGGTAGAGGAGGAGGGGAGAAGGAAGGGGGAAGAGGTGGGGAGACGAAGGAAAAGGCAGAAGGAGGGGAGGGGAAGGGAGGGGGAAGGATGTTGGAGGAGGAGGGGAAGGGAAGGAAGGGATGTAGAGGGGGGGAAGGGAAAGAAAGGAGCAAGAGGAGGAGAGGAGAGGAAAAGGGAAGGAGGAGGCGAAGGAAAGTAAGGGAGGAGGAAGAGGGGAGAGGAGGAAGGAAGGAAGGGAGAGAAGAGGAGAGGAGGGAAAGGAAGAGGGAAGGAACGAGGTAAAAAGAAGGGGAGGAGAAGGAAAAGGTTTGAGAACTACCGAGAATACAAAGAAAAAAAGAGAAAGGTGAGAGGAAAGAAAAGAAAGATTAAGAGGAAATGGAGTTGAAAAGAAGTGAAGGAAATGGTGGGTTGAGGGATAGGAGGCATGCTATACCCCCCCCTCCCTACTTCTACCCTCCG
>NC_051404.1:9030987-9031092 GCF_015228065.2 Penaeus monodon | reverse complement strand
CTTCTCTCCTCCAGTTCTACCTTGAGTGACATCTTGACGTCAGCTGAGGGACGTGAGGAGATGTTCTTTCTGCAAGTCCCGGCACTTCGAAGACAAGCTATCGGT
>NC_051404.1:9030038-9030219 GCF_015228065.2 Penaeus monodon | reverse complement strand
TCTGTTTGAAAACTTGTTTCTCAAACGTTCTCAGTAAGATTTTTTCCATACTTATATTTATTTCTCTGTATAAAAGTAAATATAAGTATGTATGTGTATAAAAAGACTGATGTCTGTATCTACTGTTGCAATAGCATTTTCTTCATACCTTACATTTGCATATAAAGACAAAAAAAATCAC
>NC_051404.1:9029432-9029884 GCF_015228065.2 Penaeus monodon | reverse complement strand
CAGCAACATCAATAATAACTGTTAAAGAATGTTACAAAATCCAACAGCAATCTTTAGCAAATAGTGAATATATAATACATACCATGAAACCATAACAACTAATATTCATGTTTCCTCTATTACATAGATGATAACATAAAAAGCATATTTATATACACATACTTACATGCCCTCCGTTCGCCCATCCACGTCATGATGGACACTGAGATAAAGTCGTGGAGATGATGAGATGTAATGTGATCAGAACTGTCTCTTAATTCACCCAAAAGGAGATATTGCAATGAAATATTGAATGTGATTATTGCCTAACTCTGCAAGCTTCATACTCCGCGCTTGTTTGAGATTTACATATAAGGAGGCAAGAAGCACCAACTAGCCCCGGGGGAAAAGTATATCAGTGTGCACTCCTGGTTACCGATATTGTGAAAGACATTATTACAGTTACTTGATCT
>NC_051404.1:9028886-9028990 GCF_015228065.2 Penaeus monodon | reverse complement strand
AGAACAGCAAAGTCATCGAGATGAGAATAATAACAATAAAGAATTAAAATTTATTGATAGTAAAGCATCGACTGATAATATTCAGTATGAATGATAATCTAATC
>NC_051404.1:9027799-9028209 GCF_015228065.2 Penaeus monodon | reverse complement strand
TGTTACGCCTGAAAAAAGTAAATAATAAGGGTATAAACTGACAAACATGGCTTTTTATCTCCTGAGACATAATTTCATACATAGGCAGGGCATTGTGCCCCAATACAATATTACCATACAATCATACATTCAGAGTTATAAAAATGAAAGACAATATATACATAAAAAATTACGACCCTTCTGGTCACACATACATACGTCACCGACCATCTGTGTTAACCCGGGACCATACAAAAGGTCGGAAATAGCGTGGTCTGTTTGCCGAGTCAATGTTGACTTATTGTATGGTAACTGGGGAAGGAGGGGCAGCGCTGAGGACAACGTGAGAGAATGTTGGTCTGATGTTGCAGTTGATGTTGAATGTGTGTTGTTGTTTCTGGTGTTTGTTGTTTGTGTTCGTGGGTTTTGTG
>NC_051404.1:9027100-9027355 GCF_015228065.2 Penaeus monodon | reverse complement strand
CGGGGCCATAGAGATTATCATATACTGGTCTGGGGCCACAGAATAAGAAAGGCTGGAGGCCACTGATGTATATGATGACAGTCAGATGGATGACTGAAACTGTCATTATCATCTCTCTCCCATAAAGAGACGAAAATGGCGATAATGCCAGTAAGGCGAAAATAACAATTAGAATAATCACTACTAATTATGACAAGGATGATGATAACAGAAATAAAAGTAAAAAGTAACCTATGATCCTTAATACCTATAACA
>NC_051404.1:9026820-9026983 GCF_015228065.2 Penaeus monodon | reverse complement strand
ACAAGGAAGTAGTGATACCAACGGCAAATAATAATCATAATGATAAATATAGTGATTACATATAAGACTATCACAATCATAATAATAATTACAACGGCCATTTAATTTTAACGACCGTGAGAGTAATGCTCATCACGAATACTGCAAACTGAAAATATAACTG
>NC_051404.1:9026450-9026745 GCF_015228065.2 Penaeus monodon | reverse complement strand
CGACGTATACCAAACGAGCAGCATTAATAATCATAAAACTAATAATTTCCCCACGTCAAATGACCTAGACTCTCATTGTGATAATAATATACACAGGAACCCCAAGGCCTCACGATCATTCAAAAGAACATATCAAACACCATGCACACACTGCTTGTTCCCTCGCATGATACAACCATTCGCTTTGACTGCCTACTTTATCTCCATTGGCAAATTGGGTTTATTCGCACGTCGTGATAGCCCATTACGGAATGAAAGATCGTCGTCTGAGTGTGTATTTCACGGGTTAAAAAGG
>NC_051404.1:9024992-9025300 GCF_015228065.2 Penaeus monodon | reverse complement strand
TACCAGTGATGCGAACAGTCACTTCTAGAACAAGATTATCCGTCTCCCTTGAAGGGTGAAAGCTCTTGTTTCAATGGAAGAGTGAACACGTTGCGAAATGTAAATTTTCTTAGTTTTGATGCATTGGTGTAGCTGTGGGAGGAAAAGAAATTTTGCTTGCACAATAAGATACCAACCATCAATTCGTCTTTTGAGAATATCGTGAGAAAGTTTTCGACCGTAAGTTAAATATCAACAAATTGCGTTTTGAAACAAGTTTGGATGCGGATGAATTACTAATATTCGATAAATGTTATGATATTAAAGAA
>NC_051404.1:9023647-9023890 GCF_015228065.2 Penaeus monodon | reverse complement strand
CTCCCATGGGTATCGCCCCTTGAAGAATACCTACTAATGACCTGGGTAATCAAGTCCCAGTTCCAGGTACACGCCGGCAGGTTACCTTATCGTGTGTCACCTGGTTGGGCTTTATCCTCTACCTGGCATCAGGTGTCAGCATAAATACGTCACACTCACGCGGATATCTTCAGCTTGGCAAGTGCACCTCTCGATCGGCTGGTAAAGGGAGCGATTAGGGGGTCTTTACGCTGCTGATCCCTT
>NC_051404.1:9022999-9023134 GCF_015228065.2 Penaeus monodon | reverse complement strand
CCAAGATTATATAACTGTCCAAAGATACATGAAGGTGAGGTAATGTATGACTGTGCCTTTTGTTCCAATTTCTTCAAACCGAGAGTAAAATAGGAAGAAAATATTATAGTTAATATTCTAAAGCTTTTTTTCCCG
>NC_051404.1:9022755-9022973 GCF_015228065.2 Penaeus monodon | reverse complement strand
TACGTGCTATACGTATTACTTAATAATGAAAACACTTTTTGTTAAGGTTTCATTTGTTCTCTAATCTACGTAAACCATAATTTTTGATATAGACATTTGTCTTTAATTCATGAAAGTTTTAAAGATATTCTAAAGATATCCTTGCTTCTCTACTCAAACATATGTCATTAATTGAGGATAAAATTTCGAAATCGTGAGGGTGTATGTGAGCGTGTGGG
>NC_051404.1:9022462-9022695 GCF_015228065.2 Penaeus monodon | reverse complement strand
GAGGCTATAGAGCTCAAGTTACCCTTGGAACTGACGGCAATTAAGGCCTTATGGACTGCGAAATGTTATCTTCTTTGGCAAAAGGGAATACACTGTTTCGTGGGCCAGCTTGGCATGACCTTTGACCCCGTTGACCCGGCAGGTCATCTGAACTTTCCTTTTTTTTTGGAAATATATGATTGGTAATGAGGTGGAAAGAAAAGGATCAACATGAGGAATGAATGTGTTCCTTG
>NC_051404.1:9021788-9022064 GCF_015228065.2 Penaeus monodon | reverse complement strand
TCATTTTTTTTGATTCTCATTTCCTGAGAAAGGAAGTAACTGTTATCTTGATGTATAATATAATTTGTACATATTTTTTTCACTTCATTTTCTTTTGACTTCCCTTCCTGTTTTCCTGTTGCATCCCTTGTGGAACCTATTATTTCTTACGAAATTTATAGTCAACTTATTTTTTATCGTTCTCCGCTTCTCAGTTCCTTCGCCAGCAAGCAAATCTGATGGAAAAGTCTTCATAAAAAAACTAAATGTTTCGTTTTTTCTCCCTCCTTCCTCTGA
>NC_051404.1:9021451-9021766 GCF_015228065.2 Penaeus monodon | reverse complement strand
GCAATTAACTGTCACAACATAAAAGATCGCATTAACTCTTTCTTAATTCTTTCGTTTTATAATCTATCTCTATAGTATCTCAAAAAAAAAAATCCTTCACAACATAATGCTTTCGTTAATTGTAAAAAAAAAATGCTTGTTAACCATCTAGTCAGGCTTTTAATGTATTCCGAGAAATGTAGCTGATTATCCATTGGTATTTTTATTAGTCGTCATATACAATCGACTCTTCTTGGCGAATATGGCGAGGCTAAGTTTAATATTCACAGCAGAGACTTCGCGATTCAGGGTCTCCCTGGGTGCTTAGTTCTGCAC
>NC_051404.1:9020845-9020936 GCF_015228065.2 Penaeus monodon | reverse complement strand
AATAAAACAGACTCAGCAAAATCCTCATCACAGGACAACAAGTCTTTGTCCACATTAACAGATACTGGGGGGGGAGAGAAGAGGGAAAGAA
>NC_051404.1:9020499-9020763 GCF_015228065.2 Penaeus monodon | reverse complement strand
TTACCTTCCCTCGCTGATATGACGAGACGCCAACAATTAGCCCGGATCTTTCGTGAGCATATCTTGCAGAGTAATGTTGCAACGAGGAGAATGCAACAAAACTGCGATACGAGCTTTTCGTGGGACTCCGAAGGCCATGTTTGGTTCTCTTGGTTCTCACGTGAGCGTTCTCTTTATTCCTCTCTCCTCTTCCTCTTCTTCGGCTTCCTTGGTCATTTTCCGGTGCTATCGTATGGGAAACAGTTTCCATTATGTTGTGTCTTG
>NC_051404.1:9020069-9020329 GCF_015228065.2 Penaeus monodon | reverse complement strand
CACGTAGACTACTTCGAACTAGTCTGATATGTTTAATTCATAAACGCCATAAAACTTATTTCGGCTTATGCAGCATAATACCTTACCTTAAGAATGTCATGAGCGCCTGCCCCTCCCTAGAAAAAAAAGTTTTTTATATCGTCTTGCATGATTAATCGTTAATGAGAGCGAAAGAATATGAAATTATAATTAATGATTAAAGACAATTATTTGATAATAAAACTGAGCCATAAATTTCTCGCTATTTTAAAGCATCAGTT
>NC_051404.1:9019723-9019945 GCF_015228065.2 Penaeus monodon | reverse complement strand
CAATACATCCCCTATTCTATGGTATGTGATCTATCCACTCTCAATGTTGTCATTATAATCGACATCAACATCAGGTTTATTATAAAATATTGCTTCATTAGCGAACTCGGCTTTAAAGTTGGAATATCATATATGTACCTAATACACATATTTGACGTCCAAAAATATAAGATTAGAGGTACAATTGCTTATTATCATAGACTTACAAGTCATAAAGAAAAA
>NC_051404.1:9017704-9017993 GCF_015228065.2 Penaeus monodon | reverse complement strand
ACTTTCATAAAACAACAATTATTTTACACAAATGTAATATCTACTTTAAGACACATGATATTCATACTAGAAAATACAGTTTCCTTACTTTTAAACATGTGTCATATCGCTATAAATATTTGCACATTCCACAGGAGTGAATCGGTATAAAAGAGAAGCATTTCAGGATGTTTAGAATAATATCACACTTGAAGGGAAAGACTTTTAGAAGCGTTCCTAGAATTTTATTTAAGGAGAGAAAGAGAGAGGAAAAACTTACATGGTGAAAATGTAGAAATTTGGAACCTAC
>NC_051404.1:9017584-9017678 GCF_015228065.2 Penaeus monodon | reverse complement strand
ATCAGTGTTCGTAGCTTAAAATGCTTTTGGGATTTACCAAAATCATTGTTTATGGAAATAGACGAAGAAATAAGGAACACTAACAACAAGAACA
>NC_051404.1:9016884-9017177 GCF_015228065.2 Penaeus monodon | reverse complement strand
CTTCACTTTTCCCTTTGGTTTCGGGGAGGTCACAGATATCCTTGACCTTTGACCTGTTCTGAATGATATACCTTTCTTCTCGCGAGTGCAAATGGAAAGCTGCCTTAATGTTTTTTCCATTATAATCAGTTTTACGATTGGTGCATGAGTGTGTGTGTGTGTCTCTCTCTCTCTTTCTATATACGTATAAAGCAAATGGTGGTGTGTCCTTGGTGTAGAAACTCGTTATAGCTATCTTGGCTTCGAGTTGTAAAGGGAATTGCTGAGGAGTAAATGTTAAGGAGTTTTGAGCA
>NC_051404.1:9016583-9016771 GCF_015228065.2 Penaeus monodon | reverse complement strand
ATTTTCTATATACATTATCAAAATATATCAAAATCTCAAACTGCCACCATAATAATTCTTGCACAAAAAAAAATCTGGCTTTAGCGCGCTTATGACTTTAGCACTCAATTTTAATACGATTCCAGAAAAAAATTAAATCGTGGAAGCAAAATTTCTAAATATGAGGATCATAAACGGATTATCTAACT
>NC_051404.1:9014381-9014650 GCF_015228065.2 Penaeus monodon | reverse complement strand
TGACTTCTGAAACGCGATATGAAATAAGAATTAGGCAGATAACTTGTAAAATGTTTGTGTCTATTCCTTGTGGCAATTAAATTATCTGTGTGAATATTTCATAATGTTTCATAATAAGTGAAGCATAAAGGAGAAGGAAAAACTCCTGTGCTCGATCTAAAAATTATACTGATTATCATGACCATTTCTTCGTATCAAGTTAAGTTTGTCTTAGGCACTGTTGCCTAAAATTGTGCTCAGAAAGGTCAGAAATGAGAATCGTACCATAA
>NC_051404.1:9013662-9013874 GCF_015228065.2 Penaeus monodon | reverse complement strand
TTCTTGCTTTCATCCCTCCTCCTTTTCCTCCTCACTGGTTAATGGTTTATATGTCCATCAAAACCACACTTGGATGGACAGACTGACGGCTGAATGGGCATGACTCAGCACTTTCGAGGGATGTTTAAACTTTCTCCATTTATCTGTCGAACATCTTGTGGCGATTTATATGTTACTGTGGCCTGACTTCGGGTTTGTTTGGTTCACATGCA
>NC_051404.1:9013290-9013550 GCF_015228065.2 Penaeus monodon | reverse complement strand
TAGGATGCTAATATTTTAATATTTTAAATTATTACTTTTACCTAGCAGGTATTTCTTTTACATATATACCTATCCTCCTTTCCGATGTATATTATGATAAAATATATTTCGAAACTTTTTTTTTTCGAAATGAGTTTTTAATCCTCCTCTAGTATCAGTCAAAATATTTTCGATCTTGCTTTTTTTTATTTCATAAAAAAGAGGTATGTTCTGCATGATGATTTTCCGCTAATCCTGAGCCACATTCCAGGGGAGCCTCA
>NC_051404.1:9012976-9013087 GCF_015228065.2 Penaeus monodon | reverse complement strand
AAGGAAGGCTGGCAGTTCCAGGCATTCCTTCGCAGAGGCTCGAGAGCGGCGTCTGTCGCTGCTGGTTAGCATTGGCTTTCGAGTGAGCAGAAGGGATTCTTTGACTTTTGG
>NC_051404.1:9012345-9012509 GCF_015228065.2 Penaeus monodon | reverse complement strand
GGGAAATGGGAGAGAAATGTGTAGAGGCTGCAAAGAAAAGTAATATTGTGACTGACTCGTATAGACATGCGTTTAGATGATTGACTGACAAGGAGATATCTTCTTCAGGCCTGAAAAAGTCCTTCGTTAGGCATAGGTCTTCCCCAATCTGCGCCTCCTTTGCC
>NC_051404.1:9010476-9011190 GCF_015228065.2 Penaeus monodon | reverse complement strand
AAATAAAAAATAGATAGAGATCTGTTTTTGCATTTTGTATTGTATCTTTTTTCACCGTTGAGCCTCGCCTTTTTAGTTTATCTAGTCCTAACCCATCTAAGGAATAAAGCCTTAACTCTAAATTTTTTCTCGAGAGTTTTGAAGCCATGAATGAATTCCAGGTATGCCCACTGTGCTGCTAGTACACACGGCTTCCCAAGGACCTTCCATGTTGCTATCTGCTATAATCTTGCAATGATGTTTTATTGCAACTGCTTACATGTGGCTGGTGCAGCTGCAGTCTGTGTGGTTGGGCTAAGTGTCTATGTTCAATTTAAGGGAATGTAATGAATATGCGCCTCTATTTACTGTAAGTATTATTTTTTCTGTACGTCCGCGCGTATATGTCTGCGTGTCAACATGTGCATTTGCGAAAGTACGGTTAATTAAAGAGCTTATTGTATTTTGGCTAATAGGTTGAATCTTTCGAATAATCGTGTATCTTTCTTTTTTTTCCACGAGATGTAATTTGAGAATAAATCTTTCACTTGTGGTTGTGACCTTCTGCGCCGTACTGTGGGGACTGATAACAATATTGCAGCCTACATGTTTATGCGTGAATATTATTGCAGATCTACCTTAACATTTATGCTTATAAATTTGTTTTAATCTGATCAAATAATAAATATGAAATGTAAGTAATAAATGAAAGGGGAGCGACACATACACATAGGC
>NC_051404.1:9009734-9010348 GCF_015228065.2 Penaeus monodon | reverse complement strand
TACGACGACTGAACCCTTAGGTCGAGAGAAAACTTCGTTAAGGTTAGAACCCTAAGTGTGACCTTAGTTCAGGTCGAGGTAGGTCGGCTTCATTAATGATCTCGTTGACCTTAAGCAACCATTCGCATCTTTACACACCGTCCTTTAGGCATCTACTTTTGGGACCTGCAATAAAGTCTGTCGGCAACATTTTATAGTTCATATATAAGCTGTCTTTGTACACATCGGCCAAGCGACCAGAGCGCAGTGACTGGGTGAATTAGACTTCGGTACGATGTCACACAGTGGGAATCGCTTAAACGGGACCCTCCATACAGTCTCTATCCCATACCTTTCTATAATTCCGAAATACGCCTCAACACCACCCTGGAATAACGCTTTGCTTCCAGTAACCCCCACCACACAGTAATTCCGTGTTGCGCAAGAGAGACACACAAACTCATACAGCCCGCCCATTAGGAGCCTCCATACTAACCAACACCCACTGTACAGCGGAGTAGGAATGTATCAGGCGCTTTTTATGTTTCATGCGTTCTCTTTAACATGTCAGAGAACAAACGTGCAGACAGGAGGGCCCGCAGCATCAAAGTAGTTGCATGAGGATCGCCAGCCGT
>NC_051404.1:9009578-9009678 GCF_015228065.2 Penaeus monodon | reverse complement strand
TCGTGTTTCTGCTCATGCCTTAAGTGCCTAATTGTGTGTGAGTGAGTGCACGTGTACTTGATACATATATTGGCTCGTTAAGATAGGTACGTGGATTGGC
>NC_051404.1:9009191-9009509 GCF_015228065.2 Penaeus monodon | reverse complement strand
TTGCGTATTGAATCTATAATTTTAAATGTAGTTTCTATTTATACAAAAAAAAAAACAATTGATTATTACCATTGTAAACTATACATACACATTAGATTATAAAACTAGTAATATAATTTTTTTTCCTCAATGCCAATTTTCCAAACAGCCTCAGTGCCTCGTGCATCTTGCTTTGCTGCAAGGAGCGGGCCTTAATCCGGTAAGAATACACCAGGACGAATCTCAACTAAAGGCACGATTTGCATATTTTTATTTTATTGTCTGATATAAAGATATTTGGTGATATAAAACTTAAACTATTTTTTTTAAGTTCAAATT
>NC_051404.1:9007668-9008051 GCF_015228065.2 Penaeus monodon | reverse complement strand
AAGAAATAGTAGATTTAGAGTATTGAATACGGCTCTTCCACGCAGTATCATGCTCACATCCATATAATATTCTAACCGAAATTCCTACTACTTCAAGGAACCTGCTGTTCATACATTAACTGCTCAGAATCGTCAACCTCGCCATCTCAGAGAGAGAAATCTACTGCAATCTATTAATCATTTCGGCCTAACATGGTTTTCAACTCACCTTCTATTTCGTTCTAGTATTTAGGTCGAGGTGGAATTAAGAAAGGGAAGAGAGAAGAAGAGAAAGGGTGATAGAAGGGTGAGTTAAAGGTGAGGGTTTAATTATGTCTATGAGTCTGAGGATTTTATGTATAGGATGGGTATATATTCAGCGTGTGTGTGTGGGGGGGGGGGGT
>NC_051404.1:9006593-9007381 GCF_015228065.2 Penaeus monodon | reverse complement strand
ATAGAACAATTCATTTGTTGCTCTATTATGTAAATCAAGAAATAAAAGCATTTTTCCATTAATTCGTTTATAATATTTTTCATGTCTATTCGATTTTATTAAGAATAATTCCTTGTGGTTTATCTGTAAGGAATGAATGGAAAATTAATCAACTAAAAAAATAAGAAAAATAAAGGAATGCATATTTGCTGTACATATAGAATGAGAATCAGTTACTCATGAATGTAAAAGCATATTACACAAAAGCTATACTTTCTAATGAATGGAAGAAAAAACGAAAAGAGAAAAGCACAATAACCGAAGAAAAAACCGAAAGAATGGAAAGCGAAAATAACAAAAGAAGTAATACCTCCCCCCACCCCCAGCCCCCACCCCGCCGAGTCGCTTTCCTGAAAGCAGAAGAAAAAAACACGCGAACGAGACGGGGAACAATACACTGCAAATAGATAACCGGCGGTGAGCTTAAGTCCTTTCTTTTTGGCTACTTAATATGACCCCTTCACCCAAGTCCTTCCCCACATTAACCTAAGGGCGCCCCCAACACAATAAGCTAACATCCTGGAGCCAGCAATAAATTTGAGATCGGTTGTAAATTTCGGCGGGACGGGGACGGGGAGGAAAAAAACACAAAACAAAAGAAAGATGGCGTGCGCAAGGTGTTTCACTTACGTCAAGGCTTTTTGGGTGCTACCGAGTTTTGAGCTCGAGATGTGAGCTCTTTATCTTAATTGCCATCGAGGGCGAAAAATTATAAAACATGTATTTATCTAGCTTTATATATATAGAAC
>NC_051404.1:9006375-9006566 GCF_015228065.2 Penaeus monodon | reverse complement strand
CATGGCCCACGTTTTGGCTAGGGTGGAGGCCGGTTAGTCCCTCGGGTGTATCCAACTTGCGGCGCGAATCACTCTCGCTTCGTGTCCGTTTAGAAAGGACCGCTAAGCGTACTTTCGAAAGGAAATGTCACCGACTCCTCTACGGCGCCCCGCCTCACGCACCCCTCCCCTCTCTCTATTCTCTACTGATT
>NC_051404.1:9004855-9005074 GCF_015228065.2 Penaeus monodon | reverse complement strand
CGAAATAAAACTAACACATCGTGGAAAGGAAAAACGTCCTCTAATCCTCTCGTGCATTAATTCTCGATAATTTCTGCAACTGCAACAGAATTATCGAAGTCGCCACACAGTTGCAAGGCACTCTCCCCGTGCAACCTGTTTCGTGTGTTATCTCAGGATAGCGCACAGTTAATCTCAGAATTCTTACTCGCTTGAATGAATAGCAAGAAAGAATGAAAC
>NC_051404.1:9004699-9004806 GCF_015228065.2 Penaeus monodon | reverse complement strand
TTTATATATACTTTCTGCAACTGAGCTTGAAATATGCTTATTTTATTAGTATATCATGGGCGCTTAAGGTTGATATGCTTGTAATGATTTCAAAAGTACTTCTCGTG
>NC_051404.1:9004481-9004668 GCF_015228065.2 Penaeus monodon | reverse complement strand
CAAAGCGATTGTGTTTATCATCTTCGCCTAAGAAACGTATAATTAAGATAAGAATAATCAACATGAACTTCAATATACTTGTAATCAAAGTATACGAGAAGATATAATTATCAATTTATTGCAAGACGCGTGTTTTATCTAGTTCACATTAAGGATGCATATTATACAGCGGCAATGTGTGAACGTA
>NC_051404.1:9003514-9004265 GCF_015228065.2 Penaeus monodon | reverse complement strand
GCCTTAATGTATGCATGGTGTGTTTGTGTACAACTGCGTTCCAGGATAGAGGCTTCATAGATAAAATTATGAATGACTTCAGATTATCAGTAAACTCACTCATGCGTAAAAAGCAAACATTATTTCTTCCTTTCTTTCTTGACGAACTGTCAGAAGTGGACAAATTTTACGATGGAACTTCCGTCATTGCAAATAAAATAAAAAATAAATATGTGTGTATGTAAACGTGTGCATATGCGACCTTCAGCGTAATCCATCATACTTTTTTTATGAACTCATAATATTTATCTGAATTTATAGAATAAAGTATATACGTTTTCAACGTATGAATATTCACATATTTTTTTATATTTTTCGTTGTTAATGCAACCGTTATACTTACCAAGGGTTTGATCTTAATAGAGGTTTAAGCCACTTTCAGCCTTATGGAAAAAATGGTCGTTTTGCCAAGTAATTGAGTAGTTGTGTAGCTCAGTGGTTAAGCTGTGTTAGGCTCACCAAAAAAGGGCAAATTCTACCTGTCACTTATTATGGTAAGGCAAGGTAAGGCAATTCTATTTCATGAGTAATTGGAAGAAAGTGAGCGAAATTTCATAATCTTTTGGTTCTTGTCTGTAGATTCAGATTGCCCTGTGTAATCATTTCTACTTTTTTCAGATATCGCTTTTATAAAGAATATACATATGGAGTAAAAAACAGTATGCATACGTTAGTACTTCATACACAAATATACACCAACATAGACATAACA
>NC_051404.1:9003041-9003452 GCF_015228065.2 Penaeus monodon | reverse complement strand
GCATCTTAGATAAGAATGTATAGAAAAAAGTGATAAGTTTAATGATAATAAGTTTAGTGATAATAATTATGCCAATAACAAAACTTTATACGGAGTTAAAAGCAAAGCGTTAACAGTAGGAGGAATAACCATAACAAGGGCCATACAAACGTAAAATCAAATGCAAAATCAACAGAGGTGAACAGGAAGAAGAGGCAAGAGAATAACCAGAATTAACCATCCATAAAGGTCAATAAGACCGCCGTGCCTTTACAAAGAGGAGGAGCGGAGGCCGAGAAAGATGACCTCTCACAGGCAGGGGGCGAGAGAGTGGAAGAGAAAGCTTATATGCATTTTTAATCAAGCAAATATCGGATATTTTGTTGCTTATCGGTAAGTTCAAGGATTCAAATTGTTTATTAGCATTTCAGG
>NC_051404.1:9002927-9002999 GCF_015228065.2 Penaeus monodon | reverse complement strand
TTGTTGGTATAACTATAGGATTTCTTAGAACATCCTTATGTTATGTAACGATGATACTGTAGCTGTGTTTTA
>NC_051404.1:9002538-9002900 GCF_015228065.2 Penaeus monodon | reverse complement strand
TCTTTATGCGATTGAGTTGATATGTAATGAAAAAGATTTACATACAAATAAAAATGTACACACAATGATATGTATAATCACATTACTAACAAGAAAATTCTATTCGAAGTCCCACCAGCAGAAATCAGCAAATGATGGTCTCGCTAAATTTGATATTAACACGAGACATGTCTAAATTAAGGAGATTAGTAATTAATACCTGTCGTCTCTCATTCCTGTATGCACTGCAGGAATGTACATGCCGTAACATGTGTTTGCTTAAATAGGTGTGGTTATGCAATGATCATCTACTACCAATATACCTGTCTATCTGTCTGTCTATGTTTAGACAGAATAGATATACACAAACACAAAAAGAAAAC
>NC_051404.1:9002173-9002463 GCF_015228065.2 Penaeus monodon | reverse complement strand
CAGGCATGACTATGTGCACGTATATACACACACACAATCAAATTCATAAGCGTACATATACAATCACTGTCAGTCAGTGACGACATTCAATTTCCCATTCACTCTTTCAGTGAATAAGGGGTGGAAAAGCAACTCGTCCCAGACAGGTTTGTGTGCAATAGGTTGCAGGTATTCGCTACCGCTTGAAAATACCTGAGCTTTAAGACGAGTCTGTCATGGCTATTGTTATCGCTAGTACGGCGGCGCTTGACCTGTCTTCGCTTTTGTTATTGTTCTTCTGATTTTCAAGG
>NC_051404.1:9000569-9001784 GCF_015228065.2 Penaeus monodon | reverse complement strand
ACCTGGTCTTACTAATTACTCAGTATCCCCAGCGCGTTTCTTTTGCAAATTTTCAAATGAAAAAGACAGAATAGGTAAAGCAAATTGTGTATACACCTTTCGTCTTCTGTTTGCGACATTAGTCTTCATTATCAGCTGCCATGATGCGGTTCTTCGGTCACAAGTTCGTAAATAGAGAGAAGACAGAGAAGAAGAGGGGAGAGGAATAAAGGAGGAGGGGAAGCAAATTCGATAAAGAGGGGGGAAGAGGGTAAATATAGGAAGAAGAAAGGGAGTAAATTATACAGGGATGAAGAGGAGAATAGATGTAAGAGGAGAGAAAACCGGGAAATATGAGTTAAAAAGACCATGATATTATATCATTTCAGAAATTAGAAAGAATAAGAAAAAAAAAGATTGGCTTAATGAGAGAGGATTAAATGTCATATTTTCATCTTAGACTTACGGCATATCAGTAGCTACTGTGGATTTGATGATGAATGAAAGAACCATTGATAGAAATTACGTCGACAGAAGAAAAAAAATAATAATACAATGAAAACGAAATCACATCACAAAATTGCAAAAAAGAAGAAGAAAAAAAAAACATATTAAATCCTGCAATAAAAAGTAATATGCCCAAAGAACTCAGAGAAAATAAATCAACACATTACCAAATAAACCTAAGAAAATAGACCCACCCCAAAAAAACACCAGAATTAAAAGACTGTCTCAGAGCCTGTACACAAAATGGCTACATAACTCATTGCCTTTGACAGGATAACTCACCTATTTACATTTTAGTAAGCTGAGAAAGAGTAGAAGTGGGTGGCCAGAGCCTTGCAAGGAGTGCACAAACATCCTCAGCTCTAGTATCATCCCTTGCAAGAGCGACTCCACTGTTGCAAGATCCACGAAGACAAGGCTGAGGTATCTTGGGTGCAATGGAGTCCAGCCAAGAAAAATGCTTCAGGAACTGAGCGTCAGTTCAGACTACTTCTTAAGGCCATAATGATAAAATTTAAGATCATTTTACGTTTTGGGGAATGCCCGTTGTCAAAGAGGATAAGGATCAGATGCAAAGCTCTTTTGTGGTTGCCGGGAAGTCGAACAGAAAGAGAGAAAAATTATATTGGTACATAATGAATTTTTATAATTAGATGGAGAGGTATCAAAATTATAGTCATATCGACTGTAAATGTAAATAAACAGATGACTGCAGTGATGTTTGCGCTG
>NC_051404.1:8999324-8999461 GCF_015228065.2 Penaeus monodon | reverse complement strand
TGTAATAGAAACGACCATAATAATTATTATATAAACACTAATGAATATGAAAGAAGAATACCGTTTTTGCGTTATTGACTTCAATATTGAGATTATTAGTAGCATTGATGATATCACTAATATCACTTTTTTAGATT
>NC_051404.1:8999178-8999270 GCF_015228065.2 Penaeus monodon | reverse complement strand
CACACATATAACATTATTGTTATCTATAGAAACGCAAAAAAGGAATTTAATATACGAAGATAATATATCGAAAATGAAAATAAAAAGGACCA
>NC_051404.1:8998910-8999156 GCF_015228065.2 Penaeus monodon | reverse complement strand
GTGTCAAAAACAATTAAAATAATTACCCCAAACCGCTGTACAACCACACGCCTGTGTCTGCCCAGCCCAGAGGCGCGTGTAGAGACGTGCGGGACAGGCGAGAATTATTAACATTTCAGGTGTGGCGCAGACATTAATCAGCTCGGTATATGGTCAGGATCTGATATCTAGACGTGGCAGCAAGAGAAATGCCTAAGGATCCCATTTTTGGTCTTTGGAAATAACTCAGCTACTGGTTTGAAATTA
>NC_051404.1:8998458-8998866 GCF_015228065.2 Penaeus monodon | reverse complement strand
TATATCGGCAGGCCTAAGCAACGGTTCGATAAACCTGGTATCGGCATGGAAAGAGTCGATAGCGTGATGAATGTAAATCACTCATCGGGTGATTACTCCGTTGATAATTGGGCTGTCGATCGAGGCCCACTGTTGTCGAAGCTGCTACTTGCCGGCTCTTATCTGTCCCTTTCTTCTTCCTCTAGCCGAAGACACTGATAAGTTTGGGTGAATAAGTCTCGTAAGATTAAGACGAATCGTGATAGCATTACGATCCTTAGATGGGCTGAGGGTCTCATTAAGACGTTATCGGTTGCCTTCTCTCATTTTTTCTCGCATTTTTTCCCCCTTCAGGTAGATGCACACAAGGCCTGTTCCTGTGTGAGTACATCAGCTGCTGTTTTCACTCTTATCAAAGGATACAAATCT
>NC_051404.1:8997135-8997333 GCF_015228065.2 Penaeus monodon | reverse complement strand
CAAATTGCTAAATGAACTGCTCTAATCAATCTATATCACAGTTGTTAAAACCGCTTTTAAACTATATTCTGAATTTGTAACTAAGTGCAGGAACCGGGTTACCATAAATGATCCTAGCTGTGCATTTTTTTTAAAGTTATTTTTTTCAGCAGTTACGGTAAAGATAACTAGCATTTTGTACACTCTGATGTGTGGGTG
>NC_051404.1:8995690-8995906 GCF_015228065.2 Penaeus monodon | reverse complement strand
AGCAAGATCCCAGACTTGGAAAAAAAAATTGGTCATCATTATCCTCTCATCTCTTTTTATTTCGTCTTAATTGATTGCATTGTCTGGTGCTATACCCTTGACGGTCCACACGAAGCGCCTGATGGATATTGCGTGCTCGCATATTGGGTCCAGAGCCTCATATGGGGGAGGACAGCGAGGAGGATGGTGGGGTTCACGACCCTGATTGAGATGTTG
>NC_051404.1:8995063-8995198 GCF_015228065.2 Penaeus monodon | reverse complement strand
AAATACGAACAAAAATACAATGATGTGAATAGGTGTTATTCCTCCCCTTTGAACTCTCACCCATATGGTACATCTTGACCATCGAAATTGGCTGACCAAAACCCTTTTTTTTCGACCCCCCTCCTCCTGCCATAT
>NC_051404.1:8994888-8995032 GCF_015228065.2 Penaeus monodon | reverse complement strand
GAGAGATAGAGGGTTCTACTACCTCCTTTGTACTAATGATGGTGTCTGTCCTGGACTGATAGCCAAATGTCAGCGTGATCATTAGTTTATATTTGGTGTAAGATATATTCATGAGGCTTCGCTCTTGTTGACGGAGCTGGACAT
>NC_051404.1:8991996-8992082 GCF_015228065.2 Penaeus monodon | reverse complement strand
TAAGAGCCATGCACACCTAAACCCACAGTGAAAAGGAATGGCGCGGGAATGTCTTCAAGATGGCCCTGACTTACATACCTAACAAT
>NC_051404.1:8991431-8991916 GCF_015228065.2 Penaeus monodon | reverse complement strand
CCCGACCTCAGTCTCCCCCCGAAAGCAAAACCATTACCATTTCAACCTAGGGGGGAACCCTGGCCAAAAATCTTGTTATCTGTGAAAGAGAGATAACGCAAAGATCGTGGCTGTAATCTCACCTCGTAGCCAAAGAGATCTCAACCGGAGACAAGTCGCTTATCTCCCGGGTATCGCCGCAGCATCTCTAGCCTGACCAGTGCGGAGAATGGGGGAAAGGAAAAGGAGAGAAAGAGATAGAGGAGAGGTCACGCTGGCTGGCACACGCGGCAAAACTTTCAAGTCGAGAAAATGTACTAAAGGTTGACCCAGGTGGCGGTTGCTATAAGAGGAGGGGGGGGGGTGAAGTAGGGATGCATAGCGGGCTTCTTAACGGCGAGGGGGGGAGGGGGCGGGGATGGATGGGGCATGTTATCCGCGATCTCCTGTACGCTGGGTTTGTGTGATTCTGTGTAAGGTTGAAGGCGTAAGTGTGGCGAAAGTGT
>NC_051404.1:8990544-8991176 GCF_015228065.2 Penaeus monodon | reverse complement strand
GAAAGAATGAAATGGCAACAACCTACAGACACAAAAACAAAAAAACAAACCGTAATATTACGTTTGAACATTACAAGAGACCCCCCCAACATACACAAACGTTAAAAGCGGGACATACAAGAACACCGACCACAGGAAAGGCACCGTCAGCACCCGAGCCTTATCTCGTCCATCACAAAAATCACATTAGCGTGAAACAGAGATTTGAGATAAAGACGCCACCACTATCACTGTACCTTGGTATGTACCCCCATGGTGTAGTGACGTGTGTACCTTGTCTGGTAACCGAGAGGACGCAGGTGTTCGTAAAAGATGTTTTTGTTGATTTTCCATTGAATACATATCTTATTTCTGCTTAAAAAAATCAAATGTCTTATTAAATATCGGAGTTTGTTTTATTTGTAAAAATAAAAAAAAATCGATATGCTTGCCAAAGTGATTAATTTTATGTTGACAGGGAAACTGTTCACGATAACATTTTCCTGAATGTATTTGAAAGAAAACTATACTATATTTTACAGACTCTAAGGATTTTACTTTAATACTTAAATTTATGAAATAATATTATTTTTGTGGCTTATATTTTGACATTTTTTGGAAAGCATTCTTTCTACTCCATGGTTCAATCGCGT
>NC_051404.1:8989283-8989548 GCF_015228065.2 Penaeus monodon | reverse complement strand
TGACCAAGAATCCAGCCTCGGTCCAACAGCAGAGTCCTTTAATGCTGTAAAGGCTTCGTGTGTTTACGACCGAGTTCCATTAGAGCTCTGTCAACATTCCTGTGTGCGTACTACATTCCCATCCACAGACGACTGGCACAAACAGAAAGAAAATAATAATGTTTACGTGTTACGCCAGAGATACCATGAAATCCATTAGAACTTGGCGCCATACAGGATGGATCCATTTTTCAGCGGCAGATGGCATTGGCAGACGCGGCGACGG
>NC_051404.1:8989176-8989253 GCF_015228065.2 Penaeus monodon | reverse complement strand
AGGCCCTTTAACAACAGATATGGGCATTATGGCGACTTCCCGTTTTCCTTGTGAACAATGGCGGAATGGCAGACGGA
>NC_051404.1:8982830-8984667 GCF_015228065.2 Penaeus monodon | reverse complement strand
CCTGCCATGATTTTAGCAGTCTGCGCTGTTTTTGAAATTTAAACAATGGATTCACCAGCGTAATGCCTACTATCCAGAGTCAGCATTAAAAATGTATTATATCTACAACCCTGAATATCAGGTAAATACATTAACAGTACATTATGTGCAAGATCCGTTTCCTTAAAGGTAGCACCTTTAATTTGACTTATGTTATACGTTTATCAAGTTGCAATATCTATTAGTAATTCTGCGTAAGAGGGAATACCATTATTATTGTAATTAAAATTTACCATATGACGTGTAAAAATTAGTTCTAATAACAAGCTCTCTCTTTTTTTCATTTATAAGTTATAATTGCATTAATGATTACCTGACCCGTGATTAGTATTCACACGCTTGTACAATTTATCAAGGCTTATTATAAGAATAATGTATATTGTAAAAATTAAGCAACCTTTCATTAGTGTATAACATATTCCAGTTTCTGGCGCTGCAGTTAGTATATTTTTTATTAGTTTTACGTGATTTGGACAATAATAATTTGGTAAGTTTAATTTGTAATTATCCCTTATTGATAGGAGTAGCGTTTTACGATGCTGAGGGCTTATCCTTAATTGAAGGGGGTGTATCATCGAGATACCAGTATTGAAGTTCTACCGAGTGTATATCAATATGCTATTCTGGGTCATGGTGATATGTATTATTATCCTGCTTCACTAAGTTACATATTATGTTGGCTCGACTTTTAGGACACTATTGATATATTATGATGTAAAAGTCTAAAAGGTACCCAAGAGGCTTATTGTGTGCGAAAACATACATGTCGGATTCAGACCAACTCCATAACTTGAAAGTTAAAGACATCGATACCTACTTTCATTATATTTCCCATAATGTGTGTATTTACATAATTAAGCACATATATGTTCCCTTTTCCTTTGATAAATCCTACTACTATTGTATATCACTTTATCGTAGGATTGTAGAAAAATGTACAGACACCATTAGCCAAGAGAATGCAATTACGAAACCTACCCGTAAGTGACGGTCATAAGTAGATTAATTACCTGACCGAGGAGGTAATCTCATTTCAAGGAAATATGCTAAACCCACATTAAGGCCAAGGCATTAGCGTCTCTTCGTTTTTCTCCCCCGAACCAACAACAATCGTATATTTCATTCGTATTACTTATCTGGTCAAGGAGATGACATGGCTTTATGAGAATGACTTAACAGCCAGATTGCAGGAACTGGTTCTGTCCTACTGAATCGAGAAAGAAACTTCTTATTCAATACCCGACTTTTGGGATTCTTTGTCAATCTGTATTATTCATATCTTATATGCGAACCAGAATAAAGTGGTCATTATTGCAGAAACAGTGACCAGCATTGGAACCTTTCTTAACGAAATGTTGGTTACAACGTTAATTAGACACCTGGCCAGAAGGGCTGTATCATACTTTTTTGGTAAATATATGATCCCACCCACTGACCGACAACCACAGCTTAAAATCCTTCTGCTGCGGTCAATTAAAGAACGATGTAAAAGGGAATGACATGTACTGTAAAATCGTGATCAGGTCACCCAATCAACTAGGTTCCTCAAGGTTAAAATCTTACAAAAGTCAGATATGAGAATATCAACATTCCTTACAACTCTTTCGCTCTGTAAAATTCAATAATTTCATACCAATAAATCATATAATGTATATTCGCACCAGTATTTTGGCAACGCTACACTGAACTACGGCAACACTTAAAATATAAATACAGAAAATTATTAATGTTAGTTATCCCTAGCTGCAAATCAGTAAGATGTCCATAGACATATAATGAACGAAATTATCAAAAATCA
>NC_051404.1:8982043-8982285 GCF_015228065.2 Penaeus monodon | reverse complement strand
TGATCAAGAACAGAACACAAAAGCAGATTCTGACAACTGTGTCGTATTTTCTCTCGTGCCGCCAAACAGGTGAACCAAATATCGAACTGGAAGAAAAGAAAACCATCTTAGGTGCTGATAATTACCTAGTAAATGAGATGCTGATTTCAAATAGACACCTAAAACAAATACCAATAACTGTACCAGGCATTTCTTGTTCCACTTACCGGGATAAGGAAAAATCCTTCAAAAAAAAGAAAAAT
>NC_051404.1:8981384-8981658 GCF_015228065.2 Penaeus monodon | reverse complement strand
TTGCAAGTACCAATAGCTGTAACGATTCCTTCTGGCGTTCCGAAATTGAGCGGAAGGTAAAAATAATTATCGATACCAATAATATTCGTCGATTTCTCCACTCATCTGGCAGAGGAGATATCGAAGTCAGAGGGAAATTAATAACAGGATAGAGTAAATAAACAGTCGTGTAATTCTTTGACTGTTTGGCAAAGCAGATACGGAACTTGAATGGAAGATATCAAATGTCGAAGAAAAGAAAGGGGGAGAAAGAGAGATACAGGGAGAAAGTGTT
>NC_051404.1:8981029-8981302 GCF_015228065.2 Penaeus monodon | reverse complement strand
TCTTAGGCACCTACCTTGTTATTGCGGTAGTTCGCTTTAGCCCGAGGGTTTTTATGTATCAAGTGAATAACTCGTACGCTGACGTCATTAGCGTAAGGAGGTTTGGGCACTCCCTATTTATTCAGATTTCTTCAGAATTCACGAAGAACAAAAATATGAATGATAATATGAACTGAAGTTTATGTCTATATCATAGTTAAATAGGAAAGCGGAAGTTTAAACAAACCACCTATTCATGATTCACAAAACTAACAATGGGGGAAGAAAAGGTGA
>NC_051404.1:8980351-8980868 GCF_015228065.2 Penaeus monodon | reverse complement strand
GGCGGGCAGGGGGCGGGGGTACGCATACTCGGGTCTGCCCCAAATGTGACTGACGTGGCTTAACTGTGAAGTAAATGCAGGTGCAAGGAACCGTCCACCTGGAACACTGTCCAAAAAATGCAAAATTTCTCAAATTTGAGCAAGACGCATTCCACTCGTGACTCTTCCGATAAAAAGGTGGGTGAGTTTTGTCTTATGAGATGAATTCTACATCGTCAGTAGAATGTTTATGCCCAATGTTTTCGTAATATTTGACACTAAAGGCAAAGGGGCACAATGTTTTCAACCTTTGAAAAAATAATTTTCGGGTCTGTGGAATATCAGAGATTGTACTTGAGATACTGCATTTATCTGCACTGAGTTCATATATGGTCACGCAAAGGCATGGTTTTGTAAATTTTGGACATAAAGGAAATAGAATAAAAAAGCTGTCCATAAAATTTCAGAATGATACGTTCTATTTGTCGCAGATTTTTTTCCTATTTCGGAAATTATACTGTCATGTAGTTATATGTTT
>NC_051404.1:8979542-8980231 GCF_015228065.2 Penaeus monodon | reverse complement strand
CAAAATTCATACTCTGTATTGTAATGATATTAATGTATGAATATTGTCCCCTGCGTAGGTAATAATCGCAATATAATATTCACAAAGATAACAAAACAACTGACTCACTTTAAAATCTAAACAAGTTACGATTCATTCCATATTCCAACGGTGGCGCTCTGGATGAGACAGCAAGTCACACACAGGTGTTAAATATCTTCTTTTTGCAAAAGTTTGTTCTACGGCTCGTGTACACTGTGTGGTGGCTGTGTTAGCGTAAAGTAGTAGAAAATTGTGAACTCTTTGCTAAAGTCTATTTGCTTTTGAGTGCGTAGGTAACAGTTTACATAATACCTACGATCGTGTGTTTTTAAGCAATACATGTTATATAGACACACGTACAGGGACAAGTTATTTGATAAACCGGTAGTTCGTACGGACATTAGGAAATTAACGAACACCACGTTTTTAGACCATTTATTGAAAAATAATCTACTTCTTGAGTTAGCTGTTCCTAGCAAAATGACTTTAAACAACCAACTTCGCATCTTGAAGCCAAATGTTTAAGCAATATAACGAATTCTAGTATCTTAAACGTTCCTTGTCAGGCACTGAATTTTATGTCTAAAAGGAAAGAGTAACAGGAATATAGATTTTTCTTCCACGGATGTCTACGTAACTCTACGGATGTAACACAAGCTTTACCAATA
>NC_051404.1:8978446-8979188 GCF_015228065.2 Penaeus monodon | reverse complement strand
CAACCGTGGTTTGAGCTTCCTTAATACTATTGTCATTTGAATAATTTTTGTCAATATGGTGAAATGATTCTTGTCAAAGTAACTTCGATGGCATTATCTTCCTTTTAATTTTTATTCCTTTTTTACTCCTTCTCTCTTCTTTCTTTATTCCGTTTTCCTTGCGAGGTGTAATTCCCATAAACATCCAGCAGTTTGCTTAATTCTCGGTTTCTTGCTCGTTTATCATCATCCGCGTTGTCTGATATTACACTAATATGCCCTAATTATTTCAGTAAGCAACGATTTAATGCGACCTTTGCCATCCGTGCGCTTATTAAAATCGCCATCTCATGCTAATTGCCTCTGAGATATGCGATCTTCTAAGATCTTATTTGAATCTAAAACACGTTTCTCATCCTCCGAGAGAATCCGAGAAGACGAATGTGGGCGAAAATACGATCAGATCGTCGGCTGCGATATCGTCTTAATTGAAGCCATATGTGTGGTCACTCCGCTCGTTTTGGCTTCGAATCGGCGAGGCTTCGAACTCGATATGGAGAGTGACGGGGGGACCTTTGCTTGTGCTGATGTTGGTGTTGGCTAAATAAACTTTTGTTGGGCGGCACTGCGGTTTGGTCTGGTGTGGATTTTTTTTCGGTTCTGCTTGGTTATTATGGTTGGCTAGAATGTGTTCTATTTTCTGACTTTGTGGTACGCTTGCAATCCGTTATTATTGACGTATCTGCTGGTCTCTTGATGAAGG
>NC_051404.1:8977687-8978357 GCF_015228065.2 Penaeus monodon | reverse complement strand
GTAATTCCTATTCATTGTATATTGTATCTGTTTCGATTTATGATAATACCCAATATTACCTAATCTAACAATTCTCATTAACTGAAATTGTTCTTTGCCAACACCTGTTAGCCCAAGATTGATTTACCTCTCTTTTACTCTATCCTTTTTCTCTGTAGTATCATCCCTTGACCATTGCACACAAACACACACAAATAAACAAACCATAAAAAAATGCACGTATGTACAGAAGAGTCCCCGAAGACAAGACATGTAGAGTATGTATCCTGGGGGATATATATGCTTACTAGGTGTGGCCTCCCTCTCGTTTGGAGCTGATCACACACAGGTCAGTTGGATGATCAGTTGCCTGGTCAGACTTGCGTTACCGTCTCTGTCGCGCTCAGAACACGGCCCTCGAAGTATCCTTATTGGCCAAGGCTCATTTATAACTCCGACTTCACCTGGGCTAATGCCGTCACTTTTAGAGTATCGCTATCAGATCACCTGCTCAATTAACTCTAATGCCCTTAATTTGGCTCTGTTTTCATCTATCTTCTAAGTGTTAAGTGACACCGGCGTGTCTCTGGAGACGTCGGCAGATATGTGAGAAAATTGGGCGAGAGAGATAACTCTTCTTGAGATGGCGAACCTGTGACATACATTACGTTTTTGTGAGAGGTTCTTGACA
>NC_051404.1:8975193-8975836 GCF_015228065.2 Penaeus monodon | reverse complement strand
TTTCCGGCTGTAAGTGAGCCCCGAACATCCCAAGCAAATTTAAACAAACCTATTCCTAATTATCATGACATCACCATAAGTTCTCGAGTCCTCCTGGGCCCCGTATCCCCGGTGATGATTTGCATAAGGAAGCAATTATATGATGTCAGAATGTCAGAAAGGACAGTGTAAGTGCGTGAAATACGAGTCATAGAGAGTTTAAGCGACTAGGAGAGTGTGTTAACTAGGGCCTTCAATGGCTGTTAGCAAAGGCGTGGCCACGGTGGGGAATTAGCATGGAAATGGATTATGAGTGATATGTTATTGGGTCTTGTTTTGCCCAGCGCTACGGCCTTCCATCTTCAGGCCCTCCTTATCTCGTCTTCAAGAATGGATGAGACGTCGCCGTTATCGGGTGTGTGTTTATTTCTCTCTTTGTAAGTTTTAATTCCGGTTTTAATAAGCCGTTTTTCTCTCTCTTCCATTCTTTGGTATGGTTTCCTTTTATTGATTTACGGAACAACGTCTTGTGTTATTTTGACCCTATATTTCGTCTTTAGTGTTAGGCCTGATCTAGTCACTTTTACAATGAGTATTTAAGAAGCATCATTACCACTAACAAATTCCTCATTAACTAGATATATTCGGTGTTTCCAATTTTTCG
>NC_051404.1:8975011-8975160 GCF_015228065.2 Penaeus monodon | reverse complement strand
TATATGATGTGTACAAGACGTAGTTCTTATGATAATGATTAAATATTCTCACTGTTCTTGATTCTTTAGCTTCCAATGTAGCAGATTTAAGCTATAAATCAGTGCAAGGTGAATGCAGTTTATTAAATCATATCTAATTGCCATGTTGA